>NC_092041.1:13699180-14057654 GCF_003086295.3 Arachis hypogaea
TTAACCTTTTATTTTTGTTTTGTTTAGAGTTCTAATTTAAGTTTGTCTACCTCCGTCCCAGACAACTCCAGTGCCACAAATTGAACAAACCCCTATAACAGAAAATAAACCAATTTCTATGCCAGAAAATGAACCAACCATTGTGCCAGAAATTAAACCAACCCCTACAAAATGTCCAAATAAAAAAAATAACGAAGGAACTACAAAAAGGTAAAAAATAATCTTAAAGTGTATTTGGTTATAATTTAGGTGTATATTATTCCTTTTATTACATCCATTCATTCATAGAATTCAATAACAAATTCAATAAAAAAAAAGATATCAGCAGAAATAGAAAAGTTAATAATCAGATAGGGTGTAACTAAATAAGTGCTATTATGATGCTTGGTTGGATTATTCTTGTTGTTCATAATTTGGTAAGTGAGCTTTATTTTATTTGTACAAAAGAATTCCATTATTAGACCATAAAAGAAATGCTGGCAGGGATATTAGTTAAATTCCATTATCAGAAAAAGTATGCTGATTCCCTTGTTTATTTAATAACTAGTGTATGTTCCGCATCAGGAATAATACATAAAATTAAATTATATAAAAAATTTTTATTAAAAAATTAAACAGAAAATATATGTAGTAATTATTATAAATATTTTATAATTTAAAAATATTAAAAATAATTAATATTTATTTTAATCAATTTAGATTAGTTAAATAGTCATCTCATTTGTTCGTTTAAGCAATTACTTAAAATTTAAATTTTATTTTGTGTGTAACAATTCATTAGTTAGTGATAGACCCTTAACAATAAAGCATTAATACGTGGTGGATTAGTCCTCAATTGTAGAATTAGAAAATTCGTACAAAAAAAAAATTATATCTATTTTTAAAATAGATTAATTTCTCATTAATAGCAATACTTATAGACTTTCGTCTTTGTTAAAATTTACCTAGAACAATTTTATTTGGGTGGATACTACAATGAAAATGGCAAAAATATCTTCTCATGAAGATGCTTTGGTTAAAAGTGTGGTTTATTTATTTAGCCACACTTTAAACAAAAACAACACTTTTATAACTATCAAAATCTAACCATACAATCCATCATCCAAAGGTCAAAAAGAAATATACTCATATGAAGACAATTATGCCATCTTCATTGTAGTATCCACCTTTTATTTGTTGGTACTATATTCATTCTAAAAATCAAAACAATATAATCAACATTGTTGCTTGTTAAGATTTCACATTTTATGATATGATTTTTAAATTTTTACACTTATAGATTTATGTCATTAAAAAAGTTATTAGATTAATTACTATTTCTTAGTAATATGGTGTACCAAAACACTATCGTTAAGTATTAGTTAATGTGAAGAAAAATCAATAATAATAATCTTTATTATTCAATATATAATTAAGAAAGTTTTCAAATATACCCAGAATATTGGTGTTTCGATAACCTTAACGGTTGATTTTAATAAATACATATTATATATATTTTTATAATTAAGATAAACAGTTGGTAATACACTTGAAATTCTTCCTATAATTTATTCTATTGAAAATAAATTAGTATTTTAATTTCTTTTTAATTAGTATTTATCCTACAATTATTCCCTTAAAAAACGCAAATCTCCTCGTATCTACCAATATTCTTTGAAAATTTTTAGAAAAATAAACACAAAAGGGCATAATATAATTATCATACAATAATCAATTCAATATAATTCAACAAAATTCATAACATATTTATTATAAAAAATAGCATTTCAAAAGAAAAAACATAAAAATATATTTCAATATAATAATATAACATAATGTTTTGGAATGATACTGAACGACGTAGTGATAGACTTGAAAGGTAGAGAAAGTGAGTTAGAGAGAGAGAGAGTTTGAATTAGAGGCAAGAATTAAGGTTACTAAATTCAAGAAATAAATTTATGTATATATAAATTAAAATAAATTAAATAATTTTATATTCGCGTGTATTTAATGGATCACATAGGGTGGATACTTATACCCGTGTCCCCATCCATTTTTGCATGGCGGGTCATGGAGATTTTACGAGTCTCTATCTAGTCCTAAAACACAAATAATTCCCACAAATACTTGTTTCTGCTATTTTTGTAATCATTTCTATTGCTAGCAATTCATTGGTTCGTGACGTGGAGTTATTCGAGTCACTTAGTAATTTTTTAAATAATCAAAGCCTAGATTATATCATTTTTTAAAGTTATATGTATTCTTGTTATAACAATATATCATTTGTGTAGCAACTGAAATTTAATTGTCAATAGAAAAGTTATATATAATATCATATCGTAATCAAATAAGTGTTTAATCAAAGAATTTAATATTTATATAATGTGATAAAATAAATTGAAATTTGAACTTAATCATAGTAAGTGTTTAAGTTTAAATTTTCATAAATCAAATTTTTTTTGTCAAAGTGAATTATGCAATAAAAAATTCATAAAAACATTATTATGCTCAAATAATAGAAATAAGATCATATTAATTATATTTATATAATAATCTAAAATTGTAAAATTAAATATTCATCTCATATAATATATATATATATATATATATATATATATATATATATATATATATATATATATATATATATATATATATATATATATATAACCTCAAAATTGATTTTTATTACAAGTTTTCTTGATAAACCTCAAAATTTTATAGTTACAACTTTGAAGTAGCAGTGAAAACTGTTAATACGTTGGTCAGCCCAGATCATAGTCCCAGTTGTAAGTCCTAGTAAGGCAGTGAATCCGTTGATTAACGAGGGTGGTCCCGTAACTCGCAAAAATTCTAACTATAAAATGGCTAGTTTATTGAGAACGATGAGTAGTTTAAATCTAGGAAAAAATAATTCTTTAGTGATAAAAATAGATAATGATGAAGCATCCACCTCTGGAACTAAAAATGAATTAAAAATAGCTAAATTAGAAGAAAGTTTTCATAATTGGAATATACCTATAATAGATAAAGATAAAGTATATAAAAAGAGAAACTTTTGGGAAGGAAGAAATTATGAAATTCATATGTTAGAATATTGTAAACAAGGAACAAGTAATAATAAGATTATTACCATCTTAGAAGAGGATAAGTTGAAAGAACATAGCAGTAAAGGATATAACTTCATCCATATAGGATTAATACAAGTAGTCATAAAACCTAATTTTAGAATAGGAATTAATCTGCCTATATTATTAACCTTAAGAGATACCAGATTCCAAAATTTTAGTGACTCATTAATAGAAATATTAGAAAGTAACTGTCATGATGGACCAGTTTTTTTTAATTGTTACCCAAATTATGCTATGAATTTAAAAAATGAATACACATGGCACGCCTTAAAATTGCAAGTAAGATATGATGAAACAATTATAATGAGAAATATGATCCATTCGAAATAATTTATAGGATATATTATAAAATTACTAAGGTTAATTATGACTTTAAAGCATTAAGACAATCCTCAAAAGAAGAAACGATAATTATGCATGCAAATCTAAAAAGATCTAATATACAAACACCTAGAAGATTAAGACACGAAGAATTAAAAAGTAGAATGCCTGAAGAATAGATAATATCTGATGGTATTGAAGAACCACAAATACAAAATACCAGAATAAGAGAAATAATAAGAGAAGGACCTGATATTAGAATTAGGATGAATAGATCCCAATCATTAAGAATTCCTGATAATGTTGAAACTATTAGTCATAGAAATTCTATATATAACTCATCAATAGGAAATATGGATAATATTGTAGAAATTGACAACAGAAGGCCAAATATAGCCACTGCTGTATATAAATCACCTTCGGAATTTGATCCAATGAAATCACAAGTTTTATCAGTAATTATAAAGGAAGAACCATTTGAGATTGATAAAGAATGGATAAGACAAGATTTTAATGCTGATTAGAATAAACCACTAAGAGATTGGTATTTTACCAATCATTCAGAAAATGAAGTTATTAGACTAAGAGAACTATTCTATGATTTTATGAAAGAAAATAGAATTAGTTTATACTTCTTTGATTGGTAGGTTAATTATTACTCTAAACTCGATAAGAAATTATGTCCTTTAACAAAACAAACTGTTGTTTGGAAAACAAGCTCAGGATCAGTAATAGAATCTGAATATCCTCCTAAAGAAACTATTAAAATACCAATTAAAAAAGACCTAGAAGTTGAAGCAACACCCTATAAAGATAGCAATGCAGAAGGAAATATAGAAAAAAGAGATATTAAAAAATTACATCAACAATTAAACTTTACTAATATCATGTTAGATATAATGAAAAATCAATTAGGAAGAATGGAAAATATGGAAAAGGTCATTAAGGTAGAAAAACCCATAGAAGAATCTATATATAAATTACAAAGTTTAGATAATATTAGCTTAAAATCTAAAGTAGAAACAGAAGTTGAAGAACTAAAAGAAAAACTTAGGAGTATTAGTCTAGGAAAATTAACAATTAATACATTATAAAAGGAAGAAGAATTAGAACTAAATAAAATATCCCATAAAAGAGATTATCCTAAAACAAGAAATTATTATTCTAGACCATCACCAGTAGATGTAGGCCTAGAAGAGCGAACACAATTAGTGCAAGATAGTTTCTCAGGATCAGACTTAATAGAATGTAATATAGATGGATTAAGTGAGCAGGCCATTTTAGATTAAATGTGTAATATGACTATGGCTGCAACTGCCTATAAGATGAGAAAAGCTTCTGATAAAGAAGCAGCAATTATGATAACCCAAGAATTTACAGGACAATTAAAAGGTTGGTGGGATAATTTTCTCAGCATCTAAGAAAGAATTAATTATTAATAGTATTAAACAAGAAGATCAGTCACCAGACGCTACATCCACATTAATATATACTATTATTAAAAATTTTGTAGGAGATCCCAGTATTTTTAAAGATAGAATACAAACTCAATTAATGAATTTAAGATGTCCAACCATGTCTGATTATAGATGGTATAAAGATGTTTTTATGTCAAAAGTCATAATAAGAGATGATGCACATGCACCTTTTTAGAAAAAAAGATTCGTAGCAGCCTTACCAAAATTATTCTCTGAAAAAGTATTACAAAAACGAAAACACAGTTCGGGACCCAGATTCCCTATAATTCATTAACCTTTGGACAATTGCATAATATAATAGTACAAACAGGTATAGAAATATGCACAGATACCAAGATACAACAGAAAATAAAACAAAAAAGTATCACGGGAAAAAGAGAGCTTAGCACTTTCTGTTATCAATATGGAATAACTCCTGAAAAGGCACCTAGTGGACAACATAAAATTAAAAAAAAATTATAAAAAACCTAAATATAATATAGACAAACCCCTTTATTATGAACAGAAATATTATAAAAAATTTCATAAGACTCCTAAAGGAAAACCTAAATTTTCTAATAAGAAGAAACAAGTAACATGTTGGAAATGTAAAAAATAAGGACATTATGCTAACAAGTGTACGAGAGAACAAAAAATAAATAAAATAGAAAATAAAAAGATTAAACATGCTTTGACAGCTATACTAATCAATTTAGAGTCAGAAGAAGAATCAAGTTATGAGGGTTCTTCTAAAACTGAAGACTATTTTATACAATAATTAGACCTTATGTCAGAAGAAGAGAGCTCAGGAGGAAATAGTGGAAAAGAGGAACAGGATAATAATAATTGTTTAGGAATATGATTATGTAACTGTGGAAACTGTGAAAAAATTGTAAATGTTTTGACTAAAGAATAAACTTTTACACTAGTCAAAATAATTGACAAGTTAGAAGATACGCCATTAAGGAATGAGTTCATAAGACAATTAGCTGAATTAGTTAAAAAAGAAGAAGAAAGTAAGAAAGAAATAAGACCCATAGAAATAAAAAAATTTATAATCGTTTTAAAAACCTACAAGAAGAAATTTTTCTTAATTCTCTCAAAGAAGAGATAAAAAAGTTAAAAAGAGAAGTTTCAGAATTAAAACAACAAAATATTAATATGGACTATAAATTACTAAAAATAGAAGGAGAAAACACAATAAAAATCCAAGAACAATCTTTGCAAAATAATGTTAGTCAAATAGAAGGGACTAGTAACATAACAATTCCCGAGAATTATATTAACCTGGGTACAGAAAATTATATAAATATGCTAACTTTATTAGTAAGCCAAAAATGGTTCACTACAATAACCTTAATAGTAGGAGAAGAAAAATTTGATTTAATAGCTATAGTAGATTCAGGAGCAGATGTCAATTGTATACAAGAAGGGTTAATACCTACAAAATATTATGAGAAAACTACAGAAAGAGTCCTAATGACAGAAAATGACAAAATGACTATAGACTATAAGTTATCTAAAGTAAAAATTTGTAAAAATAGGGTATGCTTTCCCACTACATTCTTTTAGCAAGAAATATATCTCATCAAGTTATATTAGGAAATCCTTTTACTTTATTATTATATCCCTTTAATGTCGACATCGACGGAATAACTTGTACAAGAATCTCCAATCATCCTATTCATTTTGAATTTCTCACCAGACCAAAACAGCATGAGCTCAATATGTTACAACACCTATCTACACAAGTTAGTGTTATGGAAACAGAAGTAAGACAAATTAATTGTTTGGGTCAAGAGAAAATTTTACAACACTTACCGCGTCAAGTTAATATTATAGAAAGGAAGACAAGATAAATTAACTACTTAAACCAAGAAGTTACACATAAAAGAATAGAAGAACAATTACAAACTTCGGAAATATAAGATAAAATAAAAGCAATTGAAGAAAAAATTAAGACAGAATTATGTAGTTTAAATCCCACAGCTTTTCAGCATAGGAAATTACATGAAATATCTTTACCATATGAAGATGGGTTTAATGAAAAAATTATACCAACAAAGGCAAAACCAATACATATGAACAAAGAATATCTAGAATATTGTAAAAAAGAAATACAAGAATATTTGGATAAGGGACTAATAAGGCCTTCAAAATCACCCTGGAGCTGTACAGGCTTCTATGTGATGAAAGTATCTGAAATAGAAAGAGGTGCTTGATGATTGGATTTTTGACGGTATAGAATTTCACTATTGAAGTCTCGTTGCAAGTATAGTTTCTAAACCAATCAAAAATCCTTTCATACAAAAGATTGTTTGTCACAAGTAACAAACCCCTAATTTTATAAGCCGAAGTATTCAAACCTCGGGTCGTTCTCCCTAGGAATTGTAATGAAGTGTCTTGTTATTGGTTGTGAGTTATTTTTTGGGGTTTTGATAAGAAACATGAAAAATAAATGGCAAAAAAGTAAACTAATGGCTAAAAAGGTCTTGGCAAGGGTTGGTGGTCAAGGATCTCTATCCTAATCACTAACCACAATATGAGAATTGGCAAGGATTAATCTCATTAAATCATCCTCTAACTAGTAGTAAAGGAAAGTCAAATGAGCTATATCAATCCTAGTCCATAAATCCTAACTCTCCACTAATTCAATTAGTGGGAACTAGAGTAAATGGCTCCCAATCATCAATTACTTGGACATTAGTAACTCAAGACTTCCTAAGTTACCTTTCCAAGCCAAGAGTATAAAATTCTACTCTAAAATCCAACCAAGCATTTCATCAAACACTTGGAAGGCATAAAAGGAAAACATAGTAAATCAACAACAAGAACAAAATCTAACAACAATTATTGAAAGGAATTAACAACACAAATCAAAAGGAACACAATTATTATGATTTACCTTGAATTGAATTGAAAGAGAAAGGAAGGAACAAAAGTGGATCTACAATCAAAGTATAAGAACAACATAAAGGAAGTTACAACAAAAGAATAGAGGAAGATGAATGTAACAACAAAGAATTGAAAGGTAGAAGTAGAAGAAAGCAAAGATTAAAACCTAGATCTAAGAACTAATCCTAATCCTAATCCTAATTCTAGAGAGAAGTGAGAGCTTCTCTCTCTAGAAACTACTTCTAAAACTAAACTATCACTAATGGTCAAAAGTATGTTGATTCTTCTTCAATCCTTGGCTTAAATAGCATCAGAAATGAGTTGGATTGGGCCCACAAGGCTTTAGAATTCGCTGGCCACGTTTTGCTTTAAGTGAACCAGGTGGCAGCAACGGCGCGTGCGCGTACTATGCGCGTGCGCGCCACCATACGTGTAGCAACTATGGCAAATCTTATATCGTTTCGAAGCCCCGGATGTTAGCTTTCTAACCCAACTAGAACCGAATCATTTGGACCTCTGTAGCTCAAGTTATGGTCGTTTAAGTGCAAAGAGGTCGGCTTGACAGCTTTCCGGTTCTTTCATTTCTTCATGAGTTCTCCAACTTTTCATGCTTCTTTCTTCATTCCCTTGATCCAATCTTTGCCTTCTAAACCTTAAATCACTTAACAAACATATCAAGGCATCTAATGGAATCAAGGAGAATTAGATTTAGCTATTTTAAGTCCTAAAAAGCATGTTTTCACTCTTAAGCACAATTAAGGGAGAAGTTATAAAACCATGCTATTTCATTGAATAAATGTGGGTAAAAGGTCATAAAATCTCCTAAATCAAGCACAAGATAAACCTTACAAATGGGGTTTATCAACCTCCCCACACTTAAACCAAGCATGTCCTCATGCTTAAGCCAAGAGAAAGCAAAGGGCATCAACATTTATTCAATGGAAACTAACTAAATGCAATCTACCTTCATGCAACTATCTAAATGAATGCAATTGCTTGGTCAAAATAAATCAATTTCCAAGAAGCATATATGCATAAGGGCTAAGGACTAGCAAGTCTAATCCATAATTGAATTGAGTTATTAAATATTTTTACAAACTTGCATGAAAGGAGATGATCATGGGTGGAAACATGTAATTGAGCATCAAACCCTCACCGGTAGTGTTTGCACTCTATTCGCTCAAGTGTTTAGGGTCGATTCTCTCAATTCTCTCCAAATCATGCTTTCTAAGATTTGTTTTTCTTCTAACAATCAACAAATATTTCATGCATGCATACATATATCATGAGGTCTTTTCATAGGTTGTAATGGGGCTAGGGTCAAGGTATGATGCATATATGGTTAAGTGAGCTTGAAATTTGAATCTTTGATAAGCTTAAACTTCCCACCTAACCTATGACATCCTATACAATTTCAAAGCTAGCCTAACTACCCATTTTTCACCTTTTCACATACTCATGCATTTTCTTTTTCATTTCACAACACTTATGCATTGATCTTATTGAGCTTCGCTTTGGGGCATTTTGTCCCCTTTTTATTATTTTTCTTCTTTTTTTCTTTCTTTTTCTATTTTTTTCTTTTTCATATTATTTTTCTTTTCTTTTTCTTTTGTTTTTCTCATTTTTTTCTTTCTATATACAAGAACCTCAATGCATAAGGTCTATACATTTGATCAACACATGAGCATGTACCCAATTCCCAATATTTCCAATAATAATACAAAACTACCCTTTTATTCACCCAATGTCCCAAGATTCCCACACTTGAATGATACTCACACACAGTTGCCTAAGCTAATCAAAGATCCAAATTAAGGACATTTATTGTTTTCTATTTTAGGCTTGTAATGTGCTAAATTAAAGAACCAAGTGGGTTAATCGTAGGCTCAAATTTGGCTAACAATGGAAGATAAAGGGTAAGGCTTTTTGGGTAAGTGAGCTAAATGAAATGATGGCCTCAATCATATAAATGCATGAATACACAAAATAATGGACATAAAGAATCAAACAAATCAAAGATTACAATTATAGAAAGAGAATAATGCACACAAGAATGGAAAATAAGTGGTTATAAGATGTAACCACACCATTAGGCTCAAAACTCACTTGCTTGTGTTCTTAGCTCAAAAAACATGATCCACAAGATATATAATTCAAGCAAGTTTGATGAAAAGTTTTCACTTAAATCAATTGAAGTGCCCTATAGATAGAAATCTTGAAAATTTTCATTATTTTGACTAAGCTTATTGTGTATACATATGCAAAAATTAAGAAAATGCAACAAAAATCCTAAAATCCTAGAATGAAATGCAAAAGTGTTGGAATTAGAAACTTGTCACCTAAAATCGCCGACCGGTCGGACGACCTCCCCACACTTAAAAGTTTGCACCGTCCTCGGTGCATCCAAAGATGAGCAAGTGGGTACGGCGAATCTCCGGATTGCTGCGTGTTCTTTCTTCCGCTTCCATGTTTGCTTGTGGTGCATTCATAATGAAAATAAGAAATATAACACCATAAGATGAGAAGATATAAAATCAAGGAAGCATATATTGTTGGAATGAGGTAATTCACTAGAATTGAGTGGGTAAATTAGTGTGACATTAATGACAAATAAGTGTGTGAATTCTAAATTGCGCGGTTTAGAACACACATTAGCATAAAAGTTATGTCACAAAAGAAGCATGCACTTCACTTATCCTAGTGTGCTTGAGATGCTCTAAGTAAACTTGTAAGGTAGGACAAGCATTAAAGAAGCATGAAAGCATTCAAGCCAAATATATATGGATGCATATAATCATGAACACAATGCATTAAGGTAAATGCTCAACATCCATCAAGAAATTGCCTAATTACAAAATAAGGCTCAAATCACATGGTGGCCAAATCATGCAATTCAAAAAGAGTTACAAGTTCGAAGGCAATTCTCGTCACTTGGTATTCTTAAAAGGTAAGCGTGAAAAACTCAAAACCAAGTAGCAAAATATAACCTCAATCATAGAATCCAACAAAGATTATCTAAAAACATTCATGCTAAAATAGTATTTAGGCAATAAGAGGCAACAATGTGTAGTAAACAAGATCAATAAGCCAACACTTATAATGAAAATGGAGAAAATAAAATGAAAACTAAACTAAAGCTATCTAACAGACTAACTAACTAACTAATTAACTAACTAAAATAAATGGGTATCTATGGTGTTTGGAAGTGTTGGATGAAGGGTAGGAGAGGGAAAGAAGAAAGGACGAGGAAAGAAATGGAAAGAGGAGAAGAAAAGAAGTGGATTGAAGGAAGGGCATCCACGCGTACGCGCACATGGCGCGCGCGCACCGATGGCTTATTTCGAGAGTGGCGCGTACGCGTCATGTGCGCGAGCGCGCAAATAGGTTTGTGCCTCAGGCCCAATTTCCGCACAGTGCATGCCTAACTCTCGGGTCAAGGTATGGAAGGTGGAACTTCTCAATCCACGCGTACGCGTGCATGGCGCGCTCGCGTGGATGGTCCAAAACGCTTGATGCACGCGTACGCACGCAGTGCGCGTACGCGTGGATGGTGCTCTGTTTTTCAAAAATTTTTGCTATGTTTTGCACCAATCCAAGCATTCTAATCCTCCAAACAGCTACCAAAACACCTTAAAACCTTATTTAACATACTAAACTATCAACTATACTCAACTAACTAAACAAAATATGAAATCAACCAAATTCTACACTATTTACAAAAGAGAAAATGAAAAGATGTTACCATGGTGGGGTGTCTCCCACCTAGCACTTTTGTTTATTGTCCTTAAGTTGGACTTATGGGGAGCTCCTCATCAAGGTGGCTTGTGCTTGTACTCATCTTGGAACTCCCACCAATGCTTGGTTCTCCATTGTGCCCCAAGATCCCCTATTTGTTGCACCAAGTGTTGATGGAGTTCTTCACAAGCTTGGGGCTCCCAAAATTGATTCTCCTTGTGCGATCCGGGATCCCACACTTTATTTTCACACCCGTCTTGAAGTTGATCATTGTTATTAGTCCATCCAGGTGGTGAACAAGATGAATTCTCTATGAAGTTCCCAACAATCCTCCTAGACCCATCTTTTTGAGCACTATTCCCACCTTTGTATTCAACTCTTGAAGTATCAACCAAAATGAGCCTTGATTTGCAATGCCCACCACAAAACCTTTTCCGCTTATGCTTCATCCCACAAACTTCCCTAAGTTGGCCATCCGTTTCAAGCAAACAATATTCAAGTGGGATAATAAAACTAATAGAAATGAATTTCACCCACTCAAATGAAGGTGTAGATGGCAACCTAGGCAAAGATGCTTCCAAAGATCTTGACAAAGCATAACAAACCCTCGTTCTTCTATTTCTAGGGACTTCCACCTCTTCACAAGATCTTTTGATCTCAATCCTTTGTTCAACAATTTTATCTAAACCTTTTCCTTTACTCAAATAATAATAGGGAGGGTGAGAAAAATTTACCTCCTCAACGCTTTCAAATCCAACCGGAGAAGGTTCTTCATGCCCAAAGGATTCTTCACCACTAAGACTTGATGCTTGATATTCATCACCAAGGGAACTCAATCCTTGCTCTATCCCATCCAAGTCTTCATATGGAGTATGCCTTGGAAGGTGTGCACTTTCCTCCCTAGCATCAATTTCAATCATCTTGGAGGGGTTTTCTTCAACTCTATGTTCCTATGAAAGGCTCCGCATCTCCTAAGTCTTCTACCACTTCTTCCTTGTCTTCAACAATTAAAGCTTTCTCCAATTGTTCCAATACAAAGCAACTTCCTTCATTTTCCACCGGAGTTTCCAATCTTTCCTTCATGCTATGTTCTTCAATTGATTCTCCACATGTAGCCATGGGAGTTCCTTGAGTGTTCAAGCATTGGGAGGCTAATTGATTTGTTACCGCATCCAAGGCGGCCATGAAATTTTGCACATCCCTTTTCATCTCTTCTTGCTCTTGAACAAGAACACCAAGGGTTTCATCCATTAGAGGTTGGGGTGGATGGAAGGGTTCATAGTAGGAAGATGGTTCTTCTTGGTAGAGTTGTGGTGGATCTATGTTTTCCACTCTTTCCACTTGTTGCACAACACACTCCATGGTTGCTTGAAATTGATCCAATGCTTCCTTGAGATGATCTCTTGACTCTTGTTCCTCTTGGATAATATGATTAGGATCATGTGGCTCTTGGATCAATGGATATGAGTATTCTTCCATGGGAGGTTGTGGTGGGAAGTAGTATTCATCTTGTGGTTGAAAATTTTTATATATTGGAGGTGGTTCATCTTGGTAATAATGTGGAGGGGGTGGCTCTTGAAAATATTGATGTTAGAATGTTGGTGGCCCTATATGTGGTTCATATGGCTCATATGGTTGTTGGAATGGTGGATATGGATTAGGGTCATATGAAGGTGGTTGGTAAGAAGGGGCTTGTGAGTATGGTTGAGAGTTATGTTGAGGATATGGTTCATAGGCATATGGTGGTGGTTCTTGAAAGTCACAAGGTGATTCACCATAGCCATTGGATTGGTATACATCAAAGAATGGCTCTTCTTCGTAGTGCATTGGTGGAGGTTGTTGCCAAGAAGATTGATCATATGCATATGGCTCTTCCCACCTTTGGTTGTCCCATCCTTGATACACATCTTCATTGTACTCTCCACTTTCTACAACATAGTTGTAACCACACTCATAGCCAAAATGAGAATTCATAGTGAAAAGAGAAAATAAAAACAAAACTACTAAGAAATAATGAAACAAAGTCCTAACTAGCAAGCAATCCAAAAAAAAATCAAGCTATTCACAATATTCACATATATACAATAACCAATAACATAACACCATTGCAATCCCCGGCAACGGCGCCATTTTGATGATTGAATTTTTGACGGTATAGAATTTCACTATTGAAGTCTCGTTGCAAGTATAGTTTCTAAACCAATCAAAAATCCTTTCATACAAAAGATTGTTTGTCACAAGTAACAAACCCCTAATTTTATAAACCGAAGTATTCAAACCTCGGGTCGTTCTCCCTAGGAATTGTAATGAAGTGTCTTGTTATTGGTTGTGAGTTATTTTTTGGGGTTTTGATAAGAAACATGAAAAATAAATGGCAAGAAAGTAAACTAATGGCTAAAAAGGTCTTGGCAAGGGTTGGTGGTCAAGGATCTCTATCCTAATCACTAACCACAATATGAGAATTGGCAAGGATTAATCTCATTAAATCATCCTCTAACTAGTAGTAAAGGAAAGTCAAATGAGCTATATCAATCCTAGTCCATAAATCCTAACTCTCCACTAATTCAATTAGTGAGAACTAGAGTAAATGGCTCCCAATCATCAATTACTTGGACATTAGTAACTCAAGAGTTCCTAAGTTACCTTTCCAAGCCAAGAGTATAAAATCCTACTCTAAAATCCAACCAAGTATTTCATCAAACACTTGGAAGGCATAAAAGGAAAAGGAAAACATAGTAAATCAACAACAAGAACAAAATCTAACAACAATTATTGAAAGGAATTAACAACACAAATCAAAAGGAACACAATTATTATGATTTACCTTGAATTGAATTGAAAGAGAAAGGAAGGAACAAAAGTGGATCTACAATCAAAGTATAAGAACAACATAAAGGAAGTTACAACAAAAGAATAGAGGAAGATGAATGTAACAACAAAGAATTGAAAGGTAGAAGTAGAAGAAAGCAAAGATTAAAACCTAGATCTAAGAACTAATCCTAATCCTAATCCTAATTCTAGAGAGAAGTGAGAGCTTCTCTCTCTAGAAACTACTTCTAAAACTAAACTATCACTAATGGTCAAAAGTATGTTGATTCTTCTTCAATCCTTGGCTTAAATAGCATCAGAAATGAGTTGGATTGGGCCCACAAGGCTTTAGAATTCGCTGGCCACGTTTTGCTTTAAGTGAACCAGGTGGCAGCAACGGCGCGTGCGCGTACTATGCGCGTGCGCGCCACCATACGTGTAGCAACTATGGCAAATCTTATATCGTTTCGAAGCCCCAGATGTTAGCTTTCTAACCCAACTAGAACCGAATCATTTGGACCTCTGTAGCTCAAGTTATGGTCGTTTAAGTGCAAAGAGGTCAGCTTGACAGCTTTCCGGTTCTTTCATTTCTTCATGAGTTCTCCAACTTTTCATGCTTCTTTCTTCATTTCCTTGATCCAAGATTTTCCTCCTAAACCTTAAATCACTTAACAAACATATCAAGGCATCTAATGGAATCAAGGAGAATTAGATTTAGCTATTTTAAGTCCTAAAAAACATGTTTTCACTCTTAAGCACAATTAAGGGAGAAGTTATAAAACCATGCTATTTCATTGAATAAATGTGGGTAAAAGGTCATAAAATCCCCTAAATCAAGCACAAGATAAACCTTACAAATGGGGTTTATCAGTGCTCCAAGATTAGTTATTAATTATAAACCTCTAAACAAGGTATTAAAATGGATTAGGTATCCTTTACAAAATAAAAGTGATCTAATTAAAAAATTAAATAAAGCAATATCTTTTCAAAATTTGATTTAAAATCAGGATATTATCAAATTACAGTAAAAGAGGAAGATAGATATAAAACAGCTTTTATAGTACCCTTTGGACATTATGAATGGAATGTAATGCCTCAAGGATTAAGAAATGCTCTAAATGAATTCCAAGAAATAATGAATAATATATTTTGCCCGCATATAGAATTTACTATAGTGTATCTTGATGACGTATTAGTATACTCAAAAGGAATAAAGCAGCATATATATCATCTAGAAAAATTTATGGATATTATAAAAGAACAAGGACTAGTTTTATCAGAAAAGACAATGAAAATTTTTACAACTAAAGTAAGGTTTTTAGGATATGAAATTTATCAAGGAACTATAGTACCTATTAAAAGAGCTATTGAATTTGCAGATAAATTTTCAAATGAAATAACTGACAAAAAACAACTACAAAGGTTTTTAGGATGTTTAAATTATGTAGCGGAATTCCTACCTGGAATAAGAATCACATGCGAACCTCTTTATAAAAGATTAAAAAAAAATCCACCTCCATGGACAAAAGAAATGACTTCTATAATAATAAAGATAAAAAATGCAATAAAAGAAATACCTTGTATAAGTATATTAGATCCATTGGCTAAATTAATTGTAGAAACAGATGCATCATAATTAGGATATGGAGGAATTCTTAAACAAATACCTCCTAATAGCTCAAAAGAACAAATAGTAAAATATCATTCAGGAATTTGGAACCAGGCTCAAAAGAACTACCCAACAGTCAAAAAAGAAATACTTGCCATAGTATTATGTGTTTCAAAGTTTCAAGAAGATTTATTCAATAAAACTTTTTTAATAAGGACTGATTGTAAAGCATCACCAAATATTTTAGAAAATAATGTCAAAAATTTGGTTTCAAAACAAATATTTGCAAGATGGCAAGCTATTTTATCATGCTTCGATTTTACTATTGAACATATAAAAGGAGAACTAAATTCACTCCCTGACTTTCTTACTAGAGAATTTTTGCAGGGAAAGAATGGAACAAAAAGCAGCCTCCAGTGAAGATTATGGTCAACCTTTTGACCAAATAAAAGAAACGAAATTACCTATTACTGCTGTACCAGCAAAACAATTATCATTAAGACCTATGACAATGTCACAGGTTCTAAAAGCCGCACCATCATCGTCATCACCTTCTAAGAGCCGTTTAATTACTACCAATAATAAATTCACATTATTACAACCATCTGACCTCTATAACACTCAACTCCTGAAAGAACAATTTCCTTACTATGAAAAATCCAATCCTATAAAAATATTAACCATAAAAAAAGAGTGGTTCAAAAAAGATAGGAAAACCCTATATAAGACTATTTTCCCAAACACTTTCCATTACATTCCTATTAACCCACAAAAAACCCAAAAATTCTATGAATTCATATTAGTAGACACCGGATCAATTGAATTAACCCATTATAGGGATTCGAACACCAAACAGCCTATTTATTCAAATATAAAAATCATAAAAATATTATCTTTACAATAATGGAAAATACCTCCCTATCAGTCTAAGAGTTTCTCACTAAAATTCGAACCCTAGAACTATACCTACTATGATTATCAAGAAGCCTGGAATCATATATTATTTCTATCACCAAGTCCCCATTCGTGGTTCATTTGGTTTAGAAAGGGGATATCATTACAATTTTCCAAATGGTTCCAAGCATGGTTCCAGAATTTTGGACCAATGGAAGCTTTCTTCCCAAAAGAAGCCAGTATGGCGTATGAATATTTTAAAAGCAAGTCATCATTCTTACAAGAATATAAATTCATTTCATTCATAGCAGCCATGGGAATAAGCTGGATTATGACATGGGAATATGATTCAGCAGCATATGAAGAATCTCCAAGCATACAATATTTAGTAAGAGTAATAAAAATAAAATGGTGGAACAAATATGATATAAATTTACTAAGAAGAGCATCTATTGATCAATGGTTAACAACATCACAAAAGCGTCCAGCAATAACAGCCTCAAGCACCACCAATGAACAAATAGCTTATAAAAAAGAGACCCAATTCTTAGCACAGAAGCGACAAATTATGGCAGCTCTAGCGGCAGCAACCTCAGAGGAAGATATTCAAAGTTCTCTACAAGCAATACAAACCGTACCTCTTGGAGAAGACGAAGAGGTCCAGTCTAGCCCAGCTCATTACGATCAAGATTCTCAAGACTCATTTGAGATGTAATAAGTACTGTATATGCAATCAATGTAAAAGCCCAATCATAAAGAAAAACGATCTCTGTAAAAAAAAGAGGTAAAAAGGTAAAAAGTAAAAAGTAAAAAGTAAAAAGTAAAAAGTAAAAAGTAAACAGTAAATATCGACAAACAGTAAAAGCAAACAGTGAATGTCGGTAAAATAGTAAATGTCTGCAAACAGTAAAAGCAAACAGTACTGTTGGTAAACAGTACCCAAATAGTCATCATTTGGGGTCTATAAATACCAAAGGCCTCACTCATTCAAGATCATCAAATACTTGAAAGCTCAAGAAATCTCTCTACTCTTATATCTTCTTACTTCATATATTCTCTAAATATTTGTAATTATCTTCAAGAAGTGTATCAACTTTACAAGCAATAAGAGTACAAGTTCATCTTTGTAAGCTTACTATCTTTCTTTTCTTTATTCTCTTAGTTATTATCCCTGTTCTTATAACATGAAAGAGTTTCATAAAAAGTTTAAATCTTTAAAGTTAGATAGAAGAAATATGAAAATAAGAGTAATGGCAATAGAAATGAAAGTAAGAAAACTAATAACTGAATCTTTTGAATTGAAAGAAGAAATAAAAAAAGTGAACAAGAAAATAATTAAAACTAAAAGGTTTTTACAACAAATGAAAACCATAAATCAGTAAAAATCGTTAGGCAAAATATTAAGAATAAACGTATTTATCATGTTAGAAGAATGCATTATCTTCATGTGCAAAATATGATGCGTTTTTATGATATACAATCAAGAATACAAGCCCTTAGATATTTACAAATAGAGTCTCAATCTCAACAAGATCCTTCTTTACTAGAACAAGCTCTGAATATACAGCTAAAAAAATAAATTATAATTTATAAAAATTATCTCTAAAATTTATTACATAAAAAGCAAAATTGTAAAAGTTATGTATTTATATAAATTAAATTATATTAAATTATAAAATATCTAAATATTTAATCAACCTAATTAATTAGTTGTAATTGATTTTATTTAATAATTTGAAAAATTGAATAGCATTTTTTTAAAATATGCCAATCCAAAAAATCTAAATTAAAAATAAAAAATATAACTAAATTATATAACGACAACATAATATGTCCAAAAGTTTTTTTTATAGTAAATCTAATGCCAATATATTTATCATCAGTGGTGTTCCTGTCTAATAATTTGAGCCGAGGTATAACTCATTCTTCCGTGTGTATGGAGTTTTCTGTCCTAAAAGCACAGATGCCGAATTATACTTCAGCTGTCAAGGAACACCGGAGGAGGTTGGGACCTGCAAAGAGACTCCAACGCTCAAGTTAGTAAGAGTATAAGATGAATATCAAATGAGTGAGAATGAGTTCTGTACCTCTTTCATATCAAGAGTGGATGTATTTATAGAATTGTATGTGGTACGATTACTCTGATATTATGGAGCTGTTATTTAGTGGGATAACTGCTCTTTAGTGAGCTTGTTTAGAGAGATTTGTGCTGGTTGACACGTAGTTATTTGATTGTATAGGATAAATTCGTTAGGAGAGCAAAACACATACTCTCTACGTACTCCTACACGTGTGTATTTAGTTTTAACCAGATTGATTCCGATTTATAGTCCTGAGCCGAATTATAGCCAATGAACGGATCAAGTGGTATAATAATTTAATTTCACAATTAATTAAATTTTGTTTTTGTAAAAAAATGCGCATTATTTGTTTTAAAAATATTTATTCTAATTTAAATAGGATATAAAATATTACTATTATTATTCAAATTCCCACGGTACCCACTTTAGGAAAACAAAAACTTTTCGCCTAATTCAGCTTTTCTGAAAATGTTCTAGATTTACAAATTTTTTCAAAAGTTTTCAAGAACCCTAAAAGATCAAAGAAGTTATTGAGGATGGAAATGGAAATCAGCGAGCATTTGGGTTGTGTTTGGTTGTTGTCTCAATATAAATGAGATATAGACATAGATACATAAAAGTACATAGACATAAGAAGACACTATTTGGTAAGTTAAACATGACAAAAAAATTATAAAAAATTAGTGCCTCAAGTTAAAAATTAATATCTCAGCATTTTAGACAGAATACATGTTTTAATGGGTGCCTCTGTATGACTGTGTCTTTCATAATTTTCGTCTCCGTAAACAAACATCATACATATATTCCCGTGTACTCCCGTGTCTATGGACATATATACCAAAAAGGCAAAAACAAACGCTGCCTTGAGAAAGATCTTCGGAAAGAATTGCAACTTTGCTGAAATAAATAGTGAAATTCAACTGAAGTCACAGAAATTGGAAACGGGGTTGTCAATTCTTAAACCTATTCGAATTCAACCTCCTTCTTCAAGTAACACATTGTGGGAGTGGGAGAATCTGAAGTCACGTAAATTTACAAGGGAGGTGATGATTCAAAGAATGGTTGCTTATAGTTGGAAAATAGTTTAATTTGTAATATTGATGTCATTTTGATTCGTTGTAATTCATTGTGAAGAAATGGTTTTTTTTTTTATTTTTTTGACAGGGAAGTGCACTTTACAAAATTGAAAAAGTACAAAAAGAGTACGCAAAGATAAAGAATACTTTGGTATGTATTTTTTTATTGATTGAATTATAGGAATAAAACTAAATGGGCACAGGATTCGGTGGTCCAGAACCTTTGGACCACTTAGTGGTCCAAGTAGAAAATATGTTTTTAGAGTTTTTTTATCAATTGCTACGTAGTCCTTGAACTAATTTTAATTACAAATCAACCCCATATATTTATTTAATTATAAAAATAGTTTTTTATTTTATAAATTATTATTTTATCAATTATCTATTATATTTATTAACAATCAAATACAAAAATAACAACCAATTATATCCTCCATTCATCCTAATAATTCCAATTGATTAAATAATTAACTTTGATCTTGTTACGTTCGTCCATGGCTTCCAAATCGTGTTTCCTTGAAATTCAATCGATTAGTTTTTCAAAACAATCGATTGAATGATAACTCAATCGATTGGTTTACACTATATCACAAAACAATCGATTGAAAGTTGTAAGGTAGAATGATAAAAAGCTTATACCAATCGATTGTTTATACTTTCCAATTGAATGAATGTCTCAAAACAATCGATTGTTGTTGTTACTCCATCGATTGAATTCACGAAAACAACATGGATTTGCCAAATACAATCGATTGGAAAGTGATGACATTGAAGTTTTAGCCAAATTCAATCGATTGGTAATGTAATACAATCGATTGGAAGGTGATGAAGTTGAATGTTTTGCCAATTTCAATCGATTGGTAATGGTACCCAATCGATTGAAATGAAACTGTACACTAAAAATTTATAAATTCACCTTTGCTTCGCATGCTGCAACTAATGCATGTTACATACAAGAAACTAAAAAGCACATAAAATAAAAACAGACAATTAATTAAATTTAATCTGTTTGTCCTTTGGTTTTGCGCCACTGAAAGAAAATAATCCATGTTTAAATCAAACGCAGGACCAAGATGCTCAACATCCATAATGCCTAATGAAATAAATTATAATACATGGATCACAATAAAATAGCAATAGTCCAAATAAAGTAGTATCAAATGAGTAGTAGCAGAATAAAAGAAAGAACCAAAACCAACATTAACAAAAATATAAATTTGATAATAAAAATAAAAAATTATAAAAAATATTTTATGGTTAATCTTATGTACTCCTTATGTACTTTTGTTATAATTAATTATCATCAATATTAAACTAATAAAAAAATAATCTAAATAACAAGCTCATCCTTTCTCTTCTTTCAGTATTTTGTTTTGGACATCTTCCTTAAGAATGAATTGAATAATCAAGAGTTTCAAACCATATAATAAAACAAAATTGACATAATAAAACAAAAATTGAACTTGCAAGTAACCAACAACGTAATCAAAGAAGGAATCAAAGCGAGGCTGATGAATTCCTCCTCATACAAGTTCATACCATATAGATATTCCTGCTACTACCCATTTGATACTACTTTATTTGGATTATTGCTATTTTATTGTGATCCATGCATTATAATTTATTTCATTAGGTATTATGAATGTTGAGCATCTTGGTCCTGCGTTTGATTTAAACATGGATTATTTTCTTGATTGTATTTCAGTGGCGCAAAATCAGAAGACAAACAGATTAAATTTAAAATAGAACAATCATGTAATTAATTGTCTGTTTTTATTTTATGTGCTTTTTAGTTTCTTGTATGTAACATGCATTAGTTGCAGCATGCGAAGCAAAGGTGAATTTATAAATTTTCAGTGTACAGTTTCATTTCAATCGATTGGGTACCATTACCAATCGATTGAAATTGGCAAAACATTCAACTTCATCACCTTCCAATCGATTGTATTACATTACCAATCGATTGAATTTGGCTAAAACTTCAATGTCATCACTTTCCAATCGATTGTATTTGGCAAATCCATGTTGTTTTCGTGAATTCAATCGATTGAGTAACAACAACAATCGATTGTTTTGAGGTATTCATTCGATTGGAAAGTATAAACAATCGATTGGTATAAGCTTTTTACCATTCTACCTTACAACTTTCAATCGATTGTTTTGTGATATAGTGTAAACCAATCGATTGAGTTATCATTCAATCGATTGTTTTGAAAAACCAATCGATTGAATTTCAAGGAAACACGATTTGGAAGCCATGGACGAACGTAACGAGATCAAAGTTAATTATTTAATCAATTAGAATTATTAGGATGAATGGAAGATATAATTGGTTGTTATTTTTGTATTTGATTGTTAATAAATATAATAGATAATTGATAAAATAATAATTTATAAAATAAAAAACTATTTTTATAATTAAATAAAATATATGGGGTTGATTTGTAATTAAAATTAGTTCAAGGACTACGTAGCAATTGATAAAAAAACTCTAAAAACATGTTTTCTACTTGGACCACTAAGTGGTCCAAAGGTTCCTGGACCACCGAATCCTGTGCCAAATAAATGTATATAGAGTATTGTCGGCTCAGGATTCGGTGGTCCAGGAACCTTTGGACCACTTAGTGGTCCAAGTAAAAAACATGTTTTTAGAGTTTTTTTATCAATTGCTATGTAGTCCTTGAACTATTTTTAATTACAAATTAACCCCTTATATTTTATTTAATTATAGAAACTATTTTTTATTTTACAAATTATTTATTTATCAATTAACCATTATATTTATTAACAAAAAAAAATACAAAACAACAACTAATTATATTCCAGTCGAGTAAAATATTATGTTTGATCTCGTGAAGTTCCTCCATGACTTTCAAATCGTGTTTCGCTGAAATCCAATCGATTGGACTATCAAACCAATCGATTGAATGATAACCCAATCGATTGGATTTCAGTTTATCACAAAACAATCGATTGTATATTCCTGGTAAGCATGGTTTTGCATAAATCAATCGATTGGTCATAGTAACCAATCGATTGAACAATGAATTAAATGTGAGATTTATGTAATTCAATCGATTGTTTACGATTTTCAATCGATTGAATTCTTCCAAACAATCGATTGGTCTTAATATTCAATCGATTGTTTCCGGCTAAAAATCGATTGAACTTTGCACGTAACTTCTAATTCAATCGATTGGTTTGAAACTTCAATCGATTGGGAAGTGTCCTAAATGTGTTTTTTTCAGCATTCAATCGATTGGTATTGTAATCCAATCGATTGCAATTTCAAAATCGCTATATATTAATCCCAAACCATGCGTATTGAATTAGAAGTAACGTTTTAAAAGATTCGAACCCCCATTTCTGCACCGCTCTCTTCTCTCATCGAACCAGAAAGCTTCATCTTCTTCTCTCTTCTTCTCCAATCTCACCAACATCCACTCCGTCCTACATACGTATTATTAAACCTCAACCAATTCCTTACAAAATCCACCAAATCAATATCCCCAAAATGGCCAGAACTAAGAACACCAAAAGAGCCAGGGTTGAGGGAGAAAGCTCTGCTTTCGCCAGACTGGTTGCTTCATCCCACTACATGGCAAGGTGGCTGCCATCTCAAAGGGCACTGAAAAACTATGTGGAGAAGTTCGATTCAAGGCCAATTATTCCTCCCAGGTACATAACAGCCGAGTTCCTTCAGGATAGACATTTTAATTTGGTGTTGAATGCATTGCAAACACAGCACTTAGTTGATTTTGTACAAACTAGGGATGAGTATTACCCGCACTTGGTTAGAGCTGTTTATAGTACTTTGAATTATGTTGTTCCTGAACCTGATGAAGAGGGTGAGGTAATGCCGCTGATTGAGTTTGATTTAGGGAAACAGCATTATAGAGTTACTTTGTAAGAACTAGCTGAACAATGGAGTCTAGGTTATCACGGGGCAAAATTTACTGGAGGTATTGCGGCAGATGAGCAATGGGGAGAATACAACAGATTAGTTAGTTTGCAGAGTTTACAATATGAGAATCCACACATGGATGCTAGAGGTAATATAAGTTGCAGTGGGTTGGGGATTGAGCAGCGTATATTGATGTATTTGTTTTCATACATGTTGATTCCAAGAAAACATAATCATGGAATCTTGTTTAACGAAGATATTTTAGTGCTTTGGGCTATGGTGACTGGAAAGGAGATAAACTGGCCTTATTTTATGGTTCATCATATGCTTGAGATGAAGAAAGGAAAATCAAGTGTTGGTTTAGGATATGCTTGCCATTGGACCAAGATTTTCAAATGGCTTGGAATTGACTTGACTGAAGAGAAAGTTGTTGTCTTGACTAATGTAGCCAAGATTGATGACAGCACTCTAAGTCAGATGGGAAGAGATCCGGATGCCTAAGAACCTCAGGCCCAAGGACAACCACAAGACCAGGTGCAAGCACAACCACAGACACCCCCACCACCACCCCCTCCTTCGCCAACAATGCAAGATTTGATGGATGAATTGCGAAGCATGAGAGTATATATGGAGGAGCAATTTTCTGATATGAGGCAGCGTCAAGACAGGCAAACGGAAGCTATCAATCGTCAAGGAGAAGCAATTGATAGTCTATGCACTAATCTGGGCATCACAAACCCAAGGGGCATCATCCCAAGGCCTGGACCATGAAGAAATTGTTTTATAGCAATATTCTTGTACAAGCATGCCTTGCTTTGATTTTTACAATTCATATATAGAGTTCTTAAAGGTACTAGGTTTGTTTGAATTGTAAGACCTTCTTGGATGATGGAATGAATTTAGCTAATGGTTTTTTAAGTTTATCTATATTCTTAAGATGCAATCAGGTCTTGAAAACAATGTGTTTGTATGGATTCAATCGATTATTTTTTTAGTGCAATCGATTGTTTTGTTATTTTAATCGATTGGAGTGCACTTAATTACTGTATCAATCGATTGTTTTCTAAGTGCAATCGATTGAATTATCATCAATTTCAATTTCAATCGATTGCATATAAAACCAATCGATTGATACTGTAATTAAGTGTACTCCAATCGATTAAAATAACAAAACAATCGATTGGAACATTGTGTTTAAGTATACTTCAATCGATTGGTGGGGGCTTGATTTCGCATAGTCTATCTACCAATTTTGAAACTTTTTCTTTAAATATGATCCGTCTAAGATTATTATTATTATTATTTGCCAAATGCATGGTTTTCGCATAACTCAGTTGATTGGTCATACGATCCAATCGATTGAATGATGAAAAAAATTGGTTTTTTGTAATTCAATCGATTGTTTAGAATTTCCAATCGATTGAATGCTTCAAAACAACTTGGGTCTCACCAAATTCAATCGATTGCTTTTGTGACTCAATCGATTGAATTTACCCGAACAATATGAATTTGCCAATTTCAATCGATTGTAGTGTGTGTGAAATCAAATTCAATTGATTGTAATGATCATTCAATCGATTGGAACGCGATGTATTACGCCTATGTCAGTCTTGTTTTCGTTTTTAAAAATTATCTTCTTATTCATCTATCTTATCTTTAAAATTCTATCTTCCTTTTTTAAGGTTTTATTTTGATTTAGATACTCTAATCTTATCTTTTCCTTAAGATTAACATTATAAATTGGTGAATAATCCATCACCAATTATTCAATCCCACCATTAAAATCGTGTATCATTCTCTTTATAAAAAATTTCATTGTTTTTCTTTCGAACATCCATCCATCTACTGAATATCCATTTTTTTTTATTTTTTATCCGTCTATTTAATATCTACTTTTTGTTCATCGTTAATTGACAATCACCGTTGCAGCAATCAGCAAAGGTCCAATCAATTTTTTTCATTGTAGTGTTCAGAAAACAATCCATCGTTTGGATTACAAAATCGAGGTAAGTGGATAGAATCTCTAATTTTCCAATTATTCGTTTCGATACTTTATTCGTAAAATTGATTGTGTAATGAAATTTTTTTTTATCTTTTATTAACTGACAAGACATTGAGAATTACTAAAAAGTAAATAGATGTTATTATTTTTTATTACTAATTAGCTAACAATCAAGGGACGGACCTAGAAGGGGCGAGTAGTGGCCTGAACCCCCCAAAATTTTAAGAAATTATACTTATATATAAAATTTGTGTTTAAAAAAATAAAAACAAATGTTAGGTAATTTAATAGTTTTATGTGTATTATTTTTCACTATGTAATAGATTTATGTCTTAATTGTTAATTCACTAATATTTTTACCTAACTAATTTAATATCATACCCTCAAGTCTTTGTACCTTTCCAATTAGTTTTTATATAATAATTTCTATATTTATTTTTTTTAAAATCATTTGTTTTTTTATATTAATATATTTAACATTCATATTTTTATATTAATAATAACTTAAGTAGTTATGTTTTGGTAATCACATTATGTACTGTAGATATTATTTTCTTGTAAAAAATATTAATTCTTCTTCTAAATTCACATTGGTAAAAGAAAAATTTTATAAAGATATCGTATACATTGTATTCTACAATGGTACCGTGTCTTTCAATTAATTAATAATTTATAATTTATTTTTAAATTTTTTTAAAACTTTTGAAAGAATGAATTTTAATTAATAAGATATGGGATCATTTTTAGCAAATTCCGTTATAAATTATATGGTATTTTATAAATTTGTAATGTACAATTGTTAAAGTTATATTTTATTTATGTAATTATCATATTAAAACTAAAATTGTTGGAAAAAATTATAATGATATGTATCTTAATAAATCTATTAAAAAACTAACTCCAATAACTATATGTTAATTATTTTTATAGATTTAAATTAATTATATAAAAATTGGCACCTCAATATTAAAATCTCTGGATCCGTCCCTGCTAGCAATATATGAATCTATCTATTGTATGTAATGTTATAAGATGGAGTGTACTGATTTTTTTTTTCATTGGACATTTTAAGATGTCAGGTATATTTACGGACACTGAGATGAATGAGCAATACCAGGAGGACGATGACTTTAACCAACAAGAAGAGCTAGTAAGTGACCAAGATATGATGGATGAACAGAATGAATTCGAACAAGATTTCAGAGATGAATTTACCGAGGGAGCGTTTTTTTCTGAATCTGATATGTCAGATTATATCATTGAAGCCGCTTATGCGGTTGACTCCGTGCAAGACATTACATCTTTGAAATTAAGTGAGAACTTTGCGAAGGAAATTGGCAAATACCACTTTTCTACTTTGCAGCTTGCATTTGATTTTTATATGAAGTACTCAAAGTCGAAGGGCTTTAGTGCAAGGAAGAGCAAGACCTTCAAGAATAGTAGTGGCGAGATTTACAGACAAATGTTTGTATGTCATAGGCAAGGATTCAGGATGGAGAAATATTACACGATGGAAAAAAGGAAGAAGGAGCCTAGATTGGATACAAGAACTGGATGTGAAGCCCGAATGGATGTTAAATTTGTACCAGAAATTGGAAGGTGGCATATCTTTTATTTTTCTGACGAACACAACCATGATCTATTGGATACACAATTCAGTGCTATGTTGCCTGTCCACAGAAAAATGTCAGAGGCAGATATTATGCAAATGATGAACATGCTAAAGTCAGGGATCAGCACCTCACAGATATTTGGTCTTCTAGCTAGTCAAGCAGGCGGGTACGAATTTGTTGGCTATGGTCCCAGAGATATGTACAATGAGATTGCTCGGCAAAGGCGTCAAATTCCTGGAGATACAGCACGAGTGTTGAAGAAGTTGGAGGATATGCGGTTGAAGGATCCACAATTATATTTCAAGGCATGTCACGATTCAAGAGGTTTGTTACATAATTTGTTCTGGTCTGATGGGATTAGCCAACTAGACTACCGACTATTCGGGGATGTTATTGCTTTTGATGCTACGTACAAGAAGAACAAGTATAGTTGTCCATTAGTAATATTCAGCGGGGTTAACCACCACAACCAAACAACTGTTTTTGCTGCTGCGTTAATCGCGGACGAAACAACTGATACATATGTTTGGCTCCTGCGTCAGCTCATGTTTGCAATGAAGGGCAAGACCCCGACCTCAATCATAACTGATGGGGCCATGGCGATTAGGAATGCAGTGAGAGATGTATTTCCCGAAGTCAGACATAGATTATGCGCTTGGCACCTTATTCGAAATGCAACTAGCAATGTTGGAAATCCATCGTTTACACCTAAATTTAGAAAAATCATGACAGGAGACTACGAGATTCCCGTGTTTAAGCGTAAGTGGGTTCAGCTTATTGAAGAATTTGGCATTGAGGATAAGCCGTGGGTGATCAACATGTACGAAGAGAAGCATATGTGGGCTACTGCATATCTAAGAGGAAAATTCTTTGCTGGCTTTAGAACTACATCAAGATGTGAAGGTTTACACTCAGTTGTGGGAAGGTATGTGGGGTCGCGGTATGATTTGACGAGTTTTGTAGAGCATTTTCAAAGGTGTGTAGCACACATGCGCTTTAACGAATTTAATGCTGATTATGAATCTACATGTGGGGTGCCCGTCATGCAAACTTGTATAGAGCTGCTAGAGAGATATGCTGCTGAGTTATACACTCATGAGATATTTCTTTTCTTTCGGCCATTTTTCTCCAGAGCTGGATCAATGCGGGTTCTGAACATAGATAATACCGATGATTGCATAAAGTACATTGTGTGTAAGCATGGGAGGCCCGATTTTACGTGGACCGTTGATTTTCGTCAAGAAGAAATGATCTTCATGTGTACCTGTTTACGAATGGAGTCATTTGGTATTCCCTGCGAAAATATTGTGAAAGTTCTGGTTGATAGAGACATCCGTGAGATTCCCCGGTCATTGGTATTGGATAGATGGACAAAAAAGGTTAAATCAGCACTCAATGATCCGTGTGGGTTCACCAGGGATGCTGTTGTTATTAGTCGTCAAAGTGCTTTAGTGGAATTTTCTAAACAACTGGCTGCTGTTGCTGCTAAAGTACCAGAGAGATATGAAGAGACACGTGATTTAATTATGGGATTGTACTCATCTTACAAGGCTGCAGACGAAGGAGATAATCAACCTCACTCAGGTGTAGCTAGAAGTAGCAATCCGTATGTGCATCCAACCACTGGAGGCTCAGGACAGCCATCTAAGAAGAAGAAGCGGCAACGTTGTAGTGTTTGTCAAATGGAAGGACATAAGAAGACAACATGTCCTTGGCAAAAGGACATTGACAACAACGTTATAGAAAATGAAGCAATCGGTTCGGACGATGGCGACATGTGTACCGAAGCGACGGTTGAGTTAGATAGTGATAGTTAGCAACCTCCATAAACTTTAATGTTTTTGGGTAGAAAATCAGTTCATATTTGTATTTTTTCTTTTTCACTATATTGATGAGATTTTATACATTCTTCCAATAGTCGTGCTTATGCTTTCTAGGTGTAATGAGATTTTATTAATATTTTTTGTCTATTTAGAATTATCGTAATTAGTATTCAATTGTTGTTTAGTGCTGCCGTGCTGGCTACTTATATATATTAATTATATGATGACTCATAATCAAAGTTTTGAAAATCGGACTGGACCGTCCAGTCGATTTCGGTTCAATTGAGAACCAGCAATGTAAGCGATCTGGTCCTTCATTTATAACCGTTCGAAACAAAACCGTTGAAAAACCTCTGAATTGGCCGAGAACCGGTCGGGTGGACCAGACCGGTAACCGGCCGGTTCAGAAAAAACAACGCGGTCTCTTAATTAAAAAAAAAAGAAAGAACCGGATCCACTCCACGTCTCCACCCAACCCCCCTTTTTCCCAATCATTCATTTATTTCATTTCACTACTCACTCCCTGGAGAACTCTGAAGCAAAGGAACCCTAGCCCTCCATCGTCGCCGCCGTTTCCAGTTCCTCAGCGCCGCCGCCGTCTCCAGTTCCTCAGCACCGCCGCTTCTTCCTCTTCCCCGTGTCCGGAACCCAGTAAGTCGACAGGTCCTCGACGGCTCTTCATCTTAACTCACCAAACCAAAACCCTAGGCTCTCTCTGCATTTTGCAACGGTTCTGCCGCAGTGCTGCCGCTGTCCGTGCTGTCGGCGCCGTCCGTGGCCTGGCCCTCTCTTGTAGCTCGGCGTCCTGCTTTCCCGTCATCCATCCGACCTCCGTGGCTTTTCTGTTTTGTTGGCTTGGAGCAACTTGCTGCCGTATCGCCGCTCGCCGTCGTCTCCCGGGTAGCCGTCGTCTCCCTGGTCGCCGTCCGTGCCTCCATCGAAGGTTAGTGTCTCTGGCTTTTTTGTTCGTGTCTCCGTCTTCTCTCCCCAGAGCCTCTGTTTGTTGATTTTTAATGTGAAATTGTGAAATTGATAATTTTTTATGATTTTGCTGCTGCTCTTTCTTTGATTTCTGAAATTTTGGTTAACATTTTCTTGCTGCTGCTAACAGTGAAAATGAAATCATTATTGGAAATTTTGTTTAGGGATTAGGGATTACTTGTTGCCGTTTGTAATGTTTGTTGAAATTTCAAGTTTAGTGTGATTAGGGATTACTTGTTGCTGTTGAAATTTCAGGTTTAGTGTGATTAGGGATTAGTTGTTGCTGTTTGGTACTTGCTGCTGCTGATTTAGTGTTTTTTAACTTGACTCAACTGTTTTTGAATTTTTGTTGATAGATTTATTGATTTTAGTATTTAGGGTGATTATTTGTTGCTGTATTTTAATTTTAGTTGCTGATTGTTCGTGATTTATGGCTCTTTTTAGTATATTGTGCTGATTGTAAGTGATTTCTGGCTGTGTGAATGTTCTTATTTCTGGCTCTGAGTGTTGTTTTGTTTTTGTTTTAAGGCCCTATTCTGTGCTCAGTTTTCATTTTGTAGGAAATTATTTGACGTATATAAGAATTAAGAAGGAAGATTATCCCAACAACTACTCTGTTGATTGATTCTAGTCCCCCACAAGCTTGAAGATAGGAACCCTTCATCAATGGTTTGTTTATGGCATTGCATTAAAATATTACCGTAGTTTGTTTGTTTATTCATTGAACTTCCACAAAAATCACTTGTTTATGATCCCCTTTTGTCCAGAATAAACAATTCTTGAGTCCTTGCTTAGCTTTATGTCAGGTGGATTATGTGCTGTTAAGTTGTACAAGCTTAAGATTTCTCCTTTAATGTAGTATATGCAGGCTAATTTTGAATTGGTATAATTATACCACAAAGCTATACCAAAGGAACTAGATTGGTAGGAAGATCTTTATCAAAAGCTATAATTATATTTTAGGATATATATTTAAAATTTATATATTATTTTATCTAAAATGGTTTTTTTGGTTAGACCACGGTTGGACCGGTTCAACCAGTAAACCAGTGACTAAAGCGGTTCGATAATCGGTCCGGTTCTCTGAACCTTGCTCATAATACATTCATATAATTAATTTATTATAACATGTTTATTAATTTGTCTTTTTTATATATATGGAACTAATGATTATTTTTTCACTGCCATGTGTAGAAATAATTATTTTAGAATACTATATCATTAATTCCTTCGAATAAATAATACTATAAGTAAGTTGATCTTGGATGAATAATAAAAGAGATAAAATGCTAAAAGTGCTATACTTTAATATTGATCTTTAATATAGATTGCAACAACCACATACACAAACAGATCAAACAATCTGTCTCATATAAGGAAGGGTAGAAAAACGGCTGATGATAAATTTTTAATACTATACATACATATTTCACAATATTTCACAATAATAATATACTTGAATTAATCATTCTACTTATATGACAAGATCAATTTGCTTTCTTGGTGGGATTAGCACTTGGTTGCTTACAATTAATCACAATCTAGCTAGGTAATAATCCTAGACTCCTAGCTATTAGTATGTAGCTAGCTTCTTTAATTTTTCCATTTCAATTATAATCCACTAATGTTCATTAAATTGAAGTAGCTAAGTATGAAAATAATTCGGTTATAATTCGGTTGTAACGAACTAAGATTCGGGTTTTAAAACTAATCAGTCACAAATATAAATAACGATTACAAGAATTTATTTTCATAAACACGATTAAAATGGATAAATTTAAGGTTTGAGTAGAACAAAAATGTGTTTTCATTTTTTCTACTTTAATTTCTTTTCATAATTTTAGAAACAAGAAGTAACAAAATAATATTTGTATGGGATAGTTGTTGAAATAATGTTTGTATGAGATGGTTGTTGAAATAATCAATGGAAATGACATTAAAAATATGTGTTTTTAAAATAAATTAAACTAAAACTCCATACGGTGCATAGAAATAGAGTAAAATTGCGAAAAGTAACGAAGCAATACATTTCTATTTAAGAAGTCATTTAAAGAAATTCGCAAGAAGTACATCCACTAACTCTAACAAATAAATACGCACTAACCAAAGTATTACACTCTATCTAGATTAATTATAAGACCTGTGCATATTCCAAAACTCCTCGACCGATGCTATAATCTGTGGCTTCTTATGGTTGATCCGACTCCGGAGTATATGCACCACGGTTATCATGCGAATATCGTGATCATCGAGCTAGAAATTATACATTATGAATTAGTACCAAAAAATAGGGATTAAATATTAGAGATTTGTTTTATAAATGCTCACCTTATTGTTACCATATGGCTTAAATTCATAAGTCATATCCATCCACTTCATCACCCAAGTTGCAGAGTTCAAGCTTGAGGAACATTGAGGTATATCTTCTGGTCTTTAAATTTTGTAGTCATGAAATTATTTATTATACTCTTGAATGCCCTCATCCTTGTAAAAGTTTGACGTGATGATTTGCTCCAGTACGTGTGCCTGATTTCATTTCACTGGTTAAATAATAAAAACAAAATAAGATCTAATAAGCTTATGTAAATTTTTCCACGGACTTACTAGTGTCTTCATAACACATTCACGATAGCGAATTCTGTCATCATTAAAATGGGTGTCCATGTGATAAATTGTATGCTCGCAAACCGATATTACCATTAGATACCAGTGGTCATCCTCTTGAATAGGAACATATATCTAAACCATAAAAATTTGTCGGTTATGTATGCTGATAATGGAAAACTGTATCCAACAATGAATCTTAAGAAAAAATTCTTACAAATTTTAAATCAGCAGTAGGTTGCATAAATTTATAAATGTAGTCTTCCATCTTCTTCTTTAAATCTTTCTTGTTGAAGACATCCACCTAGTTCATTAATGCAAACCAATATAGTCTTCAGTACATGATAAAGAAGTATAGTTCTATATCAGCATTACATTTGTAACTAAAGATAAATGAACTTATCTTTTCAGGGTTATAGAACATACCACAAATCTCGGTGGAAGTTGCCATGTTGTCTTGAAACTTACATCAGATTAATCATCAGTGCATTTCAATGCCGCTAATTCAAGAATCTGGATCACAATTCAAATATATATTAAGAGATCATGCCCAGAACCGAACGTAGATTAACTAATCTTTTACTTGTGTACCTTATCAGTAATGGGTCTGTCAGGTATGAAATGTGCAAAGTCTGATCTAGTTGCTCTGATTGTATTTGTTACGACAAGTTCTTCACTGTATCCATTAAAAACCGAAACACATTAGATTGGTCCTCATTCATCAACAACAAAGATAATATCAAATTAACTTACGATGGATCTAGCGATGCTGAAAATATATATGCACAGGCCTTTATCTGATCTTCCAAAAGACGCATGGTTGGAGTTGGCATAAATTGACACTGCATTGACTACAAATTTTAATACAAAAGTATTAGCAATTCATCACTAAATGTAATAATTAGCAGTGCCCATAAGAAACTATATAATTTAAGTGGTAATTACATTGGTAATGGAAAAGAAATAAACAGCTCTTCTATAGTCTTTTGTGGGTTGGCTCAGTGCATAAGACGCCTTCAATTTATTGACTGATTTGGGCTCAATCTTTGGCTTTCTAATTCTGCCTGGGTGAGTGAACGGTAATTTTTTCTGCGTCCCCATAATGCTCTTACCCTAAGAAAAAAAACAGTTTCAGTATATTCTTATTATCATGTTAAGAATATCAAATAATAAGAGTTATGAAATTTTACTATACATGCATATACCTTTGACATATTTTTCTTTTTTGGTGCGGATCTTATAGTTGGAGATACTGGTTTGTCCATATTGATCTTGATGTGGAACGGATCATCGTGGGTGAAAGATATATGATCCAGTACAGTAAGATCATCCTCATCGTCTGATATAGCCGTATGAATATCAATAGCCGAACTCTTAGCCTTCAATCTTGAGATTGGATGTGTGTTTTGTACAGAGAGCTTGGTCGAATCTCAGAATCATTGTTCAGACTGAGTTGTGATATCATTGTCTCAATGCGGCTTACAGATTCAAGGATTTTATCAATTATTACGTCCCGAGTAATGTTTACAACTCTCATTGACTGCAAAAAAGAATGGTAAAAAAGGTTATAATATATAACTTATTTTACATAATATATATTAATTACTGTTTGTCACATCAAATTACCTCCATGCTAGAGAGGACATTGTCCACTTTATTAGACAATTCTTGAACTTTATTTAGATTCTCGCTTTGAATAACATCGTCAAAAATAACTTGGTCATCCTGTAGAAAATAAAAAACATAAAATTTTAAATTACTCGTAATACATTATACTAGAAATTAAAAACCCATTAAGTCTTACCTTAGCACTAGGAATTGTAGTTCCAAGTTGGTCACCAAAATCAACTTTGATAACATCACAGTCCAGTGACATATTCTGTGTGTTACATGCATCATTGGAGACCCCCACTATATCTTCTTTAGAAGGAATATCCATGATTATTATCAATGGAAGAATATATTACGAGTAGACTTAGTTGAAAGGCAAATATTTAAAATAATTTGTCAACGTATAAAAATTTAGTCGGCTTGAACACATATATATACCCAAAAAAGATAACAAAATTTTAATTCTATCTTTTTAAAAATTTTTAAATCAGCACAATAATCTTAAAACTCTTTAAGATATCTTATCTTTTAATTAAAAACAAATACATTTCAAATTTTAAATTAATTTCTATTTCCAATTTAAGAAATTAAATTTGAAGAATTCATATAATTATATCTTATCTATAATTATTTTTAAGTAGATAAATAATAATAATAATAATAATAATAATAATAATAATAATAATAATAATAATAATAATAATAGACGCATTAGATTAATAACTAAATAAAACAAGATTCAAAACTGGTAGATAGGCCACCAATCGATTGAAATAATAAAAGATGATACTTCAATCGATTGCACTTAGAAAATAATCGATTGAAGCAGTAACTAAATCGACTCCAATCGATTACTATAACAACACAATCGATTGAATGAGAGGTGTGTGTATTATTCAATCGATTGCATTAAAATTCAATCGATTGAAATAGTATATATAAGAGTACTCCAATCGATTTCACTGAAAATTCAATCGATTGCAATAAAAAGAAATCGATTGCATTAGAAAATGAGGGTACAACAATCGATTTTACTACCTTTTCAATCGATTGGTTTCCATACACATCTGATTGCAAGCATTCTTCAATCAATTTAATACAAGAACTGATTGCAGATTTACATGCATAGCTAATACTTTAAAAACAAAACAAGCTGATCAATAACTTATGCTTCTGTTGCAATAGTAGCAGCATCAAACATACCTAGACTCTCAAAAGTGAAATTACACAATGAACAATAATATCTGAGACTCTCAAAAGTGAAATGACACATTTCATGATACGAAGATAACACCTAGATTTTGTCCTACATTTTTTGTAACTCAAATGTATTAACTCCCATCCAAGCATCAATGGAGATCATAGGATGATGTGGAATTCTAGATAACAATTTCTTCATGGTCCTGGCCTTGGGATGATGCCCCTTGGGTTTGTGATGCCCAGATTAGTGTATAGAATATCAAGTGCTTCTCCTTGACGATTGATAGCTTCTGTTTGCCTGTCTTGACGCTGCCTCATATCAGTAAATTGATCCTCCATATATACTCTCATGCTTTGCAATTCATCCATCAAATCTTGCATTGTTGGCGAAGGAGGGGATGGTGGTGGGGGTGTCTGTGGTTGTGCTTGCACCTGGTCTTGTGGTTGTCCTTGGGCCTGAGGTTCTTGGGCATTCGGATCTCTTCCCATCTGTCTTAGAGTGCTGTCATCAATCTTGGCTACATTAGTCAAGACGATACTTTTCTCTTCAGTCAAGTCAATTCCAAGCCATTTGAAAATCTTGGTCCAATGGCAAGCATATCCTAAACCAACACTTGATTTTCCTTTCTTCATCTCAAGCATATGATGAACCATAAAATAAGGCCAGTTTATCTCCTTTCCAGTCACCATAGCCCAAAGCACTAAAATATCTTCGTTAAACAAGATTCCATGATTATGTTTTCTTGGAATCAACATGTATGAAAACAAATACAGCAATATACGCTGCTCAATCCCCAACCCACTGCAACTTATATTACCTCTAGCATCCATGTGTGGATTCTCATATTGTAAACTCTGCAAACCAACTAATCTGTTGTATTCTCCCCATTGCTCATCTGTCGCAATACCTCCAGTAAATTTTGCCCCGTGATAACCTATACTCCATTGTTCAGCCAGTTCTTGCAAAGTAACTCTATAATGCTGTTTCCCTAAATCAAACTCAATCAGCGGCATTACCTCACCCTCTTCATCAGGTTCAGGAACAACATAATTCAAAGTACTATAAAAAGCCCTAACCAAGTGCGGGTAATACTCATCCCTAGTTTGTACAAAATCAACTAAGTGCTGTGTTTGCAATGCATTCAACACCAAATTAAAACGTCTATCCTGAAGGAACTCGGCTGTTATGTACCTGGGAGGAACAATTGGCCTTGAATCGAACTTCTCCACATAGTTTTTCAGTGCCCTTTGAGACGGCAGCCACCTTGCCATGTAGTGGGATGAAGCAATGAGTCTGGCGGGGGCAGAGCTTTCTCCCTCAACCCTGGCCCTTTTGGCGTTCTTAGTTCTGGCCATTATGGGGATACTGGTTTTGTGGGTTTTGTAGGGATTTTGATGATGGTTGGAATTATGTATCTAGTTTGGAGTGGGTGTGGGTGAGAATGGAGAAGAAGAAGAGAGAAGCTTTCTGGTTTTAGAGAGAAGCTTTCTGGTTTTTAGAGAGAGGAGAGAGTGGCGTTTGAATGAAAAGGTGGAGAGAGTGGGTGTGAATACGCAGGGTTATCAGCTTTAATACACATCACATTTCAAAATTCAATCGATTGGATTACGCCACCAATCGATTGAATTTGGCAAAAAGTTCAATGTCGTCACTTTTCAATCGATTGGATTGCATTATCAATCGATTGCATTTGGCCAAAAAAATCAAAGTCATCACATTTCAATCGATTGGGTAACATTACCAATCGATTGAACTTGGCAAAAAATTCAACTTCATCACCTTCCAATCGATTGGATTAAATTATCAATCGATTGAATTTGGCTAAAACTTCAATGTCATCACTTTCCAATCGATTGTATTTGGCAAATCCATGTTGTTTTCGTGAATTCAATCGATTAAGTAACAAAAACAATCGATTGTTTCGAGGCATTCAATCGATTGTTTTGTGATACACTGTAATCCAATCGATTGAGTTATCATTCAATCGATTGTTTTGATAAACCAATCGATTGAATTTCAAGGAACACGATTTGAAAGTCATGGAGAAACTTCACGAGATCAAACATAATATTTTACTCGACTGGAATATAATTAGTTGTTGTTTTGTATTTTTTTGTTAATAAATATAATGGTTAATTGATAAATAAATAATTTGTAAAATAAAAAATAGTTTCTATAATTAAATAAAATATAAGGGGTTAATTTGCAATTAAAAATAGTTCAAGAACTACATAGCAATTGATAAAAAAAATTCTAAAAATATGTTTTCTACTTCGACCACTAAGTGGTCTAAAGATTCCTGGACCACCGAATCCTTTGCCAGTATTGTCTACGAAAGAGAAAAGCAAAGATGAGATAAGATGGTAACTTAAAAATAAGATAAGATGATAAAGGCTAAAATTAAAACTGAATGTATGAATTCTGTTGGACTGAATTTGTGGATTGTGAGACTTCTTTATTATTGTCATGATTTAAGGTAGAAAAATGGTTTAATACACTTGAAGAAGAAGATTATGCCGATATTATATTTAAGTTCGCCAATTGGAGATTCGCTGGTCCCAGATTCAGAGACGTGAGTGAGGCCGAGTTATTCATAGAGGGAATCCCTGAACAATTCAGGGAAAAGAGAATTTACAGTGCGCTTTTGAGAAGCTTCGTGTATAAGCATGACCTTTGCAGTGCTAAAGAAACAGTGGACAAAAATCATAAAGTCCAAAATTCCCATTTACACAAGATTTGATTCATTTTGTCAGGTTGTTCAACAGGAAGGAAAGGATATCGGCGAGCCTTGGAGGAAGATCTTCGAAAAGAATTGCAACTCTACTGAAATTCACCTGAAGTCGCAGAAATTAAAAAGGGGTGTCAATTTTTGAAACTGTTCGAACTCAATCTCTTTTTGCAAAATTGGCTGCTTATTGTTGGAAGGTAAGTTAATTTGTAACATTGATGTCATTTTGATGCGCTGTAATTCATTGTGAAGAAATGGTTTTTCTTATTTTATTGATAAGAGGTTTACTTGAAGAACAAGTGTATGCCAATGTTATCTCCAGTTTCGGTTTATTCATAGACCGTAAATTCCGAAACGTGACTGATGCTGAATTGTTCATGGAGGGAATCCCTGAACAATTTAAAGGAGAGAGAGTATACAGGTCATTATTGAGAGTTTTTCTATTCAATGATGACCTTTTAAAGGCAGAAGAAATAGTGGATAAAATGATAAAGTCCAAAATTTCCTTGGACATTCCAAATTTAATTCAGTTTGTTAGGGGTGCCATAGGCGATGATGACCGTTGGAAGGTGTCAGGACGCCTAGGCCAAAGTAACCCAACGTGGAAGTGGGAGTTGGGGAGTCTGAAGTCACGTGAATTTACAAGGGAGGTGACGATTCGAAGAATGATTATTAGGTTGTTCAAGAGGGGTTCCATAGGCAATGACTGTTGGAAGGTGAGACTTAGGACTCCTCCCAAGTAACACAAAGAGGAAGTGGAAGTTGGTGAGTCTGACGTCACCTAAATTTAATAGGAAGGTGACGATTCAAAGTCAGAAGGTAGTGTTAGAAGATTGAATCAAATTAGGGAGATATTTAAATCAAATCAGGGAGATATTTTAGGATCACGAAAAATATTAGAAAAATCAATGTTATCAATTTAGAATATTTCTATAAATAGATTCCTAGCTATCTATAAATTAAAAGAATTGTTGTAAATCAAAATGAATTAGAAAGAAAATAACATTTTCTAATCTCTTCTTATTCTTTCTACCTCCTAATTATAGCGGTGTTAGGTCCTGAGAACTCAGAATTGGATCATCGTTCTTATACTCTCTCAGTAAAATTAGCCAAAACAAAATGTCAACATCTGACGAAGATATCAGTGTTAATACTGGCAATAATTCAAACAAATCTGATAAGTTGACGCTACAGATCGCAAAGCTGCTGCGGAGTAGCCTTGGAATGCAATCTTTACAGTCTATCAATTGGTTTTCAATTGAATGGGGATAATTATCCTCTGTGGGCAACCCTAATAAGAAAAGCAATTGGTGGGAGAGGAAAGAAGGCTCACCTGACAGGGATACCCCTAGCACCAGCAGAAACAGAACCGACATATGAACAATGGGAGCAAGGAGACCAGACCATTTTTACTTGGATCATCCAGAACATTGAAGCAAGCATAATGAATAATGTCTCTCAATTTCCAATGGCAAAAGCTTTGTGGATGGCTTGGAAACCACATACGGCAACGGAACGGATCCGATACAAATCTACGACCTGCATCGACAAGCAAACATGCGAAAACAAGGACAAGGTACCCTAGAAGATTTTTGGAACAAACTACAAGCCATTTGGATGGCATTAGATAGAAAACAACCAAATCTCATAAAATGCCCAGAAGATATTACGACTTTCAATCGATTAAAACAGGAACAGAGACTATACCAATTTCTAACTGGTATAGATGACAAATTTGACACTATTAGAAGAGATCTATTGAAACAGGAACCTGCTCCTTTAGTAGAATCTGCCTACGCCACTATCCAGAGGGAGCCGGCCCGACTTCAGATTCTGAAACCTACCACCGATGGCGTAGGAGAGGCATCACAAGGAGTGATCGGGACAGGTCTCGCTGCGAAAAATAGAACCGATCAAGGCGGTCAAGGGCGTGGTCGCTCAGACACTGTTGGACGGTGGTCATCATCGCGGGGGAAAGAGAGAGAAGACAAAAGCCATCTTTGCTGTACCCACTGCGGAATGAACAAGCACACCAAGAAAACATGCTTTAGAATCGTAGGATATCCAGAATGGTGGGAGGATAATCACAAGAAATCAAAGAACAACTCTGGTCAAGGGAGAGGCACCTCCGCCGTGGGCATCCCAGAGGTGACCAGCAGCAGTGGCACCGAAGAAGAATAAGGAGAAAACCGCAGGACACAGCACGGTAAAGCTTCGGTGGCCGCAACGCAACAAGGTAAGAGAGAAAAAGAGGGTGGTAATGGGCTCTACCAAGACGGGTCATATAATGGCCTTGGTTTAATTGCTGGGAATGGGCCCCTAACCAAGGTCCTATAAAAAAAATCAAAAGCGTGGATCTTCGATTGTGGGGCCACTGATACCATTACCTATGAACTCGAGGATTTTGACAGCTTGACCAAGTCCTCAAAAGCCCACATTGAGACTGCTAGTGGCGATTTAATTGAAGTTAAAGGGGGAAGCTCTATTATTTTTTCAAAAACTTTAAAATTGGACAAATTCTTCTATGTTCCTGATTTGTCTTTTAAACTGTTATCTGTTAGCCAAGTAACCAAGGAGTTAAATTGTGTGGTACTCATGTATTTCAATTTCTGCCTTTTGCAAGACATTCTTACGAGGGAAATCATTGGATGTGGTACTGAGTGAGATGGGCTTTACTACGTTGATGAGGTAGCATACCAGGGACATGCCATGCTTACTCACGGAATAGTTACCAGGCAACTTTGGTTATGGCACAGACGTTTGGGACACCCCTCATTTGGGTACCTTAAGATTTTATTTCCTAGTCTTTTTTTGAAAAATACTGAAACTATTAAATGTGAGACTTGTATTCGTGCAAAAAATCATAGAGTTACTTTTTCTCCAAGCAATACAAGAGTCAATTCTATTTTTTCTCTTATCCATTCTGATGTGTGGGGTCCCACACCGAAGTCCCAAAATAATCCCTTTCAATATTTTGTGTTATTTGTGGATGGTTTTTCTCGCATGACTTGGATATATTTTTTGAAACATAAATCTAAAGTTCCTGATCGGTTCTTTGATTTTTACCAAATGATTCATACCCAATTCAATAAAAAAATTCAAATACTCCGGTCAGATAATGGTGGGAAATTCATAAATCAATCAATGAAAGACTTCTTCCAAAAGAATGGGCTTATCCACCAAACATCCTGTCCAAACACCCTCCAACAAAATGGTGTCACCGAGAGAAAAAATCGTAAAATTCTTTAGATGACTCGAGCCATGATTTTTGATGCACAAATGTCAAGTTCTTTTTGGCCTGAAGCTGTTGCAACCTCAGCCTACCTTCTCAATCGCCTACCCACTCAGGCCCTCGGCAACAAAACACCCCTCCAAATCTTGGCCACTCAGATTAAGATTCCCTCTATACTTACCTTGCCACCTCGAATTTTTGGGTGCTCTGTGTTCGTCCATATCCCGAAAATAAATAGGAATAAACTCGAACCTTGTGCAGAAAAGTGTATCTTTGTTGGGTATGCTACACACCAAAAGGGGTATCGATACTACAATCCTGTCACTCGTCGTATTCATGTAACAATGGATTGTAATTTCTTAGAGTCTGAATTTTACTACCGTCGCCAACATGGCGTTCAGGGGAAGAATTTAGTGGATCGCCAAGTTGGCTAGATAACCTTTGTTGCCTTGAAACTGTTCAAATAGATCGAGTAGATGGAGCCACCGAGCATACCTTACTCAACAAAGAAAATCACTCAGTACACACAACCAGTGAAACTCCTTCTGAGAATGTTATACAAGAGGTAAGTGAATCCCACTCTGACAATTTACTCCATACTTTTAATGAAGCTGCTAACAATGACAGTATAGCTCTGAAACTTGAAGAATCAGAACAAGAACCCTTTACACTTCCTCCAAGAAAAAACAGAGGTGATCCACCCAACCGATACTCTCCAGAACATGTCTCCCGCAACTCAAAGTACCTGATAAAGACAACCAGAGAAGGAGTGACAGAGGTTGCAAAGGCCTTTTCTAGCATCCTCCTAACTGAAGACATCCCCAGAACGGTCCAAGAAGTAAGTAAAAGGACTGGATGGCAAGAAGCTATGAAGACAGAAATGGAAGCCCTGGAGAAGAACAAAATCTGAAAAAAATGTATTCTACCGGCCGGGAAGAAACCAGTTGGGTGTCGATGGGTATTCACCATTAAATACAAGATAGATGGCACTGTAGAACATTACAAGACAAGGCTGGTCGCCAAAGGGTACACACAGACTTATGGCATTGATTATTCAGAAACCTTCTCACCAGTAGCAAAAATTGATACCATCAGAGTTCTCTTCTCAGTAGCCGCAAATGAAGATTGGCCTCTCCACCAATTTGATGTAAAAAATGCTTTCCTTCATGGAGAGTTGAAAGAAGAGGTATATATGGAAGCTCCACCAGGATTCTCTAAAGGATTTGAGAAGAATAAAGTTTGTAGATTGAAAACGACTCTCTATGGCTTGAAATAATCACCACGGACTTGGTTTGGAAGGTTCACAGTTGCCATGAAAAAATACGGGTACAAACAGAGTAACTTAGATCACACCTTATTCCTGAAAAGGAGAGGAGATTTAATAACATGCCTAATAATTTATGTGGATGATATGATAATAATAGGGAGTGGCAATGAAGAAATTGCAAGGCTAAGGAGGAATCTCTTCACAGAATTTGAAATGAAGGACTTGGGTGGATTAAAGTACTTCTTGGGAATAGAGGTTCTACACTCCAATAAGAGAATCTTTATCTCTCAGAGAAAATACATCCTAGACCTCCTTGCAGAGACAGAAATGGTTGACTGTAAACCTGCAGACACTCCTATGCAAGTTAATCATGGCTTGAGACTCGAGGAAGACACTAAACTGGCAGATAAGGAGCAGTACCAACGCTTGGTTGACAAACTAATCCACTTGTCACACACCTGACCAGATATAGCCTATGCAGTAGGGGTAGTTAGCCAATTTATGCACCAACCACAGGAGAATCATATGGAAGCTGTCATGAGAATAGTCAGGTACTTGAAAGGAACTCCAGGAAGTGGGATTTGGTTCAAAAGAAATGGGCACCTTAACATTGGTGCATACACAGATGCTGATTGGGCCGGTAACCAAAATGATAGAAGATCTACATTAGGCTACTTTACATTGGTGGGAGGTAACTTAGTCACCTGGAGAAGTAAGAAACAGAAAGTTGTTGCCCTCTCAAGTGCTGAAGCAGGATTCCGAAGAATTGCTAACGGCATAACTGAAATCCTTTGGAGTAAGAAACTCATATCTGAAATTGGGTTTCCACCTCAATTGCCAAGCAAATTAAAATGTGACAATAAAGAGCAATAAGCATCTAAGAGAATCATGTACAACATAACAGAACTAAACATGTTGAGGTAGACTGGCACTTTATCAAAGAAAAAATTGAAGAAGATGTCCTTACAAAAGCAGTGTCAGGCAGAATTTTGGCCGAAGTTCTCAGCAAGTTGAGCATTGGTGACCCCACTACTTATCTTAAGGGAGAGTGTTAGAAGATTGAATCAAATCAGAGAGATATTTTAGGATCACGAGAAATATTAAGAAAGTCAATGTTATCAATTTAGAATATTTCTATAGATAGATCCCTAGCTATCTATAAATTAGAAGAATTGTTGTAAATCCAAATGAATTAAAAAGAAAATAACATTTCCTAATCTTCTCTTATTCTTTCTACTCCTAATTATTCTTTCTTTTTCCCTTAAACCCTCGATACCATCATAAGAGGTAGTTTAATTTGTAACATTGATGTCATTTTGATCTGTTTGTAATTCATTGTGAAAAAATGGTTTTTCTTATTTTTGATAGGCGGGTGCACTTGAAAAAAAGAGTATGCCAAAGATTTGCTGATCCCAGATTCAGAGACATGAGTGAGGGCGATTTATTCATAGAGGGAATCCCTGAACCATTCAAGGGAAAGAGAGTTTACAGTACGCTTTTGAGAGGCTTTGTGTATAGGCATGACCTTTGCAATGCCAAAAAAACAGTGGACAAAATCATAAAGTCTAAAATTCCCATTTACACTAAAGGAATATCAGCGAGCCTTTGAGGGAGATCTACGGAAAGAATTGAAATCCTGCTGAAACAAATGCACCAGAGAGATAGGACCCAGGATGAAGACTGCTGTGTATGTTTTGTTTTTTGGTTATCAGGCTATTCGAACAATTTTGTGGACAAAGCTGTTTTGTTTATCATGATTAACTTTTGGAAAAGTATATGCAACCAAAAGGTTATCAGCCAAAAACTAAACAAAACAACATTAATTTATATTAATAATTAATTAATTTTAAAATTTTTAAATTCAAAATTTGAAAAATTTAAAATTGATTAAATAACCTATAAAAATCTTCCTCTTCTCTCTCACAATAACCTATCCACCTCCAACAATCACACACACATACCCCTCTCTCTCACCGTTAGGTCCTCTCCGCCTCCCCACCGCGACCCACTCCTCTTCTATCACCGACATCTGGCTCGTCAGATTCGCCACCGTCGACAAGAACCTCTTCCCTTTCGTGAACCAGATGTGTTACCGGAGCCGACGTTACAGGCTCTTGTCTCTCCAGGCCTCTTGATGCAAAATTAGCATCTTCAATTCCAATAGCTTTCAGAGCAGATAAGAGACTAATCAAAAGGAGTCCTTGAACAATTATAGAAATATAAAAAAAATATTCATTTAATAGAAAAAAAACTTCTTAATACTTAACAAAAGAAATATTCAGTTATATTTTAGCAAAAATAATTAAATATCTATAAAATTTAAAAAAAATATAAAATTCTTAAAAAAATAGAGACACTTACATTTGTAATACAAAAAAAAAATAAAAAATATATAAAAGAACATCCATTTAGTATGAAAAAAAATATTCTCATACTTAGCAGAAGAAACATCCATATATATTAACTCGTAAAAATTTTAGATTCATCCAAAGATATTTAGCTGATTTTTTGTTAATACCCTTTTGGTTCTCTAGCATTGCTCTTAACATTTCTCTTTTTTGGCATATGATAGTATGTGATATATTATATACATTGTGACTTTGCCTCTTAATTAGATATTTCTGCCTTATTTAAAAACTAAGTGATTATAGTCACTAATCTGACTATTTTGTTATTACATGTCAATGCACATTCCAATATAGTCTATAGACATAAACTGAATATATAACTACTACTTAGACAATATAATAACTACTACTTACTTACCAGGCTGATGATAATAAATTAGGTAGAAGTGGTGACATTTTGGAACATTTAAGTGATGTGTAATATAGCATATTTGACTCCAAGTGCATTTAATAATAATTAAAAAAAGGCTGCCATGAATAATCAAATGAATTCTGACCTCATTCTATATTCTATTTTCCTGCGAATTGCCAAAATTAGTGTTGAACAGATCTTGAACTTGAAGGGGATTTAGTTATGATTGCATACTGCCAACAAATGGATGAGGATTGAATAATATGAACCTGCGGTTAGTGAAGCTTTTGAAACTTGTGTGTATCCTTCATCCAATTTAAAGGCAAAAAATATTTGCAATTTGTATATGTTATTGAATTAACTATGGTTAACATTTAATCATTTTAAGTATAATTTATCAAAATAGCAACAAAAAACTCATATTGTTGACAAAAGTAACTTACAAATAAGTCTTCAACAAATTAAAAAATGTGACAAAATAATCATATATTTATATATTTTTTAAAATAATTTTGTTAGGTAGATAATGATTTTTGTAAATAATATAAAAAATGAAATTTAAAATTGGTCCAATAAAATTAAAACATAATTAGAAAAAAAGGAAGTTACTATATGCATAACTGCATTGTTCACTAAACTCATTATTTTCTTATATATTTTTTTTAAAAAAATTAAAGAACAGATTTTAATATAGAATTTTATAAACATAATTAAAAAAAATACTTTTTTTATTCTTAAAATTCAGTAAATTCAAAAGTTTATTTTTATTAGTAATATAAATTTTCAAATACTATTTAATAATCCTAATTTTAATTAAATGAAACATGAGGGATCCACAATAATAATAAAAGGGTTGAAGTTCTTTTCTTAAGTAACCTAGGCTAAGAAAGCATCTTGTCTTTATCTCTTAACTTTTCATAGTCTTTCAAGTTTGAAAGAGACAAGCTAGTAAAATTAAATTTAACTCAGCAGCCGTTAGATTGGATCTAAATCCAAATTTTATGAAATTCCCATATGGTGGACACATGATCATTTATTAATTACTATTATTTATAAGAAAAAAACAAATAAATAAATAAAAAAATGGACAAACACATATATACTCAAGTGGCCACTGGCCACCGAACATTTGTATAATACAAAGAAATTTGTAGTTGAAAAACATAGATAAAGGCCGCAGGTTTTATTAGGTCGTTATTTATTTATTTATTTATTTTGCCAAAGATAGAGAATTTTATTAGGTGGTTATCCAAAATGTTATTTGTATATTAAAATTAGTCACTAAAATTAACTGTCAATATATTTGTGTATAAATATATGTATGATTTAATTTATTTTTAATATATATTTATATTTCAACATATATTTTATACTAATAACTGATTTTAATAACTAATTTTAATGTATACGTAAAACTTGATTCTATACCATCTTGGTTTTTTAGTTTTTACTTTCTATGGTCTTTCAGGTTTCAAGACAAAATGCACATGATACGCAGAGAATCTATGATAAAATGGTGAAAATTAAATATCTACCAATAATGCTGTTTCTGTTTATACTCAATTTCCACATTTGTTTTTCTTACTATATATTTTTTTCACATTTATTTTAATCTGGTCTTTTGGATGTTTGCAGCGAAAATAAGTTTATTAAATATAACCCAATAATCTCCAGCCCTTAGATTGGATCGAAATCCATATTATCACGTGGTGGACCGTAGTATTATATAAAGAAAAAATAGAGGGACATAAATGCGTACTTCACTGGCCACCAAACATTTAAGAATTAAGATGATGATACAAAGTTAAAGACGCAATTGTAGTCCTAGTAAGCAACAAAATATCTTTGTCAAAATTCAAAAACACCAATGTCCCTATCTCATGGTTAATAATGTTAATCTATCTTCAAAAAGCATGTATCCAGATCCACTTGTGTGCTAGTTGAAAAATTTTATTACAATGAATTCAAGCTTCATGTGGGACAGTGCTTGTCACAGAGTAATTATTTTGTTGTATAAACATTTTCACTCTTATCCCTAAGGTTATATAATACTACATCATGGTTATATTGTATAGTTGATTATTACATAGTATATAGTGAGGAAAAGAGTGACTAGTTGCATTCAAAGGAGAAGATGGGGATCAAAGAGGACGTGGAGGATGGTGTAGAGAAGAATGGAATCAGAGAGCCATTAATTTCTGACCATGCAAGCAACAAAGGACATCCATGGATGGTTTACTTCACAACATTGGTTGCTGTCTGTGGTTCCTATGAATTTGGAACTTGTGTATGTGGTTACTTCACAAACAAATAAATAATGTTTTAACATAAGAGAAGCATAGCATGATATATTGTTTGAAGAGTTTGAAATTGCAGGCTGGATATTCTTCTCCTACTCAAGATGCTATTAGAAGTGATCTTGGTCTGTCATTGGCAGAGGTAATTCATCTTGAATATTGTTGGTGTTAGCAAATTAAACTAACCATGGATTTGATCTAATTCTGCTTCAATTTTTGGTATGACTGCAGTATTCTTTGTTTGGCTCCATCTTGACTTTCGGCGCCATGATTGGCGCCATAACAGCCGGACCGATTGCTGATTTGATTGGTCGAAAAGGGGTAAGTTAAGGGAGATTGTGATTTTTGGCATTCAAGGTGTTCAAGTTGTTTATGTGTGGAATGTTTTCAGGCAATGAGGGTGTCAAGTGCATTCTGTGTTTCAGGCTGGCTTGTCATTTTCTTTTCTGAGGTTCTTTTTTCTTCTTACAAAACTCTTACACACTTTTCTAACACAACTTTTTTCAACTAACTTGACATATTTTTTTTTAAACTTCCATGCAGGGTCCAATACCTTTAGACATAGGGAGGCTAGCAACTGGATATGGAATGGGATCTTTTTCATATGTGGTTGGTTTCACTCACATTCATTCTCTTTTACTTGTCACTGTCACTGTCACTTTTTAGTACATTCTTGGATCAATGTAAATTTGTATTTAGATACATCGACCCAAGGATGTACGAAAATGTGAAGTGACAGATAAAGAGAATTGCAATGTCATTTAAGACAACTGCGTGTATGTTCAAATTATTAAACTCTATTTTGATGATATATATTTGATGGATTATATTATGTAAGGTTCCTGTCTTCATAGCAGAGATTGCACCAAAAGAACTCCGAGGTGCTCTCACTGCACTAAACCAGGTACATTTTGAAGAATTTCCATGTAATAATATTTTAGGTCTTTAGCAAAGTTAGTAATAATGTCTAATCTTTTATCTCCACATTGTAGTTCATGATTTGTGGTGCAGTATCTGTTTCATTTGTAATTGGAAATGTACTCTCATGGAGGACTCTAGCTTTAATTGGTTAGTTTACTTTCCAATTTGAATGTAACTCCAAGAAGACTAGAACTTGAAACTCAAGATACTATGATGGAAGACTAAATAGTTTAGTGTTTGCACTTTTTTGCAGGCCTCATACCCACTGGTGTGTTGCTTTTGGGTCTTTTTATCATTCCAGAATCTCCTAGATGGCTGGTAAGAAATTAATTCACATTTGCATTGTTATTCTAAAGTGGAAACACCAAAGAATATTGACCGAAAATCGACTGCAGGCGAAGAGAGGGCGAGGAAAAGAATTCGAGGCAGCATTGCAGACGCTTCGAGGAAAAGATGCTGATATATCTCAAGAGGCAGATGAAATCCAGGTTCCTATTTTATAAGCACAATTCTTTGACTTTGATTATATGCACAAAATTAAGGATCATGCAACTTTTTGATAGGGTGTATGTAACTAACTTTTTGATAGGGTGTATGTAACTATGTATCATTACTACACAGGATTACATAACAAGTTTAGAACAGCTCCCAAAACCAAAGCTGCTGGAATTGTTTCAGACAAGATATTTGCGCTCTGTCACAGTAAACTATACTTATAATTCAAATTCTTTCTTTCCCTATTGTAATGCTACCAAAAAAAAAAAAATTCCCAAGTGATTTTTACTAATGTTTTATTTAATTTGTTGATGAACAGATTGGAATAGGGCTTATGGTATGCCAGCAATTTGGTGGAATCAATGGAATTTGTTTCTATCTCAGCAGTATTTTTGAGCTAGCAGGTAGTTCACTCTGAGTCTCTGATACCTTAATATTTTTTTGCATAATTGAAAGCATGATTGGAATGTTGAATAAGCTTCTTGAAGCAAAGAAGCACTAAGACTTTTGTTTTGTTTTGAATAATGTCTGAATTTCATTATGTCATAGGATTTTCTGCATTTGCTGGAACAGTAATATATGCTTGCCTTCAGGTTCCTACTTTTAACTTATTCACCAATTCTTGGAAAATAATTTTTTTCCCTCAATAAACTAACTCATCAATTGATTTTGTTTTTTGGAGATTGTGATCACTGGCCTTGGTGCAGCTCTGATAGATAAAGCTGGCAGGAAGCCCCTATTACTGGTTAATTCAAAGCAGAGAACAATTCACCTTCAAACTTTGTTGGTTTCCTTATCAAAACTCTTTTCTTGTTTTCTTTTAGATCTCTGGAACTGGATTAGTAGCTGGTTGTATATTTACAGCAGCTGCATTCTACCTTAAGGTATATCCTGAATTTGAAATTTGATAATATATTTTATGTAAAAGGTGACAATAATTATTTTGTGAAGGTTCATGAAGTGGGATTGGGGGCAGTCCCTGCACTTGCTTTCATTGGCATACTGGTATGAACATTGATGTTTATTTCTTGATGCTACTTTCTTGCATTGGTCCTTGAAATAAATAAATATTAACTCATTTTCTACCTAACTCAACTCTTATGGTGATACTAGGTCTATATAGGATCATTTTCACTTGGAATGGGAGCAGTGCCTTGGGTTGTCATGTCTGAGGTACTTGACAACTTAATTGACTTTTCTTCTGTTATCAGAATCAGCAAAACTTTGTTAAAGACATGAATCTTGCTTATGTTACACTCTCTTTTTTGTGTTTTGATCTTATATAATGTAACTTTGGATGTGTCTGTGTTCACTTACTGTCTCTATTAGAGACATGGTTATAGTGACATGTTTATATATAAATATCACATATGAGATGCATATTTTTAATTACAATTTTATCCCTTTGAAATTTCACTTTCATCCCTTACATGCTAATTACTAATGTTAAGAATCTTCTTCATGTCATATTAAATATTTACATAACAAAAAACAATTTCTCATGCTCACTGTAGAGGAAACATAAAATTAGGTTCAGCAGCAGAAACAAATACATGACTGAAAAACCTCTAAACACACAAACTACATGTATTCATATGCGTCTATATCAGTGTATATGCATGTCTTCATTGTTTTGAGACAGTAAACAAACATAACCTTTTTGTTGCAGATATTTCCTATCAACATAAAAGGGCTGGCAGGGAGTGTAGCTACATTAGTAAACTGGTTTGGTGCTTGGTTATGCTCTTATACCTTCAACTTTCTCATGAGCTGGAGCTCCTATGGTAAATACTAAATACTAATCTCTCTCATTTGCAACATAGAAATTGATCATTGGAGGTTGAATTTCAAGAAACCTGTTGTGTGTGATATTTTCAGGTACCTTTATTGTTTATGCTGCAATCAATGCAGTGGCCATAGTGTTTATAATTGTAGTGGTGCCAGAAACTAAGGGGAAAAGCCTTGAAGAATTACAAGCTGCCATTAATGCGTAGGAATAGTGAAAAAACATGCAAGTTGATGATTGAATAAACTAGTTGCTAGCCATAATCATTGTTTGGTTGCTGGATTGATGAATTCATTATCAAGTGTTACAATTGTATTCATGCAAAGGCATCAAAATGGAATTGCAAAATGTTCCACAAAATATTAAAATAATTAGTTTCTTCATTAACATGTCTCCTTAATTAATGGAACTTTGCCCACAACACAAATTCTACATCCGGAGAATAAATTATAGAACATAAGAAATCAAAGAATAATATAATATAATTAATACCACGTTGTTCATAGGAGATAAAATCCAATGATGAAAAAATTAACCACCATCTCTTCTGTTTTAGTTATTTATAAAAATAAATGATGACATGTGGGTTATCTTTTCTTTTTATTTTCTTTGTGAATTGAATAATTTAAAATTTTAAAATATATTTAATATATCAAGAACTATGTCTATATATTTGATAATTTGAAGACTAATTATCTCTTCAATGTGAGTTGGCTAATAAATTACTATATACATGAGACGAAAATTTAAAATTTAATATTCATTTCAATGTATGAATAAGATCATCCCTCAACCAATTTAGAACATAATTGAATTATTGAACAACCCATTTATTGTCGTATTCAAATAACGAACATAGACCCACCGCAACCAAAGGATATTTTATATTGTGCTGCTGACCCACAGAAGATTTTTTTCTATCAGAAGTGTGTTTTCTAAGATCCATTTATTTACTTCTTAGATTCCATCCAATACTGTGTGCGCAATTATTCTAAATATATTATATACATGGTTAGTATTGTAATGTTTTCTGCACACCTAGAAAGATAATATTGATATAAAAAAGTTGACTTTATAAACTAATGTCAGATTCATTATCTTGAATAATATTCTCCCTCTCTCTTAATCTGAAGAGGTGTGACATTTTGTAATGGTGAAATGAATCAGCAACCAAAAATGGCAGAGGAGGAGGAAGTCATAGAGAAGCTTGAAGAGTACACCAAGAACGCAAGGCATCACCAACTTGAGACTCTACGTTCAATCCTTCAACATAATGCAAAAGTGCTCTATCTCAAACCATTTCTCTCTAATCTTCATCATGATCTTGATGCTGATACTTTCAGAAGTTTGGTTCCTTTATCTTCCTTTGAAGATTATGCTGACTACATCAACCATATGGCAGAACATGGAACACAACATGATTCTCCTCTTCTCTCTGTTGATCCTCTTCTTGGCTTCTTTTACAGGTAGGTGCCACTTTTTCTTCAACAATCACATTAATTGTCTTTGTTTTTGGCTTAGAAACACATGTAAATGTATGCAAGTGAATTTGGAATACACTATGATCCTAAGTCCTAACTTCTGAGCTTTAATTTGTATGTGATATGATACTTTTTTGCATGTTGCTTAATTTAATTTGATAACAGCTCTGGAACTGCCACCATGAAACCAAAATTGATCCCTTATTTTGATTCAAATCTTTGCAATGATGCCACCTTTCTAGCTATCCAATGGACCTTTCTTATTCGTAAGAGGTAAAATTAGAATTGTAATTTTGCTTTTAAGGATGAAACTATAGCCCATTCAAAAACTTGAAGGATCTTTCAATGCAGGTTCTTTCCTACAAGGCCTTCAATCAACAAGATCCTTTGGTTCCACCATGTTGGCAACATCACTACTGCGAAATGCGGCCTGAACGTTATGCCTGTTTCGCAATACATTTTGCAATGTGGCAAGGTCACTCCTCAAGAGATTCCTATGGTTTATGCTAGTCCTTCAGAAGTCTTTGTTGGATCGCATGCTGACCAACAAACCTATTGCCACCTTCTATGTGGCCTGAGGAATCTTGACCTTATAGATGGAATTGCAGCACCTTATTCCTTAGGATTGGTCAAAGCATTTACCCTTCTTGAGTCCAAGTGGGAACAACTATGTCATGATCTTGAACGTGGTTTCCCAAGTCATGAAATCTCAGATGTTGCAATGAGGGAAGCTGTAACAGAAACACTTGGAGGGCCTCAACCTGAATTGTCAAACAGAATAAGGCAAATTTGTGAAGATAATAATGGCAATGATTGGAGTGGAATTGCACATAGATTGTGGCGAAACGTTCGATATATAAAGTGTGTTAGCACTGGAATCATGAAGCAATATTATCCAAAGGTAAAGTATTATGCAGGAGAGGCACCTGTTGTAGGAGGAGATTACTTTGCTTCGGAGTGTAGTGTTGGTTTGAACTTAGACATAATGCAACCCCCTGAGACTACAAGATATGTGTTGTTTCCAAATACTGCTTACTTTGAGTTTCTTCCATTTAACATGAATCATGAAAGCAATAACAATGTTGCTGACGAAATGTTTGATCTTAGCAGTGTAGAGGTTGGGAAGATGTATGAAATAGTTATTACTACTTATGGCGGATTCTATCGCTATCGTTTAGGTGATGTAGTGAGAATTGTTGGCTTCTATAATTCTTCTCCAGAAGTGGAGTTTGTGATGAGAGCACCGAAAGCTGCTTCTGAGATTCTAACTGAGAGAGACTTGATTTCAGCAATTGATAACTTTCAACTTTCACTAAGAGGTGCCCTGATGAGAACACAGATAGTTGAGTTTGCAAGTTTCTTAGACCAAGAATCAAGGCCGAAGCAGTTGAAGGTGTTCATAGAAGTTCAAGAGGAATCTGATTTCATGGAGGATAAACAAGAGGAATCAATTAGGACAATGAGAAGTTGTATTACCTCACTTGAAGGTAGCTTGGGAGCCTTGTACAAAGTGGAGAAGGTTAAAGGTCAACTTGGGAACTTAATGGTATTCATCCTAAGGCCTGGAGCATTTGATAAGTTATATGAAGTAGCCATTAGAAATGGAACACCAGCTAGTCAATATAAACCACCCAAGATTCTAAGGAATCATGAAATTGTTAGCGTCTTAGAAAAGTATAGTTTGTGTGATATTAGATGATTCTAAATGAAACGATATTATTTGCTTGTTTAAAATTATTAGGCCTTGATGGAGATTGTTGACACTGAATAAGTTCAATTTACCAACATGCAACAATAACTAGCAATAGCTACGAGATCATATCAGAGGCATACAAATTACTACAAATTGTCGACGACTAAGAAGAAATATATTCACATATCAACAAACAAAATCACGAGGATAATATTTCACAAGAGTTCTAGCATCAACAAACAAAATTCCAATATCCAATTTAAAAAAGTAAATAAGTTCATTCCTAAATCTTGTTTAGTTTTTCTCTACAGTAATGTTACTGTTGTGTCTCCTGCAAGCTCATGTTCTCCAATGCCGCCTCTAAGGTTGCATTGGCCACAAGATTTCCATCCTTAATCTTGACGGGGCTAACCTCAGAGAGAAGGTCCAAGCATGGTGCTTCACATATCCCTTGAAGCAGGGTGTGAGCCTTACAATACCCTAAAAGAAATTGTCCGGTGACGTCACTCGGGCAGGTTTTCATCTTCGCCCCAAGATATTGAGGTGCCGTGGATTGAACAAGAATCTTAGCTAAAGGCCCAGATATCAACGGATCAAAAGCTGCAGCCTGCATCATCTCAATCAAACAATTTAAGAAATCAAGATTGACATCAATCAATTGTACTAAGAAAATATCAACTGAAAAAGGTAGATAATTATACATACAGGATATCCAGGTGATGATGATATATCACATTGGGGACGAGGAAACTTGAATTTCAAGCTGACAATCTCATTGTTTCTCGTATGGATGTATTGTTCTGACAAGTCCATCTTGCCACATGCCTTCTTAGACTCAAACCGCAGTACAGAGAACCAATTTAAAGCATCATTTAAGGCGTCCACGGCAAGGCAATGGCCTTGGATGGTGGTGAGATCGCAGGAGAGAGCAATGTGGGTGCAGAGGGATGCAAGGTTGAAGAGAACAGAGGCCTTCTCCAAATGGATGTTATGTTGAGAAGAGTCCTGTTGCGGGTCAACGGCATTGTACCAAACAAAGATAGGTGGGTTGGGTGAGGCATTCATAGGGAAGAAAGGCTCAATCATGCAAAGGCATTTGAAATAATGGATGAGACAGTCGCGGCGAAGGGGTAGCGAAAGGTCTTCACGCAGCATCTGATTGCGCAATTTGTGTAGCATTTGGAGGAGGCCTTCTACTCTCTTTGCCACGCTCTCAGAGTATTTGAGGACAAAGTAACTGCGCAGGGACTCATAGAGATTCAAGGGCTCAGTCTTCTTCAAAGGAAGGAATGCAAGAATATCTGACAACGATGAAGAAGTCACTGAAGATGAGAGGATTGCCGAATCTGTTGGATAAGGAGGAGGCATGTCCCATGGGTAAGCCACCAGCTTTCCATCCTTCATAAGCTTGAAAGGATTGTACTCCGAGAGGATGAGGTCAACGTATTTTTGTTGTAGGTTGAATTTCGCGCAACCTAATATCCAGCGCCTGCAAATTCCTCTAACTAATATCTCAGTGACACATTCTGCATCATGATCAAGAGCACAAGATTCGACCCTTGAGAACACAGCAGGTCGCTCGGATTCGGATAGGATGGATGATTGCCTCTGACGAGCCTCCTCCTGAAAGAATGTCACCTTCTGGTAAAGATGAGTTACCCAGGTTTGGTCAAAAGAGTCAACATGTTTCCGTGCAGCCGAATCAGGAGGTATCAGTTCATATGCTCTGTCATAAAGCTTATAAACCTACATCATCATCATCATCATCATCACTAGAATGAAATAATAAATGTAAAATCAATCAAGAATTCAAGAGTGAAGACTGACCGATGAAAATGCTAGGGCACATCGGTGTTGTTGGAGAGCGTAACTGGCGTCGTTGTTGTTCAGTTGTTGCTGTAATTCGAGCTCGGAAGCCTGAGCGGAGAAGACGTGGTGCAGAAACTCCGCGAAGAGGCTAGTCAAATCGAGGGTGGCGGAGACCACGCTCTTGGGAGAGAAAGCCTTCCAGAGTTGGAAGAAGAAATTGGCGGCAACTTTGAAGGCTTCCATTGCAAGGTGACGGCCAAGGGCTGTGGTACGGTCGCAAGAGGCAGCAATCTGGCTGTAGATGGCTCCAAGGTTGAAGACAACAGCGGCCCTCTCCAATTGGATGCCGTTGCGCTGTGAGGAGACCCCGTCCTCATGCTCAGGGTTCAAGGCGTCGTACCAGACAAAGATGATGGGATCGGCGTCGGCGTCGGCGTCGGCGTCGGAGGAGAGAGAGGTGAAGAGTGACTCAACCATGCAAAGACATTTGAAGTAGTGGAGGAGGCAGTCACGTTGCATGGGAAGGGAGAGGTCCCCTCTGCGCTCCACCATGTCCCTGCGGCATTTGTTTAGAGTTTGCAGAACGCTCTCAACTTTGTGTGCATCGCTCTCGGAGTATTTTGAGGCTACCAACTTACGTAACGGCAAGTACAGCTCCACCGGATCAGTCTTCTTCAGTGGGATTGACAGCACCGTTTCCGGGTTCAACAACTTCCGATCATCGTTGCTCATGTCGGTGGCGAATGAGGATATAGGATATGATACGGTTAGGAATCAGAGAATCAGAGAATTCGAATTGGATTTGCAATTCCCCCCACACCACCCCACCCCATCCTCCTTTTCAGGTATTCGGAGATTTTTTATTTTAATAATTTTTAATTTATAAAATATAAAATTTGAATATGATAAAATTTCAATTCAAATAGTAATAAATTATATTTATTTATCCTTTAAATCGACACAAATCGTATACCAAAACTTTTTTCTATTAAATGTAAAACTAAATAAAATTATAACACTTCAAAAAATTATTAATCAAAATGCATAAGACAAATAAATAATTTTAAATTAAAACAAAATAATTTATTTATCATCATCAAATTAAATAATTAATATAATTGATAAGTTATAGTTAATAATAATATGATCAAACAAAATATTTGATATTTATTTCAATCAAATCAAATTGTTAAAGAATAATTAGAATCAATTTAGATTAATTAATATTTTTTATATTTATATAAAATATTTGTATATTAATTATAGGATTGTATATTTTTATTATTTTAATTTTTCTAGCACTTATATATAGTTATATACTCCTATGTAGTATGTATTGTACCTTTGGCAACACACTCAATAATATATTTTTTAGATTATTTTCTTATTTCTAACACAAATAAATAATTAATTACCGCACTTTTAAAAACTATAAATCAAAATATATAAAACAAAAAAAATTAATACAAAATTAAAACAAAATCAACTCATTTATTCCAGTTAAATCAAATTAAATAACTAATATAATAATAAATTATATTTAGGGTAAAGTATATTTTTTGTCCCTGAAATTTGACAAAAATTTCAAAAATACTCTTAAGTTTTATTTTGTTTCAATTTTGTCTCAAAAGTTTTCGATTTGCATTAAATATACCCCTACCAGCTAAATTTTCAAAAAAATTAAAACCAATCTAATAATAATGCATGAAAATTATACTTAATTTGCTTGTGTTGATGGTTGTTCTTATGAAATTGTTGTTGAATTGGTCTTAAATTTTTTGAAAAATCAGCCGCTAGGGGTATATTTGATACAAATCGAAAATTTTCGGAACAAAATTGAAACAAAATAAAATTTAAGGGTATTTTTAAAAATTTTGTCAAACTTTAAAAACAAAATATTTTACCCTTATATTTATTTTATCTTTTAAGTCGGTTCAAATCATACTATTAGAATGGAAAAGAAAAATTTAACTTTGACTCATAAAAAAGTGCCTTTGTGTTGGCGTCCCTTTCATAGAATAAGCTTATCTATTATATCTATTCTATTATATATGATTTGAGATAGAGTTACTTAATCTGTTTGCATTTTGTTGAGAGATTAATGATCCGTGACAACATTGGATATAGTCCCCCACAATCCACAAACAACAAATTCTGTATGAGTAGCAGGACTTTTGTGACTCTTAACAAGTATGGGTTTGATTTGGTTACATACTACAAATTGTTATTGGTCATGACTCATGACTTTACCTTATTACTGCACTATATAGCCCATTTAGCCATGATCACTTCATCATGCTTCAATTCAGCTTTTTTTTTTTTTTTTTCTAGTGACTACTACTTAGAATATTTCTGTCTTATTTACTCTGTCTATTTCTGTGTAGATTCTACAACGTGAGAGAAGATTACAAGACCAATTTGAGGTTAGATGCACGCTAGAAAAGGCACTTGGGTACAGGCCTTCATCTCTTGTTAATCCAAATGATAATACCATGTCCATTGTCCAAGGTAATTTCTCTTTGTTTCTCTTAATCATATTATCTATAGCTATGAATGATTCATGGAATTATGTTACATATAATGTTATCAAAAGATCGAGCTTTCCTTCTTCTCAAGGTAAATAGTGTAGTAGGCTAGCTAGTAGCTTCTTTTCTATAGCTTCTTTTATTGAGTTTGTGTAGCTTTTTCCTTCCAATTGAACCCCAAGGATTAAAATAAATAGATCTGCTAGACATACAAGTGTTTTTGTTTTACAAGTTATACAAGCTGACCCAAATCCAACAAAAACGACGCGCACCACACTCTCTACACTCGAATGTAAACACGACGCGCGTTACTCAACCGTTTCACTTTTCCAAAGCGCGCTCATAATGAAAAACTCTTCCTCTTCTTCCTTAATCAATACGGAAACCCTCGAGATTCAAGCCACGTTCGAAACAAAAAAAAGTTCTGAAAAAACCGTTCAAGTGCTCGCGAAAATTAGAAGAAATAATCAAGAAGGAAACGTTCAAATCTCCATAAAAAAAGACCAAAAAGAAGGAACAAACATCATTCAAGATACTGTTTCATTTTTCTTCTAGGTTTTTCACATTTCTGTTTCTCATTTCGAAATCCAAGTACTATATCGTCGTATTTTTCTTTCTGTTTCACTGTTCTTTGTTTAGATCTCATATTAATTTTCTAATAAAAATCTTCAAGTCGTTTACGCTATTTTACGTAGTTCTAGTGAAATGATATTTGGGTGTATACATATAAACTCTGTTTTGTGAATGTTTGGATGTCTTTTAAGTAGGTTTGTATACATATAAACTCTGTATGGAGCATTTCTGGGTGTATATGGCAGTATGGAATGTGACTGGTGCTTCTAGTGGCATTTTGAACTTAGATATCATTCTGAACTCGTTTAATTTATGATTTTACTTGTTTGGTTGAGTTGAATATAATTTGGAACTCATTTAATTTCGTTTAATTAAAAAAACAAAATGTGTATAAGACTGAATTTGGGTGTTTGTGGCTAGTATTTGGGTGCACGTGACTGATTTTTGGGTGTACGGCACTGGTATTTGAGTGCATTTTTTATCTATTAACAGTATTTCTTTAAACTCAAAACAATAGGGCATGCCCTTGGCCTCAATGCATCAGGTAACTAATTATAGAAAACCTCTATAGTTCCATTCTCTGTAATATATGAGTGATATTTGGGTGCATGTGAGTGATATTTGGGTGCATATGAATCATATTTGGGTGCATTTCAAGTAATAAATTGTTTTCATGACATGAATCGTGACAGAGATGCAGCGATCAAGGGAAGTGAAACAATGAGATTGTCAAAGCCATCTGCAGTTTTGTTGAGTCCATATTGTCAAGTAGATTCTTATGATATTGAAAGTGACAGTGATTGACTTCAGTTTTATGTAATTTTAAAATAGTTTGAACACTTGTAAATTTTGTGAATATTTTATTCATTTGTATTATAAAATTTGTTTGCATAAATAAACTGTCTATACTGTATTCAAAAGCTGTAAATTACAGGTACATAGAAAATAAAGGAAAACAACACCAAAAAAACAAATACGACCAATTACTTTAATTATGCACCAAAATATAACTCGTATACACCCAAATATGTACCCTAAACCCCTAAAACCTAAAACCTTAAATACCTAAAACCCTAAATCCTTAACTCTAAAACCCTAAAACGCTAAACCCTAAACCCTAAAACCCTAAACCCTAGACCCTAATTATGCACCCAAATATAACACGTATACACCCAAATATATACCCTAAAACCCTAAAACCCTACAACCCTAAACCCTAGACCCTAAATCCTAAACCCTAATACCCTAAAACCCTAACCCTATAAACCCTAAACCCCTAAACCCTAAACTCTAAACCCTAAATCCTAAACCCTAAACCATAAGTATGCACCCAAATATAACCCGTAAACACCCAAATATATACCCTAAATACCTAAATACCTAAAACCCTAAACCCTAAACCCTAAACCCTAAAACCTGCAACTTTTGAATTTTGTTTCCCTTTCTAGTACATGTAATTAGTTGATTCTTAATTTCGTTTCCCTTCTTATTTGTGCACCGAACTCTTGTAGAAAAACCTGCAACCTTTGAATAATCCTTGTAGAATTTTGCAACATCGTCAAGGATTTTGAAAGTCATCCCAACCTTGGGGACAAACTGGTCATCAACTGCACAGAATGTCTGCAAAAATACACTAAAAATACACTATATTAAAATAGAAACTAAAACAATTCAACTAAAATAATAAACTGTAAAATGCACCCAAAATTGCCTTAAATGCACCCAAATAGTACTGATCTACACCTGAATATCTGATATAAAATGGACAAAATTCTTTTAATTCTAAGGAGAACTAGTGCATTAGATTCAATTCAAATAAGGAAGAAGAAACAACAAATATCACAGGCAAGGTTCACAGATTATTCAGCTACACAATCAAAAAACTACTAATCAAATTCAAATTCAAATTCAATTACTAAAACTAAATCACACCTCAGGAACTTCATTGGATTTAGTTTCAAAATCCACTTCACTCTGGTTCACCTGAGAATCCGAAGTTGAATCATCCATTATCTTCAAACGCAAAACAAAACAAAAATTTTGAAGCACGTAAGGCAGAGAAAACGCAGGTAAAACACGAAGGAGAAGGCATAGAGAAATGTTCGAAAGAGATCGAAGACAGAAGGTAAGAAAACACAGAAGAAATTGAAAAAAGAAAACGAAATCCTTTTGAAAAAGAAAATTATATATTCGCGCGTTGATTGATTGAAAAATCTGTTAAGAAGGCGCGTGAAACATACGTCCAAAGAGAAGCGCATTTTAGGAATAAGAGGTATTGAGGACTTGTAAGACTTGTAAAGGAAAAAGACTTGTATGTGAAAATTTTCTCTAAAACAAAAACTAGAGTACATGATTGTTATTATTAGCTTACTGATATACTCTATACTCTGCACAATGAAAATAATATTTTTAACACCAGTCTATTACGTCAACAACAAGTTAGTTTGTTAATCTCTCTCTTCTTTTACCAAACCCAAAACATTTTCAAAACTGTAATACTAATTTTCAATAAGGTCGCTGATTATTTGTTATGATAATTCCTCTATTATTGCTGCACATGGGATATATGGGTGTAAGGAAGTTGCCTGAAGAATCAGAACATAGAAAAGGACGTGTCCTTAATCCTTATAGAATTATATAACAATAAGCATATTATTTATTTATTTATATACGATTGTTTGGTTTGGTTTAGGGTATATATATACATGCAAAACAAACATAGCAGAGTATTCATATCTTCTTTCCTTTGGAAACACACCTCTCATCAATTCCGAAGCAGTAACAAGTCTAAACATTAAACAAGTGGCCCTCAGTTGAAGGGGCATGTGTGAAGACTAATTACTAACTCAAAACACCCACCTTTTTAAATTCTTCCTATGAACTTTCATTCCATGACTATCAGGTGGAAGATTATTTTATGTTCCTGTTATGATTTATGGCACTGTTTTTTAATGATTTCTATAGTTCTGTCTATTTCATCAACTACTCTATTGTCTCTATGTACATAGTATGGTATCTTCTGCTACTCCTACCATGATTTATAAAGTCTTTTCTACAACATTTTTAAGCCTTTTCCTTTTTCTTTAATCATTTCACCCTTAACTAAATAGAAACATTTCATTGTCTGAATCATATTCATCTTTCTCACTTCAACAAAATTTATTTTTTATTCACTACGCCACATTCGACAAATAGTAGCGGTTACGCAGTCGATTAGCAGCAGTTTTTAACCACTGTCGAACGGATAGCAGTGGTTGATAACCCGTTGGAAGATAGCGTGCGACTAAACCTTTAGCAGCGGTTAATAGTAACCGCTGGTATAACCGCTGCTAAATGGTATTTTGTAGCGACATAGTTTTGCGACGGTTCTAACCGCTACGAAATCATAAATAGGACTGCAACCGCTGCAAAATGCCATCTGTTGAAAAGTTCTGTTAAGATATAGCGACGGATTCGTAACCGCTGCAAAATGTAGAGTTATAATTTTTTTTTAAAAAATCCGAATTTATAATAATATATGCCAATTCTTTTATTCCTTATACATTCTTCCACTAAGTTGCTTTAATTTATTAAAACAACCAATAACAAATCAAACTAAAACACACAAAACAGAACAAAAATATATATGCAAAAGTGAATCATTATAATAGTAATTTGAATTCAGTGCTTCGATGTCTGTAAACTACAAATAAATATCTCAAAAGTCATTAGGACAGTGAACAGTTAAAAAGTATTCAGATTCCAAGATTTATCATTCAGATCATTAGTGCCAGCACATCATCTTGCATGGGATGAGGCCAGTGCACTTCCCAAAGAATCCAGATCTGCAGCTATTTCAGGTGGCAAATTACCTCCTTATTGCTGGATTATGTATCTTAATAAATTTTTCATTGTCTGCATTTTTGCCTTCTCCTCTGCTACTTCTGCCTCCATTCTCTTTCTCTTTGCCTTTCTCTCTGCTGCCGTTGTCTTGAGTTCTGCTGCCTCTGCCTTAAATTTTACAATCTCCATCTGATACTCCTCAATCTGCACACCAAAGTCAAATTGCTGTGGAATGTTACGAAAACACTGAGTGGGACATGGACCGAAACCTAGTCCACGAACTCTTCCTGGGTGCTCCTTTCTAAGCACTTGTGCAAGGGAATCATTCTGTGAAAATTTCTTGCTGGAGGCATCTTGGTTCTTAATATGTTCAATTGCTTCCTGCAGACATGTGAGATTTGGATTTACATTAATTTAAATTCAATGGTATTAATTACAAAAAGAAATTTGAAAAATTAAAGAACATGATTTACCCCAACAACACGCGCATCTCCATTCATATACGAACCATTTTTTTTTATGACTCATGGTCCATATCTCTCCTCTACCAATAGGCCTTCCCTGTTGCTCCTATAACATTCATCAAGACACAATCATATAATAGACAACACTATATTACCAAAAACAAGTCAAAATTCTAAAACTGAATTTAAATTAATTACTTCTTCGTGTCTCTTTCTTGCCATTGTTTTAGAACCTCCGGTATGTGTAATGAAATACCAACTCAATATTTGTTACCTGTGTGTCCTCCTTCAACCGATATTCAATAAACCATTTCCAGTGATTTGCATCTATTCCTGATGGCTTACGCTTGAGGTTTTCCTTAAAAGTTAGTTCTTTGTCACAAACCTTATGGAACAAATGATTTCTTGCATTCCTCCAGGATCTTCATATTCTTTGTACAATTTCCCGCTTTATTCTCCCTCTTCCATCGTCCTCATAATGAAAGATTCGCTAGAAATAGTTCAGATCATAAGATAACACAATGTGCATGATAAAGATCTTCTATCAGTGCTTTCACACCGTCATTGTAACCACTTAACTTTAACTCCACATCCATACTACATCACAGAACTTTATACACGAGGGATCAAATCAACACACAAGCAAATATGATTAAGAGCTTTCCACCATGAAAACTTTATACTAAAGGCTAAGTTCGAAATGCAAGTTTCATAACCAATAATATAACCATATAAAGAGCAAGAATCACATCCAATATAAGCATACCTAATCACATAAGGCCACATAATTTAGTCCACATAAGGATTAACAAGAGCTTATCATACAGACAAAAAATCATAGTAGGTGGACCTTGATCATGAACTTCAAGAATAAAGAGACCCTTGACAAAGATGGGTCAATATTGAGTACTTGTTTTTCAGTAAACAAAGTTAGCTGGGAACAAGTACATGAAAGACACTCTTATCGTCTATATTCCCTCCTAACATACACCTTATCAGTAACATGATCAAATCAAATCTTGATGGACCACTCACCTAATCATACATGCCACAGAAGGTTCCCAATAATGATAATGGAAAAATTACCTTCAAGATATGAGAAGAATCCCCTTTGCTGGACTAGTTTAGTAGTAATCAAGTATATATCACTTCATTAAATAATGGTATTAGTTACTAATACAATCTGTTAAAACTTTTTGGTAAAAGAACCCATCAAATCCTATTAAAGGAATCAAGCTGAATCTCTTCTACAATAGCTTTCTACAGGCAGGGACAACAATAACAAAGTTGAAAAGTGAAGGAGTTTTCGGTCGGGAGGGTTGAAGAGGAGAAGACTAAAAATTAACAGAAAGAAAATATATAATAATTAACCACCTGAAACAGACTTACATATTATCAAAACACACATCATTAGACATGAACAATTGTCGGCAACAAAATTCAAAGCAGTGAATAAAAAGCAACCCAACATGCACTATCCTTCTCTAATTTACCAGACAAAAACAGAAAAAATAGAAAACTAAAGAAATCCACCTACTGACGGAGAATAGCAGCACAGAAAAACAACATAACCAGAGCTAGTCAATAATCAAATAATCTCTCAATAAAAAATTAAAACCACAAAACATTCAAATTTTTAAAGTTAGGAGGATAACAGATTCAACTTGTGCAAATGTGTTCCATATTTATTTTCTTCTGACATTTTGATTTAACCAAAAGTCATAAATAATAGCTAGTCACTCTCTAATTATTTACTATAGGAGCAGCTTTAACATTCTCATGAGGTTTATAAGTTTTATTATTACTATTGTTATTATTATTACTATAATTATTAGTTACATTGCTATACACGATGGACCGGATTAATTGGGGACTAAGTTATATAATAACGTAGTGCAGTTTACACTAAACAAAAAAGTCCTTATATATTTATCGATATTCTCTAAAAATTTGTATGGTCGATATCATGTGTATGCGTCTTAATCTTTCCCTTGTACTGTTCATTTAATAGATAAAAAAAAGCATTTTACACTTGAAAAACGGTTGAACGACTGGTGGACGAAATTGTGATCATCAATATTGGCTCTTTGGCATATACACAAAAACTATTGTGTCTCTTGGTTAAATTCACAACTCCGTTCAACTAACCAGCAAGTGTACTGGGTCGTCCAAGTAATAAACCTTACGTGAGTAAGGGTCGATCCCACAGAGATTGTTGGTATGAAGCAAGCTATGATCACCTTGTAAATCTCAGTTAGGCAGATTAAATTTGTTTATGGGTTTTCGAAAATAAAAATAAGAAAATAGATAGTAAAAAGGATAGAAGACTTATGCAGATTCATTGGTGGGAATTTCAGATAAGCGAATGGAGATGCTGCATGGCTCAAGGATGCCTGCTCTCCTACTGCTTCTACTCAATCCTTCTTACTCCTTTCCATGGCAAGCTTTGTATAGGGGTTCACCATCAGCTGTGGCTACTTTCAATCCTCTCGGGAAAATGATCCTATGCGGTTGTCAGTCGCACGGATAATCGTCTGGAGGCATCACCCATGGTTGATGGCTACATCCCATCCTCGCAGTGAAAACTAATGCTCACGCACTCTGTCACAGTACGGCTAATCACCGGTTGGTTCTCGCTCCTACTGGAATAGAATCCCTTGATTCTTTTGCGTCTGTCACTAACGCCCAGCAGGTTGCAAGTTTGAAGCACGTCACAGTCATTCATTACCGGAATCCTACTCGGAATACCACAGACAAGGTGAGACTTTCCGGATTCCCAGGATCCTACTCGGAATACCACAGACAAGGTGAGACTTTCCGGATCCTCATAAATGCCGCCATCTATCTAGCTTATACCACGAAGATTCTGTTGGGGAATCTAAGAGATACACATTCAAGCTCTGTTGCATGTAGAACGGAAGTGGTTGTCAATCACGCGCGTTCATAAGTGAGAATGATAATGAGGGTTACTTATCATCACATTCATCATGTTCTTGGGTACGAATGAATATCTTGGAATAAGAATAAGAGAGATTTGAATAAAAGAAAATAGAACTTCATTAATACTTGAGGTACAGCAGAGCTCCACACCCTTAATCTATGGTGTGCAGAAACTCCACCGTTGAAAATACATAAGCAAAGGGTTCAGGCATGGCCGAATGGCCAGCCCCCTAAAACGTGATCAATGATCTCCTAAGATGAAGAATAAAATAAAACTGAGACCAAAGATGAAACGTGGTCAAAAGACATCTAATACAATAGATAAATGTTCTATATATACTTAGACTAGCTCCTAGGGTTTACATGAGTAAGTGATTGATGCATAAATTCACTTCCGGGGCCCACTTGGTGTATGCTTGGGCTGAGCTTGATTATTCCACGAGCTGAGGCTTCTCTTGGAGTTGAACTCTGAGTTATGACGTGTTTTGGGCGTTCAACTCCGGATCATGACGTTTTTCTGGCGTTTAACTCCAGACAGCAGCATGAACTTGGCGTTCAACGCCAAGTTACGTCGTCAATCTTCGAATAAAGCATGGACTATTATATATTGCTGGAAAGCCCTGGATGTCTACTTTCCAACGCCGTTGAGAGCGCGCCAATTGGAGTTCTGTAGCTCCAGAAAATCCATTTCGAGTGCAGGGAGGTCAGATTCCAACAGCATCAGCAGTCCTTTTGTCAGCCTTCTTCAGAGTTTTGCTCAAATCCCTCAATTTCAGCCAGAATTTACCTGAAATCACAGAAAAACACACAAACTCATAGTAAAGTCCAGAAATGTGAATTTAACATAAAAACTAATGAAAACATCCCTAAAAGTAGCTCAAACTTACTAAAAACTATCTAAAAACAATGCCAAAAAGCGTATAAATTATCCGCTCATCAACGACCCAAAAAAACTTCAAGCATTGGTAACGCCTTACTTTATCAACAAACTTAAAAATTACCATAACCCGGTCAAACGCATTCTCCTTGAAAGCCTTGTTCCTTGTCTTCCAACTAGTTTTGCAAATTGGTAACTGTTGAAAATCAGCCCTCAAAGTCCCAAGAACCCACTCAATAAGCCTGTTGCCTGACCAACTTGTTGCAACTCTCTGTTATGCCGGAGTATGATCTTCCTTCCAGGAGGAAGTGCTAATGCCTCCTTAACAGTCAGCTCCATACAAGAAGTCACGCCATTTTCTAACAGAGGAAAAAAGCTTTAAACGTTAGTTTACTAAGAGAATTAAAATGCAAGGAGAAGAGTAATTACACTTTCTAAGAAACAAGCAAAAAAAAAAATACTGATGACATCAACAACCCAAAAATTGGTGTCCTTTTTTTTGCAGTTGGCATTGCCTTGACGTTCAACTTCATGCACGGCAAACAAGTCATCGACATGGTCATCGAATGACTGGACCTCATCCGCCTCTGGGTCAGTCTTCATCTTCTAAATGGTCATCTACAACTTCATGTAAATCCGGATGCTCTGTGCGTGTTGCAGGAGCTCGAGTGTCCCCCATGTCACTTGACGGAGCCAGCCGTGTTTCATTGCGCGGTGGTCGAAACGGTACAGCGTTAACACGAGATTGTCGAGCACCGTTGCCGGAATGCGGAGGTGGAGGCGCACTAGCACGTTGCTGCGCACTTGAAGTATTTGCTCCCGTATCCTTCGTTCCATCCATGTGCTAAAAACAAAGTAGTTAGTACATCAACCAATTTTTTTTCAGTATTCCCACAAATTATATTGAATAAAAGTCTATGCTAAAAGGCAAATCAACATTTGAAATAAGTGTTGCATTACTTAACTCACCAGAGTAGCGTGGGTTTGACTATCAGGGGCAGCAACAGTTCCGGCTGCAGTACTAACGGTATAGCGATGTTTCCTAGGCATTTAATTAATCCTTTACACAGCATAAGGTCATTAGACAATTAGCAAGAGAACGACAATGTAAAAATCAATAGTACGCAAAACTTACACCCACACTAACAGAATTCTGTAACCAAAATAGTATTTAAAAATTATCTTTTTGGTTCTAAAAATCGAACCGGTCATTGAACTGTGTTAGTTACTGGTTTACTGGTTTAACCAATTCTACCGAGGTTCAATGACCGAAAAAGGGGCTTATAATAAAAAAAATTTATAAATAAACACACCATACAATATAATTATTATCTAATATAAAATTTTAAATATCTTCAAAATTTAAAATATTACATATAAGAACATCAATCAAATTATTATTCACATATGCATTATTATAACTAAGTCGATTGTTTTAAATCATAAAATATTTTAAAACTCTGTAACCACATCAATTTAAATAGAAACTCATTAAACTAAAAGACTAATTAATTTAATTGAGCTACTTCAAGTCATATATTTCCTCATTGAACTACAAGGCTGGTGATGATCAATTTTACTTTTTTATTAACAAAGGTTGATCATCATTCTAATAAATTTACAGCATAATTTCCTTCTTCCTTAATAAACCTTTACCAAAGATTCAGCACAATTTTTATAAAAATTAACAAAATTTCAGCTCAATTTTAACCAATATTGATCAAGTGAACTAAAATCAACTAAACATTCAAATCAATTATTCAGTCCAAAGCAGAAAACAATACAGCCCATGAGCATAGTTAATCATTCCATGAGACAAATTTCAATTTGTGTAGCACATTAGCACTAGTAATTCCTAAAAGGATACTGATAGCAACACTAAACAAGAAAGTTAGGCAGCAAAAAAATAGAGGACATGAGTATTGTGCAGAGGAATAATATCATGACTCTTGGAAGAAAGTTACTCCTTTAAACCACACTTGGCTAAAGTCTTATATATTCTCCTTAATTTAGAAATCTAACCCGAAAGCACTAAATATGCTAAAGATTACACAAGGTCAACTAATATATCTGATTACACTTCTTTTAATCTTGTTCTTGATCATCTTGATTCTTTAAAACAAAATAGTTATTCTCCTTTACAATTCAGGAAAAAATTGTTCTGAAAATAACATGAAGAACAGAGAACAAGAAATAAAAAAAATGAAGCCGTTAACAAAATTTTCATCACAAATTTAACAGCCATTCACCAGGAAACTAAAATCACCTAATCATTCAAATCAAACTTTCAATCCAACGCAGAGAACAATACAGCATTTCGTGAGCAGGAATAGGGTTTGGAGAAAGAAAATTGTTCCGAGCAAAACATTTGTACTGAGCAAAAAAATGAACAGAGAACGAAAATTAAAAAAAAATGATGCCATTAACCTAATTTTTAGCACAATTTTAACATAAATTAACAATTTTGCAGCTCAATTTTAACCAATATTTATCAAGTGAACTAAAATCAACTAATCATTCAAATCAATGATTTAGTCCAAAGCAGATAACACGATCCGACATAAGCTTATTTAATCATTCCATGAGACATTTAAATTTCAGTAGCACATTAGCACTAGTAATCCCTGAAAGGATAATGACAGCAACACTAAAGAAGAAAGTTATGTAGCAAAAATATAGAAGACCTGTGTATTGTGCAAAGGAATAATATCATGACTTTTGGACACAAACCATAAATTGTTATTATAAAGTTACTCCTTTAAACCACACTTGGCTAAAGTCTTATATATTCTCCTTAATTTACGAATCTAACCCGAAAACACTAAATAAGCTAAAGATTACACAAGGCCAACTAATATAACTGATTACACTTCTTTCAATCTTGTTCTTGATTATCTTGACTCTTTAAAACAAAAGAGTTATTCTCTTTTACAATCCAAAAAAATTGTTCTGACAAAAAAATGAACAGAGAACAATAAATAAAAAAAATGAAGCCATTAACAATATTTTCATCACAATTTTTCAAACTATTCACTAGGGAACTAAAATCTCCTAATCATTCAAATCAATTATTCAATCCAAAGCAGAGAACAATACAACATTTCGTGAGAGAGAACAGGTTCTGGAGAGAGAAAATTGTTCTGAGCAAACAATTCGTTCTGAGAAAAAAAAATGAACAGAAAACGAAAATTAAAAAAAAATGATCAGGTTAACATAATATTCAGCACAATTTTAAAAGACTTTCACCAGGAAACAAAAATCAGATAATAATTCAATTCAGTGATTGATAAACATTCTTAAATAATTGTACGTCAAGTGCAAACTTGGTTCAAAGTGGTCGGACATGGAAGGAAATAAAGAAAAATCAAATAAAGGAATACTTGTGATATTTTAGAAAACAAAAGGGAGAATCATGGTGCCTTGAAGAAGGAAATTAAATGAAAAATGTCTTCAAATTGTATATAAAGTTATTACATTCTACATACAAAAATTATTAATTCTAAATAAAACTCAAAAAAGAAAAAGTTAACGTCTACATTTTTTTAAATATAAAATTAGTACATCTTTCAGTATATCTATAAATTTATTTTTAGTCAAATTAGCAGGCAAAATGCAAAATGAAATTGAAGTCGTTTGGTTCAAATCAAAGAAAAATATAAACTTTGCCAATATTAGTAAAAGGCATTGATATTTGTTATGATCCTAAGTTCATATTGGACAGATAATGACAAAGAATTATTAGATATTTCATTAACATGATCATGACATGTGTGTGTTATTAGTTGCATGTGTTACCATTATTAACTTTATTCAAAAGAGCATTTTGATCTATAGGCTTAAGCTATGGATTTGTTAATGAATTTCCGCATTTATATGCATGGCCATGGGAGTTAGTATATAGTCTATAGACATAAACTGAATACATACATGTCAATGCACATTCCAATATCTTCTTGCAGTGTAGTAATTAAAGGTCATATAGAAAAGAGTTTCTAAACTTTCCATATGAAACGAAAGAAGATGATCGTATACTAATACCTAGAGCTAGTAAGCTACTAATGTTGTCAAATTGTCTCCGATTTATGGTGCATGCCGGCCTGACAAGTCGAACTCGGACAAGTGCATTGCCGTTGCCGAAGATTTGCGTGGATTGGTGCAAGTCTTGAACCAACTCCATAGGCAGCAGGACAAGACCATTGCTCTCCAGCAGCTGACTGGCAGATACACTGGCAGATACAGGATGCTCTTCAAGCAGTTTCCCCATCATCTCTTCAAGTGGTTCATTCAACTTCTGCTGGTGAATATAATGCCCATAACCCTCCTAATCAAACAAAACAAGATCTCGAGTCAGTGAATTTGGCACTCTGGAGGGCAGATATTTGATATTTCCTATGGGACAGAATTTGGGCTAGAACATTCATAGTGATTGTGTGCAAGGACAAGACATATACCTCATGGAAAACAAGTGGTATAGCAGTTGATTCAGCTTGCAGTCTATTTCCACTTAGTTCCTGTAAGGAACATATGCTACGTTAATTTGCACATTAACAAATTCAAGTCTAGTCTATATCTCCACTTTGCTTGATTTAGGGACCAAAAGCCTGAAGCTTAATGGTCTAATAGTATGACAATGCCCAATTTTATTATTTTCCTAAATGATGGATAGTTCTTTCAAGGGGAAAGAAATCATTTAGTCTCATTTTGTGTTTGCATGTAGCCAAACTTCTAGTTTGTTCATTCTGACATTATCTTAATTCATTTGATATGATAGCACAATCATAATCATTAGCACAGCCGTTACATATGTATGAGAATGAATGAGGCTGAGAAAATTGAGATGATCCAAAGTTAATAGGTACCTTTAGTTGAAGCTGCAAATATTTAACATGGTCAATAACGTCGTCCAGTATATAAGCTTGACTACCTTATAGATTAAAAATCAATTATTGATATAAATGAGATTAAGTATATATGATCCGCCAAAGTATTGCTCAAAGATAAGAATGGTGAGATATTTTTGAAAGGGCTGTTTTATTTCATGCATGCAACAATCAAGATGTTGTACTTAAGTATTCCGTGTTCTTAAAGCAGAACCTACCAATAAAAGCTACTTAGAATCTTTATTTTCATTTTGTCACTTATTTCTCAGCAGTGAGATATCTTATTCCAGGTTAGGTATTCTTATGTTAATTTCCACTTTATTCACTGAAAAACTTTCCAAGGGAAAGGATAACACATCACCATGTTGCATTGACAACTTACTACAAATTACCTCTTCTTGATTTGGAAGCAAGTCGTGTGGTGCTTTCAGCTCAGCAATTCGTTGCCTGCGTTGCTATGATGTAGAATTCATGGTTAATGAAGATAAATTGTGTTAAAAGTTAAAAACATTGCAATATCCAAAATTTGAATTCAGCATGTGATCTTCAAATTTTGTATGCCTGGAGAAAACTAATAGTGGCATACTTGACTTACTCGGTCACTGGCTTTCTGTCTTGCTGTTGAGCCTCTTCCTGGTTTAGGAAGGAAACTAGGTGTGCCAGCCATTACTGATGGATCAAGCTGTGAAACATTAGGATTATCTCCACTTGCTTCTGGTGTCCATTAAGCAGGAGTCTAGCACAAGATTAATGGAAATCATTATTATAAAGTCTTCAAATGATAAAAACTATACAGTATATTATGCTTGTTAAAGCATTAACTGACCTCAGGATAGAGGGGATGATGATGTTGAGTACTTTCAAATTGCATTGATTCCTGCTGGACTTCACTCTCAGCAGGTCTCCAATACTCCACTTGCTGAAAACACAGAATAAAATCTTTATTTGGGTATCATTCATTCTATGTACATTTATAAGCCGCAAATTTAACCAAGAAATAGTGAAACAACTAGAAGAAACTAGAGTACAATTATTGTGAAATCTTTGCTCCCTAATATTACTATACAAACAACATCTATGTCAAAATCACTTCTTGCAGGAAATTTTTTCAAACAAAATCACGTTGCAATGAAACGCAATTCTTCATATTCACTCAACTTAGATTTGAAAATGCTAATTCAAATACACATTCAGTCTTGCTGACTTTCCTGCCTTGCCAATGTCTACTTCATTGGAAGAATGAACTTCAGTTTTAAAGGTATAAGCTTTTCCAGGATCTTTACAAAAGATCATGTTTGTTCCATTGGCATCGTTTCCAAATCAAGAGATGCATAATTGCTCCCAATCATATCCTCGGTCTTAGGCAGATAGTTTGAAGATTCAGTCAGATACTAAACAAACTTATGATGAGATGGTTTTGGGAGGAAACTCCACTGGCTCCCACTCCCTTCTTCAGTTGCAACAACATCTTGCATGTTTGGATCATTCTCAGCAGCTAACTTTTCTCGGATTTTAATTTTCGGAATGCATTTTGCCTAATTGAATAATAAACTTTCTGAAAAGAGATAACTGACTTTAATAATTTTAGATCTTTTTTTTTGGGTATACAATGAATTTACCAATATATGCAACAATAACTAGCAATAACTACGAAATCATATAAGAGGCATACAAATCACTACAAATTGGTGATGAACAAAATCAACCAACAAAATCAAGAGTTCTAGCATCAACAAACAAAGTTGCAACATCCAATAATTAAAAAAAAAAAAGTAAAAAAGTTCATTCCTAAAGCTTGTTTAGTTTCTCTCAAGGGGAATGTTAATGTTGTGTCTCCTGCAAGCTCATGTTCTCCAATGCCAAATTTGGTGCCTCTAAGGTTGCATTGGCCACAAGATTTCCATCCTTAATCTTGACGGGGCTAACCGCAGAGAGAAGGTCCAAGCATGCTGCTTCACATACCTCTTGAAGCAGGGAGTGAGCCTTACAATACCCTAAAAGAAATTGTTCAGTGACATCACTCGACGGATCATTAGTTGAAGCCTGCATCATCTCAATCAAACAATGTAACAAATCAAGATTGACATCAATCAATTGTACTAAGAAAAGAGAAACTGAAAAGTTAGATGAGTATACATACAGGATATTCAGGTAATGATGATACATCGGATTGGGGATGAGGAAACTTGTGTTTCAAGCCGACAATCTCATTTTTTATCTTACTGGTGTATTGTTCTGACAAGTCAATCGTGCCAGATGCCTTCTTAGACTCACCCGGCAGTGGAGAGAACCAATTTAAAGCTTCATTTAAGGCCTCCATGGCAAGGCGACAGCCTTGGATGGTGGTGAGATCGCAGGAGAGAGCAATGTGGGTGCAGAGAGCTACCAGGTTGAAGAGAACAGAGGCCTTCTCCAAATGGATGTTATGCTGAGAAGAGTCCTGTTGCGGGTTGATGGCATTGTACCAAACAAAGACAGGTGGGTTGGGTGAGGCATTCATAGGGAAGAAAGGCTCAATCATGCAAAGGCATTTGAAATAACGGATGAGACAGTCACGGCGAAGGGGTAGCGAAAGGTCATCACGCAGCATCTCATTGCGCAATTTGTGTAGCATTTCGAGAGGGCCTTCTACTCTCTTTGCCACGCTCTCAGAGTATTTGAGGACAAAGTAATTGCGCAGGGACTCATAGAGATTCAAGGGCTCACTCTTCTTCAAAGGAAGCAAAGCAAGAATACCTGACAACGGCGAAGACATCGAAGGCGACAGGATTGCCGAATCTGTTGGATAACGAGGAGGCATGTCCCATGGGTAAGCCACCAGCTTTCCATCCTTCATAAGCTTGAAAGGATTGTACTCTGAGAGGATCAGGTCAACGTATATTTGTTGTAGATTGGGTATCGAGCGCCTGCAAATCCCTCTAACTAATATCTCAGCGACACATTCTGCATTAGGTTGCTCTGGGATGGATGATTCCCTCTGAGGAGCCTCTGCCTGAGCCAGATTCCAAGAATGCATCGATGAGTTACCAAAGAATCCCTCCTTCTCGGAAAGATGAGTTGCCCAGGTTCGGTCAAAACAGTAGACATGTTTCAGTTTAGCCGCTCTCGAAACATTATGTATCAGTGTAACTGCTCTAGCATAAAGCAAATGAACCTACATCATCATCGTCATCATCATCATTAGAAATTTAAAACGAGAAAATAAATGTAAAATCAATCAAGAGTGAAGACTGACCGATTGATGGAGAGCGTAACGGGCGTCGTTGAGGAGTTGTGGCTGTAATTCGAGCTCGGAAGCCTGAGCGGAGAAGAGGGCGTGCAGAAACTGCGCTAAGAGGGGAGTCAAATCGAGGGTGGCGGAGACCACGTCCTTGGCAAAAACCTTCCAGAGTTGGAAGAAGAAATTGGCGGCAACTTTGAAGGCTTCCATTGCAAGGTGACGGCCAAGGGCGGTGGTACGGTCGTAAGAGGCAGCAATCTGGCTGCAGATGGCTCCAAGGTTGAAGACAACAGCGGCCTTCTCCAATTGGATGCCGTTGCGCTGTGAGGAGACCCCTTCCTCATGCTCAGGGTTGAAGGCGTCGTACCAGACAAAGATGATGGGATCGGCATCGGCGTCGGCGTCGGCGTCGGAGGAGAGAGAGGTGAAGAGTGACTCAACCATGCAAAGGCATTTGAAGTAGTGGATGAGGCAGTCACGTTGCATGGGAAGGGAGAGGTCCCCTCTACGCTCCACCATGTCCCTGCGGCATTTGTTTAGGGTTTCCAGAACGCTTTCAACTTTTTCTGCATCGCTCTCCGAGTATTTTGAGGCTACCAAGTTGCGTAACGGCAGGTACAGCTCCACCGGATCAGTCTTCTTCAGTGGAATTGACAGCACCGTTTCCGGGTTCAACAACTGCCAAGACTGGTTGCTCATGTCGGCGGCGAATGAGGATATAGAATATGATCCGATTAGCAATCAAAGAATTGGAATTGGATTTTCACCCTTAAGGTGAAAACTCAGGTGCAGTCGACTTCACTTAAGTTGATATCTGAGAGGTGTTAGATGATTTAACTGATTTGATTAAATTTTCATCTAACGGCTTTTAAATATCAACTTCACGTGAAGTCGATTTTACCTGAGTTTTCACCCTTTTTTAAACCTACGCCAAATAATGGTTTTGTATTTTGTTTTTTTTTTTTATAAAACTCTTTTCTTTCACCCTTTGTAAACCCCCCCTCTCTCTCCTATTCTTTTAAACCTATTCGTGGATTTTTTGTAGTTTTAAATTTATAAAATTTAAAATTTGAAGGTGAAATATATGGTGAAGATGTTGTTTTAAAGATGTGCCTACGTGGCAAAATCTAAACCACATCTTCTATAAAGCCACACTTTTAAAAAAGCGTAACAAGTAAAAGCGTTACCTTATGAAAAAGAGTAAATTAGAAGATTTAAGAGAAGAAATAATTAAGTTATCAAAATTAATAGATCAAAAATTAATGATTTTAACTAATATCAATTGTAACGACACCGAATTCTTAAAATCAATACAAAATGATTTTTCTCAAAATCTTTATTTTACTATAAGTTTTATTGAAAGACTTCAAAAACCTGAAAGAACTTATTTTTCACATGGAGTTTCTAAAAAATGTTATCATGGAGACAATTATCCCCATCTTCATCATACTTTTAATCCACAATTAAATTCTATAATAGATATGCTTGAAGAAATATTAGTTTTTCTAAAATTTCAGAAAAATAAAGAAAAAGAAGAGCCTAATATAATAAATAAAATTGAACAGACTCTTAATAAACATTTCCAAAAAGAAAATCCTAAGAAAGAAGAAGTCCAAAATAAAATCAATACAACAAATCTAAAGATTAGACCACCTCTAAAACTATGAATATTGATGAAAAATTAGAAGAAGTTACAATGCTTTTTAAACAATTAAAAATGACTCAAGAAGACAATTTTATGGAACAAGGTTTTCAGATTAAAGAAGAACCAGAAATTTCTGAAAGAGAAGAATATGTTTTAGACTATTCAAGTGAGGAAGAACCAGTACATCCAGTACAAGTAAAAGATGAAGCTGGAACATCTGGGAATAATAATCAAACCCAATTTAAATGGGAAACAAGTTTTGAAAATTATGCCTTTAAAAAAGGTTTTATAAGTAAAAATTCGAAATATACTAAAATACCATCTAAATACGTTCCTAAAATTCAAGAGCTAGAAGGGGAAAAAATGCTTGATCTAGATTGCAAAAGAAACGAAAAAGAAATTTTCGAAGATTGGATGAACTCTTTTCTATTAGAAGCTTATACAAACTCAAAATTAAATGAATTATCTGAAATGGATATCTGGAACTTCATAGGATTCCACACAAAAGGAACTATAAGAAATTATATGTTATCAGTAGATAATAAAATAATAGAAGAATTAGCTGAAAAAACAACAGCTTATGATAAAATTGCACACATAATGAGGGTTCTATACAAAGAATTCTTTGGAAAAAATGTCATAGATCATAGAAAAGAAATTTCTGAAAAAGAGTATTTAGAGGCAAAAAATCATTTGGCCAATATTCAGATATTCGATCTTTGCTATATAGAATCCTATATTTGTGAATATAGAATATATTATTATAAATTAAAAGAAGAAGATAAAAATCATTATCTTAGCATGTATATCACAAAACTTCCATATCCTGCTAATGAAATTATTATGGGAAGATTTATAAGAGAAATAAATAATAAAACAATTGAAAATAATTTCGGTGGAGCAACATTTGCTATAAGAGAGGAAATAAAAGATCGCTGTATGCAAGAAGCTACTCAGAAAAGATTTAATAATATAATTAGAATTTGTTGTCAAGATAATGAGGAAATTCCTCAAAAATATGGATCTAATAAAAATATTCGAAAATACCATCCTTATAAAAATATCCAAAGAAAAAGAAAATATCACTTTAGAAAAAGAAAATATTATCCAAATTGGAAAAAAAAGAGATATTTTAGGGAAAGAAGTATCAATAAAAAGCAAAAGAACTATTGCCCAAATAAAAAAGAAAACTGTAAATGTTGGTATTGTCAAGAGGAAGGACATTATGCAAATGAATGTCCAAAAAAGAAGGATAAAAAAGACCTAACTAAACAACTGGAAGTTGCAAAAACTTGTTTTATGGAACCTCTAGAAGAATCTGATGATGAACTAAAATATATTTTTGAATATGTCTCAGAAACAGACTCAGAAACAAACTCAGGAACTGAGTAATAGCGCTACATTTATTACTGTAAAAATTACAGAAAAATTTATTAATGCCTTCATAGACACAGGGGCAACAAAATGTTTTGCAAGTTCAAATATAAGACTTAACTGGAAAAAGTTAGAAAATCCACTAAGAATTAGAATAGCTGATAAATCTATACACAAAATTAATTTAAAAGCAGAAATGGTTGAAATCTTCATTCAAAATTACAGATTCATTGTTCCATCTATATATAAATTAGATTCTGGAATAGATTTAATTATAGGGAATAATTTCCTAAAACTATATCACCCTTTTATCCAAGAATTAACATATATAGTTCTAAAAGCCCCATATGATTCTTCTCTAAATCAAAGGGCAAAATTAATAAAAATCCCAACTACTACTATAAACGAAATTTTAAAATTCAAAATATTTTCAATTTTAGAAGAATGTTATTTGAACCTATATTTCCAGATAAAAATTCCAAAAAATAACCTTGAAATCAAAATAGAAGAACTTTTAAATGAAGTTTGTGCTGAAAATCCTTTAGATATTAAAAATACAAACAGAGAATTAATAAGCATTAAGCTAAAAGTTCCTACAAGGGAAATAAATGTTCCAAATAGAATTCCCTATTCAGCTAGAGATAAGGAAGAATTTTCGTCTGAATGTAAGGATCTTTTGGATAAAGGAATTATAAGACTAAGTAAAAGCCCTCATGCGGCCCCAGCCTTCTATGTTGAAAACAATAACGAAATTAAAAGAGGAAAGCGAAGAATGGTTATTAATTATAAAAAAATGAATGAAGCAACCATAGGTGATGCTCATAAGCTCCCAAGAAAAGATTCCATTCTAGAAAAAATCAAAGGAGCAACTTGGTTTTCATCGCTCGATGCAAAATCAGGATATTGGCAACTTCGTTTAGACGAAGAAATAAAGAAATTAACTGCTTTTACTTGTCCAACAAAAGAATCAACAGGAGTATTACTCTACGAATGGAATGTTCTACCTTTTGGACTAAAACAAGCTCCAGGTATTTATCAAAGATTTATGGAAGAAAATCTAAAAGATTTAAATGAATTTGTTCTAGTTTACATTGATGATATATTAATCTTTACAAAACAAGATAAAGAAGATCATCTTCAAAAATTACTAATTGTCTTAGAAAGATGTAAAGAAAAAGGTTTAGTCCTTAGTAAAAAGAAAGCTAAACTAGCAAAACAAGAAATAGAATTTCTCGGATTAATTCTATCTACTGAAGGGAAGTTAAAACTTCAACCAAATGTATTAGAAAAAGTAGATTTATTTCCTGATAAAATGGAAGATAGAAAACAATTACAAAGATTTTTAGGATGCATAAATTATATTTCTGATCAAGGATTTTTAAAGAATATAACAGACTATACTAAAAACTTATTTTCAAAAATAAGTATAAAAAAGATTTGGAAATGGGAAGAAAAGGATAGCCTGCAGATTCAAAAAATTAAAGAACTTTGTAAAAATCTTCCAGAACTTTATATTCCAGAAGAAAATGACTATTTAATAGTAGAAACAGATGCTTCAGACAAGACCTGGTCAGGTTGTCTAAAAGCTAAAAAAGCTGAAAAAAGCTTGAACAAAGAAAAAGAATCACTAGATTCTAAACATTCCTCAAAGGAATTACTATGCAGATATATCTCTGGAACATTTACACCAACAGAACAGAGGTATACTACCCATGAAAAAGAAACTCTAGCAGCAATAAAAACTATTAAGAAATGGAGGATTGATCTACTTCCCAAGGAATTTACATTACGAACAGACTCAAGTTATTTAACAGGTTTTATTAGATATAATTTACAATCTGATTATAATCAGGGTCGTCTAGTAAGATGGCAAATGTTTTTATTACAATACCCAATAAAAATTGAGTACATTAAAGGAAATAAAAATATTATTGCAGATACATTGACAAGAGAATGGAGTTCATTATCAACACAATGAATCAAGAAATCCAGAAGCTTGAACAAGAGCTTGAAAAGTGTAATCACTGTCAGCAGCTAAGAGCTCAAATTCAATCCATCAAGAAGGCCATGGAAGCAATGAAAGTAACCCAACAAGCAACATTACCCACTTCAATACCAATGCTGACAACACCATCAGAGTTCAGCCAGCTAAGCGTGGTGGACCAGCCACAAAACCCAAAATCAAAACTAATTTTTTCTGAAAAAATCCTTGAAAATAAAACTCTGGCAGAAATAGTTAAAAAATCAACCCAGGACAAAAAATATTATGTCATCTACAATGGCCCAATGAAAGGAGTCTATGACGATTGGGCCAAAGCAGCCCCATTTACTCATCAACCCAGAACTATTCACAAGGGAGGATTCTTAACAATAGAAGAAGCAAAAGAATCCCTCAGAGAATATGAAGTGCTCCATCCAGAGCAGATTTTAAAAAGAGCAGAAAAAGCTCCAGTCCAAATCCAAAGAACAGCCCAAGCCCAAAGGACTGGACTAATGAAAAATATTCCTACAAGAACTGAAATTAATGACAAGAAAAGGGTCTGCAGATCAAACTGTAGAGAAACCTTAAATCTGGTCCTAAACTGGACTCTAGACAAAAGAGCAACATTGGGATATTATCCCATTAACAAAGAACAGCTAACAAAGCTGGTAATCTTCCCAGAGGCTTCACCCTCCGATACATATCAGTTTTTCCAATACGGATTAATTGATACGATCCTAATTTTTGACAATTTAAATATCATTAAAGAATTTCCTGCAGGTTTTATAGATGCAGTGAAAAAATTTAAAAATATGATTGATACAAGAGAACCAAGGGATATATCCCTAAAATTCACAAGTAGTCAGCCAATCTTCAATGAAGAAGGAGAATGTTTGATCCCAGCATTTCAAGTAGTTTTCATGTCAGTCTTCCCAGGAGACTTCCAACCAATAGAACAAGTTCAAGATCTATCAATTTACAGTGACGAAGGTAGATTGGCTAGCACATTGGCAAGAGTCTTCGAAAGAGCCCAAAAAATAAACAAAGAATCCAGAACAAGAATAAACTACAAAAGCAGAAACACTCTAATTGTTTCTAGTAAGAAAAACCAAATTGAATCAAGAGAAATGAGACTCCTAGTGGATTTTGAATCAGCATTTTACAACTTTTCTGGATTACTGGAAAAACTTCCTGACAGGATAAGGAGGAATCTATGCCATTTACTAAAAGACAAAGAAGATCACAAGTGCCAGCTGTGTGCCTCAGAAATGTCTGAAGAAAGCAACAATGCTGATGACCCCACCCACATGGGAAAAGAAGAGGATGAGATATCTGAGTCATCTATCAACATTATTGTTGAATGACGTAAGAGCTTACATCACAAAAGCACCAATAATGTAGTTGGTGCGAACTAAGTGCTCAGTGACGCATGCAATGACGTCACAAGAAGGGTAAGGATGGGATTTGTCCATCAGACCCAACCATTATAAATAGAGTGCTAAGTCATTTGAAGGAGCATCAGAAATCAGAAAGCAGGAAGCTTAGAGTACTCACAGGCCAGGAGGGCAAAGAGGAAGTAGCTAAGGCGATTCTGGAGTCTGATCCATTAGAAAAATAATTTTAAGAAATTCCCCTCTGGAATTAATTTGTAATATCTCCCCTCTGGAGAAAAACACCTAGTGTAAAATAACATTAAATAAAAGCTCATCTCCAGAAAGGTACATCTTCATCTCAATCTCTTTATATTATGAATTATTTAGAAGAGTTGGAAATAACTGAAGAATCTGATTATTATAAAATAACTGCTTTACTTGATAATGAAAAACAAGCTATTTTAAAATCAGAACTAGATCTCAAGGCAAATGAGAATTTTAAACAAAGCTTTTTAAAAGAAATTTTTAATAGAAAGAACATAATATATTATGGAAAAATGCAGTTTGAAGCACCTGTAAAAATAGAATCTGCTAACGGAGAACTTGAAATAGCTCTAATAGATGAAGAACAAATAAACGAACAAATAAAGAAAATTAAAGATCAACAAAAAAGATCTAAGATCGGATGGATTCATATTAGTACTATCCAAGTTTTAGTAAAATCAACATATATGAAAGGAATTAATTCACCAATAAGTTTAGCAATTTGTGATAAAAGAATTATTGATCCCACAGATCAAATAATCAGAATTATTCATGGAAATTTGGCAAATGTAAATGTTAAATTTAATACCCATATTGGATATGCTATCCCCTTATCAACAAAGAACTTTGATAGATCCATAAGCCTAGCTTATAAGTTTCATAGACAAAGTTTAATGGAACAAGATGACGAACCTTTTTCAATTACATATGCAATAAACTATGCATTAACCAATAGTCATCATAGTATAGAATTTAAAAACAAAGAAGGAATTTATATTGATGATTTATTCCAGAAAATTGTTAAAACTGAAACACCAAGGCGCAAACCTATTGAAAAACCAGTTTTATTATTGAGGGATCCATCAAGAAAATCATGTTCCTCTAGTTTTCGAATAAGAGAATCTAAAATTAATAGTCCTTTAAGCTTATCCCATTTAAAAGACGATGAAAAAGATTCCGAAATAAGAGATTTGACAAAAAAGATTGAAACGCTAAATGAAACTTTAAAAAATAAGCTATGACAATAAATAAAGAAGAAATATATGTATCTTATCAAAATAAGAAACAAGAACTCTTTGAAAGAGAAAATCATTTGAAATATTTAAGGTTTTCTGAAATAGATCAAAGAGCCTTTGAAGTTTTGGTATTATCTTATAATAATTTGAAAAAAGAAGTTGAAGAATTAGAAAAAATAATAGAATCTTTAGAAAATAACAATGAAGCTATGGCAGAAGATGCGGAAATTCTGATATGAAAGATTTTCAAAAAAGAAATCTTATTTCTCTAAAAACAATTAAAAGGAATATGAAAACAAGAATAATGGCTATAGCTATAAAAATGAGAAATTTGGCAACTGAATCTTCGGATTTAGAAGCAGAAATCAAAAAAGTAAATAAAAAGATAATTAGAACAAAAAAATTGATACAACGTTTTAAAACTAAAAAATCAGTCAAAAGTCTAAAAGAAAATATTAAGAATAAACAGATTTATCGTGCTCGTAGATTGCATTATCTTCATATACAGAGTATGATCGCATTACAAGCTTTTGAATCAAGAATACATGTTCAAAATATTCAAGTAATGCAACCTCTACAGGTTGAACCCCTAGAACAAGTACAAATTGAATCTGAACAAGAGTTACATGTACCTTTACAAAATCCTATAATCTAAGAAACATATAAAATATAAAATGCCTGGTTTAGCAAATCAAACGCTACAAGAATTAAAAAATGATCTAGATTTTCAGAAAAGCCAAAAAAGATATTATGAAATAAGATTACAGAATAGTAACATTTACACAAGAAATAGAGAAGAAGTAGAACAATTCTGTAAAAATTGTATAGAATCTATAACAAAAGAAATAGAAAATTTGTTAAAAGAAATAGAAGATTTTAATAATGCAAACCCAACCCAAGAAAGATATTTTTATAAACAAAAATGAAAATTGGTATCAGAGCCAAGTTAACGATTAAGGGTAACACTTTTCTTTAAGTAACACTTTTTAGTGACACACTTCTTTGCCATAAAAGACAAAAATCTGTAAAGATGCATCTTTACAGTAGATGGCACCAAATTTGAATACATCCATTTCAAATAATGGTTTTGGTTTTTGTTTTCTTTTTTATAAAACTTTTTTCTTATTTAACATTCTAGTTTCTTATTTTCTTTTAAATTTATGAAACTGAATTGATAGCTCGTTGTATATTTACAGCAGTTACATTCTTGTCACGACTCAAGCCGTAATTGGTGTTTAGAAAAATCTTCTCAAGTAAGCCTCAAAAATCAATATTACAAAAAACATAACAAATAGAATTTTCAATTATACTAAAAGGTAACACATTCTTAACATCATATTTAAAACATACTCAGCATATTTACATAAAATTCTACTTTAATATTTAGAGCAAGCACGGTCTATTATATTCATCTGGTAAAATATTTACAAAACAACATACTCAAGTCACTAAGGTCGGATCCTGCTTGTGTCATATAGAGCAGTTTAACAAGTCTAAAGAGTTTTAAAATTATTTACACAAAATATCAAGCCCTTAAACAGTAAAAGGCTCACCAACACAAACAAAATTAGAGCGAAACTGATGAAGTTGGATTAGGATCAAAGTCCGTATCTAAAAAAAATAAAAGAACAACAAAGTGAGTTTTGCAACTCAGTGAGTAAGTAGAGCATCTATAGCCCCACAAGAGACAATTGTTGAATTAATAAACTCATAGTTAAAATAAATCCACCTTAATAATAGTGATAAAATTATACTCAAACACAATGATAATTAATTATAAATATCAAGCATTCAAACTTCTTTATTTACAACAATATACGCGAAAGGTTATCTAATTCAGAAAAATCAAAATAACAGACAGAAATCACACTTAGGTTATTTTCCTTCGTGTGAGTTCTAAAACAGACATATTCCACTAGTTTTGTGAACATGAGACAGACAGGAACCATTTCATCTCATATAGTCCTGAAAATACAATTATATACTGACAAGGTGCACCAAGTCTAGTGTTTACTGCCGCTAGCTGCAGTTTCTGTCATAGAACCTTCCAAAATATTTTGACATACAAATTATGATCAAGCTAAAAGTTGTCAAACAAATCAATAAGTGCATCATGAATTCAATAGTAATAATTCATGTAATAACTTTATCCAAATTCAATACTAAATTTACATTCAAAGTGTATACGTAAGATAATATCTACATTGTAATTTAATTTCTCAAATGACAAAATTTATTTCAACACAAAATATTTAATATAACGTCATGTTGACAAATAAGTTAATAAATAACTAAATAATTAATTTTAAAATTATTTTCAATAATTATAAAAATGAAACAATACTAAAATTTAGCGATAGATACAAAGTTTTCTCACAAACTAAATTTCAAGAGAGGGACTTCTACTTTACAGGTTTCAACAAGTAAGGAAAGTGATTCCTTTGAGTTTCTAATACCACAAAATAACAATAATAATTCTAATAAGTTAATCTTAACATCAATTGATATAATAGAACCTATATACCAAAAAAATTTCAAATTCTATCTTATCCTAATCCTAAATTTTTGGATTTATTAATACCCATAATTATAAACATGCTAAAAATTTAAAATATACATAATTATCAATGGAGTTTTGGAATAAAAGGCAACATAAGAGAGCACAATAAATAGGACATAATAGAGTTGGAATAGAAGAAGAGTAGTGAAATTAATTGAAATAAAAGTGTATGGAATTATTGTTGGAGAAGTGACATGAGGGAAGGGAAGCAGACATATTATGGAAGTGAGGAAGGGAGTATGTTGTCTGTGTGTGTATGATGATTCTAGAGAGTGTGTGTGTGTGCCGTTGGTAGGAAATGAAATGTGGGAAAAGTGATGGGCGTGGCCCATCGTTCCTTCCCTTTTTTTTTTAAGGCTCTACAACCTCTCTACCTTTAAAAAATTCGGTCCCTGAAATTCGAACATGAAAATACCTTAAGTTTTGAAAAAATACGGATATTTGTTGCATATTATATTCTCAGGTTCCCAAGTTGCTTCTTCCTCCGAATGATTCTTCCGGACTACTTTTACAGAGACTACTTCTTTATAACGTAACTTCCTTACTTGTCAATCAATTATAGTAATAGGTTCTTCTTCAAATGATAAATCCTCTTTCAATTCCACTAATTGGGGAGTAAGTACATGAGATAGATCATGAAAGTATTTACGTAACATGGACATGTGAAATATCGGATAGATCATAGACAAATAAGGTTGTAGTGCCAAGCGATACGCTACTGCGCCTATTCGTTCCAAGATCTCAAAAGGACTAATATAGCGAGAACTAAGCTTACCCTTTTTACCAAACCTCATCACACCCTTCATAGGTGACACTCAGAGAAAAACTTGATCACCTACTGAGAATTCTAAGTTACGTCTCCTATGACCAGCGTAGGCCATTTGTCTACTTTGAGCTGCTAACAAACGTTCCTTGATTACGCGAATTTTCTCAATTGCATCTTATACCAAATCGGGTCCCAACAGTTTGGCGTCACTAACCTCAAACCCTCCAACTGATGATCTAGATTGCTTTCCATAGAGAGCCTCAAATGGTGCCATTTGAATACTGGCTTGATAGCTATTATTATTAAAAAAACTCAATCAAAGGTAAGTAGCTGTCCCAATTTCCACCAAAATCTAAAACACAACATCTCAACTTATCTTCCAATATGTGAATTGTTCTCTCAGATTGTCTGTCCGTCTGTGGATGGAAGGCTGTACTAAGATCTACTCTTGTTTCAAGCGCATTTTGAAAAGATTTCCAGAAATAAAAGTTAAATTGTGGCCCACGATCTAAAATAATAGACACAGGAGCTCCATGAAGCTTGAATATCTGATCGACATAAAGCTTAGCATATCGGGCTGCGGTATAAGTAGTTTTCACAAGAAAAAAGTGAGTTCACTTCGTCATTCTATCTACTATTATCAGACTGAATCGTAGTCCATAAAACTACGAGGTAAACCTATTACAAAGTCTATGGTAATTCTCTTCCATTCCCATTCAGGTATCTTAATATGTTGTAGCAATCTTACAAGCCTTTGATGTTCAGCTTTAACTTGTTGACAAGTTAAGCAGTGAGAAATAAAAGTACTTACATCTTTTTTCATGCCTTCCCACCAAAATAATTGCTTCAAATCTTGGTACATCTTATTAGTGCCTAGATGAACGGTGTATTTAGAATTGTGAGCCTCCTCCATAATAGCTTTCTTTAAGTCATTGTTATTAGGCACACATAAATGGTTATCACAACATAAAATACCTTGATCAATAGAAAAATATGAGTTCTTCCCATTGTGAACATCTTCTATTAACTTTCTTTAAGTCATTGTGTTGAGTTAAGAAATTAACTAAATCAATTAGTGATGACAAACATTATTTTTGGGCAAAATAAATAATTAGTGTTGATAAATTATAATTGCATATTACTAATTATTTATTAAAATTGTTGCAGGCCAAAATCTGAATTACAGCCCAAATGGAATGGAAAATAAAATAACCAAGCTAGTGGGCTGAAAGTAAAAACAGAAGCCCAAAAGAAACAAAGCCAAAGAAATCAAAACGGGCCAAGCAAACCATATCCATATCCAAGCCCGAATTGAGTTCAGCAAGCTTTTTCCCTCTCACTTGCTTTCACAAACTCAACGTTCTTTTTTCTCTGACCATGTCAAATCACAGAAGCAAGAGAAAGTGTTTAGCTCCTAAGCTATTCAAAGAAGAGGAAAGAAAGAGAAGGTTAGGCAAGAAAGGCTGAGGTCAAATCAACAAGTTCAAGCCAGATCCGGTTTTAAGTAAAAGTAATCCATTTCCGTTTGCGTGCTTCATATCTTCTTCTCTTCTTTCCAACACTCTGCAAGTCCGAAAATGGCATACAAGGGAAAGTTGTTTTCTGCCCTAATCTGCTGTGTATCCACGGTCTCAAACATGTCTTGGGGACCAAGTTGGTTTTCAAGGGCTCAGATCAAGTTGACCATTGGAAGACTCATGTGGTTGCTGCTTTATGGCTTTCAGTCAAGATGAAGAAGTCAGAAGCAAAGTTTCTACTCTAAAGTTTAATGTGAAAAAGTGAATCTGTGGGTTGGTGAAGCTCAAGGCTCAAGGTGTTGACCTTGGAAGAAGAACCCAGCAACATGCAAGGAGATAAAAGAAGTCTTGTTGCTCATTCAGAACCAAGGAGAGAAAACCAGAGTTTGGTGAGTTGTGTTCTGTGAAGAGTTCTCTGAGAAGTTCCTCTACTTGGACAATGTTTTCTTTCAAAGAAACATTCCGCCAATACTGAAGAACTGTATCTGAGGCTTGCGAAGCTGGTTTTTCACATAGCAAAGAGGTTGTTGATCCAGTCAATCTCCTTCATGTTTTACAGATTGTGATGTACTTTTTAATGTTTATCTTTCTGTAATTTCTTGTGAGAAAAGGCATATTGTGAGAGCTCAAGTAAAAGCCATGAGTGGAAAAAGGCTTAGTGAAACACTTGAGAGAAAAGCCTAGAGTTTATTTCAGATTTCTTTAGGTTGATTAAGTGTCTTGTATCTTGTACCTGTTAGGTATCCCTTTCTTAGTTGGGTTAGCAATAAAAGTGAAGAGTTAGGTATTAGCATAGCCAATGTCAAGTTAGGTTAGAACTTGAGTGTGAAATTGGTGTATGTAATACTTTTAACTATAGTGGAAATTCCTCCATAGTTGTGGAGGAGACTGGACGTAGGTTGCATAGCACAAGGCAACCGAACCAGGATACATGCTGGTGTTAGCTTTTCTCTTCTCTGCTGTGTTTTGTTTTATGATATTCATGAGACAAAAATAAATTGTCTCATAAATTTCTGCTGCTGAATTCAAACAGAATCAAAATCCAAAGTTTGATTAAAAAGGGTAACTTCAGTAATTAAAAGGAAGGCATAGATTCAACCCCCCTTCTCTAAACCTACCACAACCTTCAATTGGTATCAAGAGCTAAGGTCTCAAGAATCAAGCTTAACCGCTTGGAGCAAAGATCCAGTGGCGAACAACTTGGGCATAACCACAGTTGCCTACACCCTCATTGAAGGCCAGTCAAACAACCGGCCACCTTTCTTCAACGGGAAGAACTATGCCTACTGGAAAGAAAGGATAAGGATCTTCATCCAATCCATTGACTACAACATTTGGAATATAGTTGTGAGCGGTCCCAAGATCCCAACAAAAACAAGTGCTGATGGAGTGGTGACTCCAAAAGAAGAAGCTGAATGGAATGAAGACGATAAGAAGAAGATGGAGCTGAATGCTAAAGCCATCAACCTTCTTCACTGTGCAATCAGCTTTGAAGAGTATCGGAAGGTGTCTAGATGCAAGACAGCCAAAGAAATTTGGGAAAAACTCTAGGTTACACACGAAGGCACTAAACAAGTCAAAGAAACGAAGATTGATATACTGCGAAAAGAGTACGAGATGTTCAACATGAAGGATGGAGAAAGCATTGATGAAATGTTTGAGAGATTCTCAATCATAATCAACAACCTTGATGCTATGGGTACAAACTATGCAGAACAAACCTTGGTGAGAAAACTCCTTAGAAGCCTCACAAATGAGTGAAAAACTACTGTCACTATCCTAACCGAGAGCAACAACCTAAGTCCCATAACCTATGATGAGCTGAGAGGAAAACTCCTTGCCTATGAAACCACACACACAAACCTGAACTCAAAGAAAAAGGGAATAGCCCTCAAGTCAAAAGTAGAACCCAAAGAGAGTGAGTCAAGTGATGATATTTCAGATGATGAGTTTTTGTTTTTTGCTAGGAAATTTAGAAGGATGATGAAGAACAAGGGCAAGTACAAGGGTTCAAGCTCAAAGGAACACAAGATGGACTTGAGCAAAGTGACGTGTCATCATTGCAAGGAGGCTGGACACTTCAAGCTAAACTGTCCCAAGCTCAAAAAGGAGGACAAAGACAAGAAAGAAAGGAAAAGAGTACTCATGGCAGCCTGGGAAGATCTTGAGAACGATTCAAACGAAGAAGAAGAATCTGAAGGTGAAGATAAAGACTGCCTCATGGCTGGTAACAATAGTCTTGATGAGGTAAACTTCTATGACTTAACCATAGATGACTTGCATGCTATTATTGATGATCTCACTGCAAATACATCAAAGTTGCTAGATAAATACAATAAGTATAAATCTGAAAGGGATGTGTTCAAAGCTGAAAATGATTTTTTAAAAGAAAAAGTGAAGGAAACTGAATGTGCTTCGGACATTATTGAAGAAAACAGATTTCTAAAATCTGAACTTGAAAAATTAAAAGGAAAGCACATTATGGATCCTTCCCAAGAGCTAATGGCTGAAAATGAAAAATTAAAAGATAGGATTAAGATGCTGAATGGTGACTTAGCAAAATTTGCTCAAAATTCAAGTAACTTAGACAAATTACTTGCAAACCAAAGTCCACTTTTTGAAAAATCTGGTTTGGGCTACATAGCCAAGGAAGATGCAGTTTTCAATGATTCCTCTATAAAATTTGTGGCTTCCTCATCAAATGCTAAATCCACACCAATCAAATCTGGTATTGGATATGTTCCAACTCTTGAAGAAAATTTTGATGAAGTATACACAAGTGAAATTGAACTTTCACCAAGAACCGAACCTAGCTCAAACAAGCCAGGTTTGGGATACATTTCGAAAAGTGAGGTTGCTTTCAAAAAACCACCATTTTACAACAAAACCTTATATCAAAAGGTACAAAAGTCAATCAAAATTCTGGTGAAAATGTTTTTGCAAAGAGGAACAATTTTAACAAAAATCAGTTTGTCAAGAGAAACGCATCTCTTCTAAAAACCAGAAAATTTCAGTCATTCAATCATTTCCAGCATGGTAGCACATCAAAATTTCAGCAACATCCATTTGAAAATCACAATTTTAATTGCAAAAAAATTGGTCACTCATTTGCATAATGCTTCATTGAAAAGAGAGTCGTGGGAAACCAAATTTATAATGTTGTTTGTGATTTCAATACACTTGGGCAACCAAGATGGATTAACTTCAAATGATCCAAATTAGTTTGGATACCTAAGGCTACTTGAAACTCTCCATGCAGATTTGCCTAGCATCCAAAAATAAAAAGGACATGTGGTACATGGATAGTGGATGCTCAAGGCACATGACTGGAAGGTCAACCTATTTCATCAAACTAAACAAGTATGATGGAGGTTTTGTGACCTTTGGAGATGATGGTAAAGGTAAAATCATTGCTGTTGGAAAAGTAGGTAATGAACAATCTACTTTCATTGATGATGTATACTTGGTTTGTGGCTTAAAACACAATCTTTTGAGCATAAGTCAGCTGTGTGATTTGGGATATTTAGTGACTTTCAAAAGACTTGAATGTTGTGTTGTTAATGAGAAAACAAATGAAGTGCTTTTTGTTGCCAAGCGAGTTAATAATGTGTATGGACTTACTCTTGATGAACTAAAGGATCAAAATGTAGCTTGTTTTCATTCCAAAGATTCTGGAAAGTGGTTATGGCACAAGAGATTAGGCCATGCAAGTATGTTTCAAATAAACAAACTTATAAAGAAAGAATTAGTGAGAGGTCTTCCTTTGATAAAGTTTGACAAAGACATCACTTGTGATTCTTACCAAATGAGAAAACAAACAAAGAGCTCTTTTAAACCAAAGGAAGACATCTCTGCTAAAAGACCACTTGAGTTGCTACACATTGATTTATTTGGTCTAATAAGAACTCAAAGCCTAGGTGGTAAACATTATGGTTTAGTGATTGTGGATGACTACACTAGGTTTGGTTGGGTTTTATTTCTTGCACACAAAAATGAAGCCTTTTTGGCCTTTGAGCCTTTTTGCAAGAAAATTCAAAATGAAAAAGATTTAAAAATCTCTTCTATAAGAAGTGATCATGAAACTGAATTTGAAAATAACCTTTTTGAATCCTTTTGTGAGGAATTTGGAATATCTCACAACTTCTCTTGTCCAAGAACACCACAACAAAATGGTGTGGTGGAAAGAAGAAATAGAAGCATACAAGAGATGACAAGAGCTATGCTTTGTGAGAGTAATGTTCCAAAATTCCTTTGGGCTGAAGCGGTTAACACGGCTTGCCACATTTTGAATAGAACAATCATAAGAAAATTTTTTAAGAAAACCCCTTATGAACTTTGGAAAGGTTACCCACCAAACTTGGATTACTTGCACATCTTTGGATGCAAATGTTTTGTTTTAAATAACAAGGATAATTTGGGTAAATTTGATCCAAAGGCGTATGAGTGTTTGTTTGTAGGATATTCCACAACTAGTAAAGCATATAGAGTTTATCATCAAGATGCTAGGATTATTGAGGAGTCCATACATGTTACTTTTTGTGATACTAACTTGGTGCAAAGTATGTTGGAAGATTGTGATGCAGAAAATCAAGCTCAAAAGGACGGTAAAGTTGTGCATAATAAAAAAAATGAAAATTCTGGACAAGCTGAACCAGAAACTGTCGTTGCTGAAAATTCAAGAGACAATTCCATTTTGTCTCATGAATCTGAAGGAGATCCTGAAGCAAGAAGCTCCCAAAATCCCTTGGTATCCGAATCTGCCTCTAAGTCCACCAGACCTCGTGAATGGAGGTTCTTGAGGAATTATCCAGAGGAATTTGTTATTGGGGACGTCTCTCATGGAGTGCAAACTAGGTCTTCCACAAGAAAGGCAAATGAAGGAACAAATATTGTCCTTCTCTCTCAAATGGAGCCTCAAAATGTCAAGGAAGCCCTTAGTGACCCCTCTTGGATAAAAGCAATGGAAGATGAGCTCAAAGAGTTTGAGAAGAACCAAGTATGGACTTTAGTTCCAAGGCCAAGTGGGAAGAAAGTTACCGGTACCAAGTGGATCTTTCGAAACAAGCTAGGTGAAGATGGTAGCATTGCAAGAAACAAGGCAAGGCTAATGGCACAAGGATATAACCAAGAAGAAGGAATAGACTTTGATGAATCATTTGCCCCTGTTTCCCAAATGGAAGCCATAAGAATTCTCTTAGCCTTTGCTGCATTTTGTGGTTTTAAATTATACCAAATGGATGTGAAATGTGTATTTTTGAATGGGGTGATAAATAGAGAAGTGTATGTGGAGTAGCCACCTGGTTTTGAAAATAAAGAGCATTCAAACCATGTTTTTAAATTATCAAAAGCTCTCTATGGTTTGAGACAAGCTCCTAGAGCTTGGTATGAGAGGCTTAGCTCTTTTCTTTTGAAAAATGGTTTTCAAAGAGGCACCACAGACACAACTCTATTTATCAAGAATTCTAATGATTCTTTTATACTAGTCCAAATATATGTTGATGATATTATTTTTGGATCAGCCAATGAATCCCTTTGTTCTGAATTTGGAAAACTCATGACAAGTGAATTTGACATGAGTATGACGGGTGAACTTAATTTTTTCCTTGGGTTGCAAATTAAACAAACTGAAAATGGTATTTTCATTCATCAAGAGAAGTATGCCAAGGAATTAGTTAAGAAATTTGGTATGGAAAATGTCAAACCAATGGGAATTCCCATGCATCCTAATTCAAAATTAGATAAGGGAGAAACTGAGAAAGATGTAGATGAGACTAGGTATAGAGGGATGATTGGTTTTCTTATGTACTTAACTTCATCTAGACCCGATATAGTGCAAAGTGTTGGATTGTGTTCTAGGTTCCAATCCAAACCTAAAGAGTCACATCTTTCTGCTGTTAAAAGGATTATTAGATATGTTCATGGTACATCCAACCTTGGTCTTTGGTATCCTAAGATTGATGATTTTTCTACAGTTGGTTATTGTGATGCAGATTTTTCTAGTGATAGAGTTGATAGAAAGAGCACTTCAGGGCTATGTTGCTTCCTTGGAAAGTCCTTGAATGTATGGTCAAGTAAGAAGCAGCCAACAGTGGCTTTATCCACTGCAGAGGCTGAGTATATAGCTGCTTCCTCTTGTTGTTCTCAGCTTTTATGGTTAAAAACTCAGCTTGCCGATTACAAATTAAATGCTGAAAATATCCCTTATTGTGTGATAACATGAGTGCCATTAACATTTCTAAAAATCCAGTTTTTCACTCAAAAACTAAGCATATTGAAGTGAAATTTCACTCAATAAGAGAACATGTTCAAAAAGGGGATATTAGCATTCAATTTGTTAAATCGGAAGAGCAATTGGCAGACATTTTCACTAAACCACTGCCTGAGGACAGATTCTGCATGCTTAGGACTAGTCTAGGAATCTTGAGTTATGATTCTTTGTTTAAAAATTACTGATGTGCTTGCTGGAGCAATTTTGTCTCATGAACAGGTATGAGACAATTCTGGGCAGATGATGGTTGTTCCCTTAAATCAGCGTATTCTAGGCTTCTTGCAAGGGATAGTTGAACTGGGCCATGTTCAAAATTCAGATCATAGGTGGTCCTATGTGTTTCCTTAAATCCAACCATCTCTGGGCCCAAATATGAATGTCACATTTTTGTTTGGTTGAGATTTTTGTTGGCTTGAGTGGTTATTTTAATTTTTTTGGCAAAAAGGGTTTTCATTAAATGTTTTTGGTCCAAAAGATTTTCAGTTTGATTTAAAAAAAGGTTTCTAAAATTTTAAAATTAATTCTTTAAATCAAATAAAATCTTTCTTAAATGAGGTCATGTCTTTTCAAAGTCTTTTCAAAAGTAATGCGGTTGCATGGTTTGAGATAGTTTCTTTTGGGTACGGTTACCAATAATCCTTCTCTTCCCTCCATAACTCCTTCTACCCTTCAGTTTCTTCTCACTCACTTCACCACTTTTCTTCCCTCAAAAGCCTAAAACCAACCAAATGAGGAAGAAAGCTATTGCTAAAAGAACACCGCATGAAAAGATCCGTAAGCTTCCTAGACCATCAACTCGCTCTCAAGACCTTACCTTCACACCATCGCCATCTCCTCCCACTTCTCCTCCAAGAACTGACCCAATGGCGCGAACCAAAACCACACCCAGATTTCCTGCTCCTGCCAAGCCGACGCCACAACCAAAGGCGACGCCCTCCAAACCGGGATCTTCAAAACCTGGTTCTTCGAAACCTGCATCATCCAAGGGCAAACGTCCGGCTGTTGAAGAACCTGTTCCCAAGCCAACACAACCAAGGTCAAGGTCTGTTCCTGTGCGCTCCTAGAGAGGTAAAACTCGAGTTCCTCTCAAATCAGTTAGTAAACCTGACATTGGACCTTTTGATCACAAAGCTCATTTTTTGACCTCTCATTCAAACTATAACCCCTATAGATTCAAATCTGCCATGAACAATGACTTTTATGAGGGGGTTATCCAGTATCGTACCCTATGTCCATCTTTTCTTGCTGATCTGCAATATTTGAAAAGAAAAGGTTTTCCTTTTGTTGATAACTTGATTTTTCTGGACTGGAATCATCTTTTTGATATCAAAAAGCCTGTTTATCCCTTGTTGGTCAAAGAATTTTATGCAAATATGACATATCATGAAGGTACTGCTCACTCATATGTAAAGGGCCGAGACATTGTTTTGAACAATGAAACTATCAGTGATGCATTGAAGTATACTGATGTTGGGCCTTGTGCTTACACTTCAGTTAAGTGGGATGAAGGAGTTGGTGTTTCTTACAATGATGCCCTGGCTAGTATTTGTGAACATGTCTCTTTGATTGATGGCATTACACCCACTCACAAAGTCCTAGGATATGAACGTGCTTAGTTGCACCGAATGGTCAACCACATCATACTTCCTCAAAGTGGTTCATATCAAAGGGTTTCATACACTGACACTCTTGTTTTATATGCCCTTCTCACCAAAACTGAACTTTCATTTGCATATTTGATGGTTAGATACATGTTTGACTCTGTTAAGAGTGAAAAAGACGAAGCACTTCCTTATGACATGTTTCTAACTTGTATTTTTGAGTATTTTGATGTTGACTTGACCAATGAGAAATATAAAAATAGACATTCATATCTAAAGGGAGGTGGTGCAGTGAAACAGCAAAAATGACCCACTCGATCTGAAAGAGTGGTTTTGGATGATGATGATGACGAGTACAATCCAGAGGACTCTCCTCCTCCTTCCACCGAGGGTACTTCCGTCTCTACTGGCAAGAAATCCATTCTGCTGAATATTGTCAAGGATGTTGTTTAGGAGTTTGTCTCCCAATCCAACCATATGATTGCTATGAGCAAGGAGCAACGGAAGTTAGCAAGCAAACATGAAAATTTCCTAAGGAAATCAAGGGATAGAGTGGCGGTTTTCATGACATACATTGATAACCTTCAACAAGATGAAGATCCAACCACTGATGTTGAAGAAGAAGCTAACTCGAAAGGGAATGAGTCTGATGCCTAGGATTGCTACATAAAGCTGCTGCTGTCATTTTGTCTCATGAATTCTGTTTACTTCGTTACTGCTGAACTGTTTTTTTTTTTGTTGTTGGATGACTGTAATACACTATATACTACTGCACTTAAGTTTAGTTTACTTCATATTTTGGACTGTGCACTAACTCTTTCTTGCAGAGTTTAAGGTGCTGTTTTTGTTGATATTGCCTGTTATTCGCCCTTGATGACAAAAGGGGGAGTAATAGTAGATAAGTAGATAACTTGATGCTTAATTTATGCTCAATTTTGCTGCTGATATAATATGTTGGGCTGATTGCTGTGGTGTTGTTTGTTTAAAATCCCTTAGTCAAGATGAATGTGTGTGTAGCTCTTTATGGTGTAAACAGGAACAAAAGGAAGAAGCCTAAATCCAGGGGGAGCTACTCTTGAAAAGGAAAGGGGGAGCAACACAATTGCAAGTAACATCATTCAAAGGGAGTTTCTCTAACCTTACTAAAACTTTAAATCATTTTGATTTTGTTGCTTAAATATGTTTGTCATCAAGGGGGAGATTATTGAGTTAAGAAATTAACTAAATCAATTAGTGATGACAAACATTATTTTGGGGCAAAATAAATAATTAGTGTTGATAAATTATAATTGCATATTACTAATTATTTATTAAAATTGTTGCAGGCCAAAATCTGAATTACAGCCCAAATGGAATGGAAAATAAAATAACCAAGCTGGTGGGCTGAAAGCAAAAACAGAAGCCCAAGAGAAACAAAGCCAAAGAAATCAAAACGGGCCAAGCAAACCATATCCATATCCAAGCCCGAATTGAGTTCAGCAAGCTTTTTCCCTCTCACTTGCTTTCACAAACTCAACGTTCTTTTTTCTCTGACCATGTCAAATCACAGAAGCAAGAGAAAGTGCTTAGCTCCTAAGCTATTCAAAGAAGAGAAAAGAAAGAGAAGGTTAGGTGATGAGCGGATAATTTATACGCTTTTTGGCATTGTTTTTAGTATGTTTTTAGTATATTTTAGTTAGTTTTTAGTATATTTTTATTAGTTTTTAGTTAAAATTCACTTTTCTGGACTTTACTATGAGTTTGTGTGTTTTTCTGTGATTTCAGGTATTTTCTGGCTGAAATTGAGGGTTCTGAGCAAAAATCTGATTCAGAGACTGAAAAGGACTGCAGATGCTGTTGGATTCTGACCTCCCTGCACTCGAAGTAGATTTTCTGGAGCTACAGAAGCCCAATTGGCACGCTCTCAACGGTGTTGGAAAGTAGACATCCTGGGCTTTCCAGCAATATATGATAGTCCATACTTTTCCCAAGATTTGATGGCCCAAACCGGCGTGGCAAATCAGCCTCAGAAATTCCAGCGTTTAACGCTGGAACTGGCATAAAACTTGGAGTTAAACGCCCAAACTGGCATGAAAGCTGGCGTTTAACTCCAGAAAATGTCTCTACACGAAAATGCTTCATTGCTCAGCCCAAACACACACCAAGTGGACCCAGAAGTGGATTTTTAAGTCATTTACTCATCTCTGTATACCCTAGGCTACTAGTTTACTATTAATAGGATCTTTTGACATTGTATCAGTACCTCATGACACTTTACACGTTTTCTTTGTGTATTTTCCACGGCATGAGTCTCTAAACCCCATGGTTGGGGGTGAGGAGCTCTGCTGTGTCTTGATGGATTAATGCAATTACTACTGTTTCTCATTCAATCATGCTTGCTTCCATTCTAAGATAATACTTGTTCTTAACCCGGATGAATGTGATGATCCGTGACAATCATCATCATTCTCAACTATGAACGCGTGCCTGACAATCACCTCCGTTCTACCTTAGATTAAGTAGTTATCTCTTGGATTCTTTAATCAGAATCTTCGTGGTATAAGCTAGAACTGATGGCGGCATTCAAGAGAATCCGGAAGGTCTAAACCTTGTCTGTGGTATTCTGAGTAGGATTCAATGATTAAATGACTGTGACGAGCTTCAAACTCCTGAAGGCGGGGCGTTAGTGACAGACGCAAAAGAATCACTGGATTCTATTCTGGCCTGATCGAGAACCGACAGATGATTAGCCATGCTGTGACAGAGCATAGGAACATTTTCACTGAGAGGATGGGAGGTAGCCATTGACAACGGTGAAACCCTACATACAGCTTGCCATGGAAGGAGTCTTGCGTGTTTGATGAAGAAGACAGTAGGAAAGCAGAGATTCAGAAGATGGAGCATCTCCAAAACCTCAACCTCTTCTCCATTACTGCAAAACAAGTAATCATTTCATGTTCTTTTGTTTTTTCACAATCAATCCTGATAATTTCTGATATCCTGACTAAGATTTACAAGATAACCATAGCTTGCTTCAGGCCGACAATCTCCGTGGGATCGACCCTTGCTCACGCAAGGTATTACTTGGACGACCCAGTGCACTTGCTGGTTAGTTGTGCAGAGTTGCAAAAGTGTGATTGCAATTTCGTGCACCATTAGGCAAGAAAGGCTGAGGTCAAATCAACAAGTTTAAGCCAGATCCAGTTTTAGGTAAAAGTAATCCATTTCCGTTTGCGTGCTTCATATCTTATTCTCTTCTTTCCAACACTCTGCAAGTCCGAAAATGGCATACAAAGGAAAGTTGTTTTCTGCCCTAATCTGCTGTGTATCCACGGTCTCAAACATGTCTTGGGGACCAAGTTGGTTTTCAAGGGCTCAGATCAAGTTGACCATTGGAAGACTCATGTGGTTGCTGCTTTATGGCTTTCGGTCAAGATGAAGAAGTCAGAAGCAAAGTTTCTACTCTAAGGTTTAATGTGAAAAAGTGAATCTGTGGGTTGGTGAAGCTCAAGGCTCAAGGTGTTGACCTTGGAAGAAGAACCCAGTAACATGCAAGGAGATAAAAGAAGTCTTGTTGCTCATTCAGAACCAAGGAGAGAAAACCAGAGTTTGGTGAGTTGTGTTCTGTGAAGAGTTCTCTGAGAAGTTCCTCTACCTGGACAATGTTTTCTTTCAAAGAAACATTCCTCCAATACTGAAGAACTGTATCTGAGGCTTGCGAAGCTGGTTTTTCACATAGCAAAGAGGCTGTTGATCCAGTCAATCTCCTTCATGTTTTACAGATTGTGATGTACTTTTCAATGTTTATCTTTCTGTAACTTCTTGTGAGAAAAGGCATATTGTGAGAGCTCAAGTAAAAGCCATGAGTGAAAAAAGGCTTAGTGAAACACTTGAGAGAAAAGCCTAGAGTTTATTTCAGATTTCTTTAGGTTGATTAAGTGTCTTGTCTCTTGTACCTGTTAGGTATCCCTTTCTTAGTTGGGTTAGCAATAAAAGTGAAGAGTTAGGTATTAGCAGAGCCAATGTCAAGTTAGGTTAGAACTTGAGTGTGAAATTGGTGTATGTGATACTTTTAACTATAGTGGAAATTCCTCCATAGTTGTGGAGGAGATTGGACGTAGGTTGCATAGCACAAGGCAACCAAACCAGGATACATGCTGGTGTTAGCTTTTCTCTTCTCTGCTGTGTTTTGTTTTATGATATTCATGAGACAAAAATAAATTGTCTCATAAATTTCCGCTGCTGAGTTCAAACAAAATCAGAATCCAAAGTTTGATTAAAAAGGGTAACTTCAGTAATTAAAAGGAAGGCATAGATTCAACCCCCCTTCTCTAAGCCTACCACAACCTTCAATTGGTATCAAGAGCTAAGGTCTCAAGAATCAAGCTTAACCGCTTGGAGCAACAAGGGAGGGACTCCTCAACCTCAATTGTCCACACCATGGTTTCATCACGAAACCAAAAAGGGGTTTAAAACCTCTAAAAATTCTATGTTGCGACTACAATATCTAAGGAGGTATTTATAACCTCTTATTAGGTTAAAACAAAGAAAAACCCTAAAGCCCATAAACATTAGGCCCAATCTAGTAACTAAATAAACAAAATCAAAATACATTAAATTAAAATATTCTAAAAATATAAACTAATATCTTCTAAATAATACTTGAACTCTTCATATCTCGAACATTTGAAGCACATATCATTCTCCTCCTCTTCAAAAAAGATTTGTCCTCGAATCTGGTAGGTGAAAAAAATAGTATATGAAAAGGACAATAATTACAAAGAAGATATTTTTTGATTTTTTTTTCTTTTCTTTCTTGTATATATTTTTCTTTCTTTTTTTTTTGCACTGTATGCTTTTTTGTTTTTTTTTAAACAATAAAATTAACAATAATATAAAATACAAACGAAAAATAAGAACACAAGAACTTAAAGAAAGACGCACAAATACTGGACTCTTTTTTTAATGATAAAAGAAGAACAGATATAGATTAATAAGAATTAATCTAATACCTGAGCTTTGATACCAAATGATAAAGAAATAAAGGATAAACAAAAAGATAAGGATTCAAACTGAATAAGAAATATAAATTGAAATTGAAATAAAAACAAAAAGGATAGGTTGAAATTGAGTACAAAGAGAATCACTCTACTTTCTACCCAATTTCTTGACGCAACAAGAAAGGGACTCCTCAACCTAACTTATCAACGCTATGGTTTGGTAATTGAATCGAAGGGACTCCTCAACCTTCTACTCAATTCCCCGATGCAACAAGAGAGGGACTCCTCAACCTCAATTGTCCACACTATAGTTTCATCACGAAACCAAAAAGGGGTTTTGAAACCTCTAAAAATTCTATATTGCGACTATAATAGCTAAGGAGGTATTTATAACCTCTTATTAGGTTAAAACAAAGAAAACCCTAAAGCCCATAAACATAAGGCCCAGTCTAGTAATTAAATAAACAAAATCAAAATACATTAAATTAAAATATTCTAAAAATGTAAACTAATATCTTCTAAATAATACTTGAACTCTTTATATCTCGAACATTTGAAGCACGTATCATTCTCCTCCTCTTCAAAATTCGTCCTCGAATCTAGTAGGTGAAAAGAATAGTATATAAAAAGGACAATAATTACAAAGAAGATAATTTCTTTTTTTGTATATATTTTGGTTTTTTTTTTGCACTGTATGTTTTTTTTGTTTTTTTTAAACAATAAAATCAACAATAATATAAAATACAAACGAAAAATAAGAACACAAGAACTTAAAGAAAGACGCGACAGATACTGGACTCTTTTTTTATGATAAAAGAAGAACAGATATAGATCAATAAGAATTAATCTAATACCTGAGCTCTGATACCAAATGATAAGGAAATAAAAGATAAACATAAAGACTAGAATTCAAACTGAATAAAAAGATACATTATAATTGAAAATAGAAATAAAAAGGATAGATTGAAATTGAGTACAAAGAGAATCACTCTACTTTCTACCCAATTTCTTGACGCAACAAGAAAGGGACTCCTCAACCTAACTTATCAACACCATAGTTTGGGAATTAAATCGAAGGGACTCCTCAACCTTATACTCAATTCCCCGATGCAACAAGAGAGGGACTCCTCAACCTCAATTGTCCACACCATGGTTTCATCACGAAACCAAAAAGGGGTTTAAAACCTCTAAAAATTCTATGCTGCGACTACAATAGCTAAGGAGGTATTTATAACCTCTTATTAGGTTAAAACAAAGAAAAACCCTAAAGCCCATAAACATTAGGCCCAATTTAGTAACTAAATAAACAAAATCAAAATACATTAAATTAAAATATTCTAAAAATATAAACTAATATCTTCTAAATAATACTTGAACTCTTCATATCTCGAACATTTGAAGCACGTATCATAGTTTCTCTAACCTTACTAAAACTTTAAATCCTTTTGGTTTTGTTGCTTAAATATGTTTGTCATCAAGGGGGAGATTGTTGAGTTAAGAAATTAACTAAATCAATTAGTGATGACAAACATTATTTTGGGACAAAATAAATAATTAGTGTTGATAAATTATAATTGCATATTACTAATTATTTATTAAAATTGTTGCAGGCCAAAATCTGAATTACAGCCCAAATGGAATGGAAAATAAAATAACCAAGCTGGTGGGCTGAAAGCAAAAACAGAAGCCCAAGAGAAACAAAGCCAAAGAAATCGAAACGGGCCAAGCAAACCATATCCATATCCAAGCCCGAATTGAGTTCAGCAAGCTTTTTCCCTCTCACTTGCTTTCACAAACTCAACGTTCTTTTTTCTCTGACCATGTCAAATCACAGAAGCAAGAGAAAGTGCTTAGCTCCTAAGCTATTCAAAGAAGAGGAAAGAAAGAGAAGGTTAGGTAAGAAAGGCTGAGGTCAAATCAACAAGTTCAAGCCAAATCCGGTTTTAGGTAAAAGTAATCCATTTCCGTTTGCGTGCTTCATATCTTCTTCTCTTCTTCCCAACACTCTGCAAGTCCGAAAATGGCATACAAGGGAAAGTTATTTTCTGCCCTAATCTGCTGTGTATCCACGGTCTCAAACATGTCTTGGGGACTAAGTTGGTTTTCAAGGGCTCAGATCAAGTTGACCATTGGAAGACTCATGTGGTTGCTGCTTTATGGCTTTCGGTCAAGATGAAGAAGTCAGAAGCAAAGTTTCTACTCTAAGGTTTAATGTGAAAAAGTGAATCTGTGGGTTGGTGAAGCTCAAGGCTCAAGGTGTTGACCTTGGAAGAAGAACCCAGTAACATGCAAGGAGATAAAAGAAGTCTTGTTGCTCATTCAGAACCAAGGAGAGAAAACCAGAGTTTGGTGAGTTGTGTTCTGTGAAGAGTTCTCTGAGAAGTTCCTCTACCTGGACAATGTTTTCTTTCAAAGAAACATTCCTCCAATACTGAAGAACTGTATCTGAGGCTTGCGAAGCTGGTTTTTCACATAGCAAAGAGGCTGTTGATCCAGTCAATCTCCTTCATGTTTTACAGATTGTGATGTACTTTTCAATGTTTATCTTTCTGTAATTTCTTGTGAGAAAAGGCATATTGTGAGAGCTCAAGTAAAAGCCATGAGTGGAAAAAGGCTGAGTGAAACACTTGAGAGAAAAGCCTAGAGTTTATTTCAGATTTCTTTAGGTTGATTAAGTGTCTTGTATCTTGTACCTGTTAAGTATCCCTTTCTTAGTTGGGTTAGCACTAAGAGTGAAGAGTTAGGTATTAGCATAGCCAATGTCAAGTTAGGGTAGAACTTGAGTGTGAAATTGGTGTATGTAATACTTTTAACTATAGTGGAAATTCCTCCATAGTTGTGGAGGAGACTGGACATAGGTTGCATAGCACAAGGCAACCGACCCAGGATACATGCTGGTGTTAGCTTTTCTCTTATCTGCTGTGTTTTGTTTTATGATATTCATGAGACAAAAATAAATTGTCTCATAAATTTCCGCTGCTGAGTTCAAACAGAATCAGAATCCAAAGTTTGATTAAAAAGGGTAACTTCAGTAATTAAAAGGAAGGCATAGATTCAACCCCCCTTCTCTAAGCCTACCACAACCTTCAATTGGTATCAAGAGCTAAGGTCTCAAGAATCAAGCTTAACCGCTTGGAGCAAAGATTCAATGGCGAACAACTTGGGCACAACCACAGTTGCCTACACCCTCATTGAAGGCCATTCAAACAACCGGCCACCTTTCTTCAACGGGAAAAACTATGCCTACTGGAAAGAAAGGATACGACGTTAGGAGCATTACGCGCTCCTGCCCGTGTAGTAGGAATACGACGTTTAGGTGGTATCTTCCACCTAAGAATAAATGATTATATCAAATATAGGTAGGTTCAAACACAAAAAACAATGAAAACACACTTTAAAGACCTTATTTTACGAACATTCCTATAAATCCTTAGTAACATCACAACTTCTGAAAATGGGCCGGCTTTCATTTACACAATCATGATCTTACTATAGGAGAATTGCTCCTATTACATAGGAAATCTTGAGCTTTGGTACCAATTTGTCATGACCCAATCTGGCCGTGACTGGCGCTTAGGAAAATTTTTCCAAGCAAGCCTCAGAAATTGATATTACATAAAACAGAACAAATAGAATTTTCAATTATACTAAAAGACAACACATTCTCAACATCATATTTAAAACATAATCAGCATATTTACATAAAATTCTACTTTAATATTTACAGCAAGCACGGTCTATTAGTTTCATCTACTAAAATATTTACGAAATAACATACTTAAGTCACTAAAGTCAGATCCTGTTGTGTCACATGGAGCAATTTAACAAGTCTAAAGAGTTTTAAAGCTATTTACACAAAACATCAAGTCCTTAAATAGTAAAGGGTTCACCAACACAAACAAAACTAGAGCAGAACTGATGAAGTTGGATTAGGATCAAAGCCCATATCTGAAAGAAATGAAAGAACAACAGAGTGAGTTTTGTAACTCAGTGTGTAAGCAGAGCATCTGTAGCCCCACAAGAGACAGCTGTATAATTAATAAATTCTTAGTTAACATAAATCCACCTTAATAATAGTGATAAAATTATACTAAAACACAATGATAATTAATTATAAATATCAAGCATTCAAACTTCTTTATTTATAACAATATACGCGGAAGGTTATCTAATCCAGAAAAGTCAAGATAACAGACAAAAATCACACTTAGGTTGTTTTCCTTCGTGTGAGTTCTGAAACAGACATATTCCACTAGTTTTGTGGACATGAAACAGACAAGAACCATTTCATCTCATATAGTCCTGAAAATACAATTATATACTGACAAGGTGCACTAAGTCTAGTGCTTACTGCCGCTAGCTGCAGTTTCTGTCATAGAACCTTCCAAAATATTTTGACATACAAATTGTGAACAAGCTAAAAATTGTCAAACAAATCAATAAGTGCATCATCAATTCAATAGTAATAATTCATATAATAACTTTATCCAAATTTAATACTAAATTTACATTCAAAGTGTATACGCAAGATAATATATACATTGTAATTTAATTTTCCAAATGACAAAATTTAGTTCAACACAAAACACTATATCTCACGTGGAATTTTTTACTGTGTAAAGTATTTAATATAACATCATGTTGACAAATAAGTTAATAAATAACTAAATAATTAATTTTTATAATTATTTTCAATAATTATAAAAATGATACAATACTAAAATTTAACTATAGTTACAAAGTTTGTTTACAAACTAAAATCCAAGAAAGGGATTTCTACTCCACAAGTTTTAGCAAGGAAGAAGAGTGGTTCCTTTGAGTATCTAATACCACAAACATAACAATAATAATTCTAATAAATTAATCTTAACATCAATTAATATAATAGATCCTATATACCAAAAAATTTCAAATTCTATCTTATTCTAACCCTAAATCTTTGAATTTATTAATACACGTAATTATAAACATGCTAAAAATTAAAAAATAGGTAATTATCAAGTTAAAAAGTCACTTTAATATCTTAATAATTAGTAATATTTGAATTAAAGATTATTTTTCTCTTCTTCAAACTTAGACTACTTCAAATAATTTTTGGTTAGGTTTTTTTATTTTTATTTATAAAATTTTAAATACTAACCACATTATAAAACTAACCATTGCAAAATTAGTCGTTGAAAATTAGCTGTTGAATTTAATATTAATATTTTTTAATACTGAATTATTTTTAAATTTATAAATTTAAGTAATGTTATTATAAAGAAGATAGTAATTACATTAATTTTAATTAATTAAATTTTTTTTTATCAAAGATAGGAGACTCGAACCCGTAACCCTTTAATTAAGTATGGGAAAACTACGCCATTTGAGCTATTACTTATTAGTAATTAATTAATTAATTAAGTAGAACTACAATATAAAATAAAATTAGTTCTTTTTAATAGAAAAGAGAGATACTTTAAGTTCCTATTTATTATTTATGATGCAAAAATTAATTTAGAGTTATATTTTATAACAGATGGGTCATAAATAAAGATGGGATTTACGAAAATAAATTCTCTACTAAAAATAATCTTAACATTTTCTTTGTAATATACGTTTATTTGTTATACATTATATTAAAATCGAATTTTACACCTAATAATCTAATTGATGTAATATATTTTTGAGATTGTTTAGCAATTATATTAAAGATTTTTTAATTTATTTTTTTAATTAATTAAACCAAATCAATTATAGTAAATATTTGTACTAGTTGATTTATTTGATTAATTTATTAGATATTAAAATAATAGATTTGCGACCAAAATAGACAAAATATTTTTAACTAATATATATGTTCTGGACAAAAAAAAACGTAACTGACAAAGTAATTAGGCCATAACCGATGTCAGGAAATAATGACAAGATTATCACAATAGTTATGCTATTAAAATCTGTAACCGTTGATTTTTGGCAATAATACGCTGTAATAAATACTAAATGCCGGAAAAATGGTAGTCCTACATAGCGAAGTTAAAAGGGAAAGACAACTACACGGAAAAAAAAAAAACTTTGACCACCTGATACATTATCAACTTTAGTATTAGAATGTTTTGTAGGCTATCTACCTAACTTGATTTTGCACGCGACGAAATTGAATAATATTATCTTCTGTTCATAAATTCACTTCGAACATGAACAATATAATACCAACAATAATTAATAATACTAAAATAATTAATAATATTAAACTTGCTCGAGTGCAACATCTATTACATTTTTCCTTTTAGCACCTTTTCTTTCTTTCTTTATCCGTTTGGTGCACAATTTATTTAAAATATATTTTAAAACAATTAATAAAGTTTATTTATCATATACCGATATACCAGACTCGATGAATAAGAAAACAAAAGGTAGTATTTAATTATGACAACTATTTAAATAAAGACAAAAATATCTTTTTATAAAGATATTTTGTAAAGATGTGACTTATTTATTTAATTATATTTTAAATAAAAGTAGTACTTTTAGAATATATCATAATCTAACCATATAATATATTATCCAATAATAAAAAAAAATATTTTTATATGAAGATAATTATAAAATTTTTATAGTAGTATCTACCTTTAATTATATTAGTATTACTTATTACATTGCACAAGAATCATATTATTTATGTTGAAAAAAATATTAAATTATGTGTATTGAGTCAAAATCAAATCATATAAATTAAAGACTAAATTAAAATAAGAGAATTTATTTATTTAAATTGAATATAATAAATAAAAATTAATTTGGTTAAAAAAATTTTTTGTCTTCTATACATAAATGACAAAAATTATAAGAATCATCTTTTTTTTATTATTTTATTTTCTTTTTCTTTTAATTTATTATTTATCTATTCTATCTATCTATCTATTTTATCTATTTTATTATAATCGAGTTTTTACACTCAATCATAAAATTTTGACGTGACATATTTTTGTGAATATTTTTTTATTTAATTTTTTAATTCATTAAATATAATTCATTACGATAAATTAATTATATCAACTAATTAATTTGATTAAATATTTAAATATCATACAATTTATTATAATTTATATCAATAAATTAATTGTAACTCATTATATCAATTCTTTTGATTCATTAATAAGGTGTATAATAAAATGGGAAAAAGACAAATAGGTCTCTGACTTTTTAAATTTTTGACAAATACATCCCTGACAAAATTTAAATACAAAAAAGTCCCTAACTTTAACAAACGGAGGACAATTTAGTCCTTCCGTCTATTTTCCTCTCACACATCAAACGGAACTGGCTGACGTGGCTGTAACGGTGTCCAGGTGTCCATTACGGTGCCACGCTGGAAGGAAAAAAAAGTTCGAAGGACAAATAGGTCCTTACAGATCAAAACGACGTCGTTTTAGTAAGGTAACCCATTATTAATAAAAACCCTTTGCCAACACAGAAATTACCATATACTGCCCTGACCCCTTCATGAAGCCAGAGCTTCCTTCCCTCTGGCTCGAAACTGAAGCGTCATCGAAGAAGGTGGAGTAGGAGAGACTTAGTTCATATGCTGAAGAAGTTCAATCATCAATCAAGGTAAACAAGTCCACAACGTTCATGATCACATTCGCATTAGGGTTCCATTTAGTGTATGGTGTGATGCATGCAAATGCATTCTGCTATGGTTGCTTTCTGTTTCAATCTATTTGAAAAAAGTTATTTTGTCTTCATTTGAAAGTTTCTCAGGGTTCTATGCATTGTGGGTTGATTTTGTTTTTGTTTGAAAATTACAGATGACTGATAGATATGTAATTCCTGTTTTTCACCATGGAGGAAAGTTTGTGAGGAATGGTTATGGGGGAGTTGTTTATGTGAATGAGATAGTAGAAAAATTTCCAGAGATGGACATAGATTTTATCAACTTTGGTGATTTGGTGAAGTTGTATGAGGGTTTAGGATATCCTGGCTACAAGGCAATATACTGGTTTGATAGTACAGCCAGTGATATAGAATCTGGGTTTCATCGTTTAACAGGGAATAATGGGATTCGTGAATTGTGTGACAATTTGATTAGGAATGAAGAAAAAGATGAGTTCCATATTTACTTTGATCATGTTGTCAATGAACCTGAGTATGTAGAAGAAGCAGGAGGCGGGAATGCAGGAACTGGGAATGTTGAGTCCATAGAACTAGATGACATCTGTGATAATCTGATGACATCCTCCTCTGATGACGGCTACGAGAGCACGGAGGATGAACCTTACAAACCTCCACCTCCGGAGTATAATGATAGTGATTATGAGAATAGCAGTGGAGAAGAGAAACGTACCAAAAAGAAGAGAAGTATGACTTACAAGGGAAAAAAAGTGGATGTACCAAAGAGGAAAATGAAATAGAAGAAGAAGAAGGATCCACTAAAGAAGCAGGATGCACCAAGGAAAAATAGATCGAATATTGGTGGAAAAAGATCCAATGTACAACCAAGTGTTGGACCCAGTGTAGACCAACGAGCTGGGCCTTCGTTGAAAACTGGTGGGCCTAGTAATGGGCCTGACCAACACTCAAGCTGCATTGATTCAGAGTATGACTATGAATACCATTCAGAGGATTTGCATACCCCTGTTTCCTCTGATGAAGAACCTGAGAAGCAACACTGGCCTGAGTTCAATGATGAGTATGGATTTGGAGAAGGCCACTTTGAAGTAGGTACCAAGTTTGCAACTCTTGATGATTTTAAAGAAGTGGTGAAAGACTTGTTCACATCTGAGGGTAGGCAGCTTCAGTGGATTAAAAATGATAAAGAAAGGGTTCGGGTGGACTGCAAAGGAGAAGAATGTCCATGGGTTGTACATGTATCCTACAATAATTCTCTTAGGTGCTTCCAGGTTAAGACTTTTAAATCTGAGCATACATGTGCAAGGGACATGGGGAGTAATGCTGCTGACCAACACTGGCTGAGCAACAAAATTGAAAAAAGACTAGCTATCCATCTTCAAATGACTAGGAAGGAGGCTAGTGATTTTCTGAAAGATGAGTTTGGGATACATCCTAATGATAAAATGGTTTACAGGGCACTAAAGGAGGCAAGAGACAGAATTGTCGGAAGCGAGAGTGAGCAATATGGAAAGCTGAGTGGAGGAGTATCAAAGGAGACACTAGCAACTACAACTCAGACTCAAGTTGCTCCACCAACTTCAACAAGTGTGACAACAACATTGAATGGAGGAGTATCAAAGGAGACACTAGCAGCAACAAGTTCTGCCACAATAGGACCATTCAAGTTTGTACCAAATCCAGGCTTCAAGAACCAGAAAAAGTGACGTACTTGTTCCTGACTTATTTTGGAAACAAAAATTAGTTTTTTGCTGCAATAGTTGGTTGTAATACATATTGGCAAACTTTCTTTTAGCCAATTTAGTTGCTTATGAGTTAGTATTTTGGAATCCGAGGGCTGATATACCTGCTACAGTTACTTATCCTATATGTTATTATGTTGTGGTATGACAATATTCCTATATTATGGTTTATGTTCAATGAATGAATTATTGTTGATTGAATGAATTATATATGACTTGTTTCTGGTTTAGGTTCATCTCTTGCAAGTAAACATGTATGTTACACGCATTCTATATCTATTTCAAGCCAACAAGATATGGATAATTAAAATCTTCTTTCTTTCATTTATATTAGCTAAAATAATTAACAGATATAATTCATTACAATCCACATTTTTTTTCATATTTTTTATACCCTAAATAAATAAAAACCAACAACTACAACAATCAAGCTTAGTACTATGACCCAGAAGTTACTGCTTTTCTTGTTCTCTAGGTAAATTATCCTTTGCTCTAGATCAGTCATTCTGTTCTCCAATTCTATCTTCCCAAAATGTTCTTCAACATTTAAGCTCTGATTGTTACCCAATTCTTTTGTTGGCTCCATGCACCCAATTCTTCCAATATGGTCATCAACCCACACAAAGAATTTACAATATGGTTATTTCACCTAAATCAATTCAGATAGTATGAAAATATGTTGGTAAAAAAAACTCTCAACTTCATCAATATACATGAAAAATTGTGAGCTTACCTTGAAGAATGGGCATCCGAAGAATAGTCTGTTTGGGTTGGTATTTGTCTTCGACATGTAAAATATCACATACATCCCGCAGAAGCATTTTGGAGCGATGCAATCTTTCTCATCCCCAGCTTGAACTGAACATAGAGCTGCATTTACAATCGAGCCTTCCTGTCGTCTGCCACCACCTCCGCGTTGTCTCTTGATTGATGAGCTTCCATCACTTGCCATCAATTTAAGCAACACCACCATGAACAAATCTGAACAACTGCTGCGTATGTTACTTCAGAAAACCCAGTTTATCTCATTAGGGTTACCTTACTAAAACGATGTCGTTTTGATTTGTAAGGACCTATTTGTTCTTCGAACTTTTTTTCCCTTTCAGCGTGGCACCGTAACGGACACCTGGACACCGTTACAGCCACGTCAGCCAGATCCGTTTGATGTGTGAGAGGAAAATAGACGGAAGGACTAAATTGTCCTCCGTTTGTTAAAGTCAGGGACTTTTTTTATTTAAATTTTGTCAGGGATGTATTTGTCAAAAACTTAAAAAGTCAGGGACCTATTTGTCTTTTTCCCTAATAAAATAGATGATTTGTTACTAATTGAATTGTCAAACAGAATAAGGCTAATTTGAGAAGATAATGGTAATGATTGGAGTGGAATTGCACATAGATTGTGGCGAAACGTTTGATATATAAAGTGTGTTAGCACTGGAATCATGAAGCAATATTATCCAAAGGTAAAGTATTATGCAGGAGAAGTACCTGTTATAGGAGGAGATTACTTTTCTTCTGAGTGTAGTGTTGGTTTGAACTTAGACATAATGCAACCCCCTGAGACTACAACATATGTGTTGTTTCCAAATACTGCTTACTTTGAGTTTCTTCCATTTAACATGAATGATGAAACCAATAACAATGTTGCTGAGGAATTGTTAGGTTCTTGGAAAAGTTTAGTTTGTGTGATATTAGATGATATGTAAGAGTAATAAAAAAAAGTTTTAATATCTTCATTCACCATCTGAAAGGAACTTGTTTTCATTTCATACTGATAAAATTGTGTAATGTAACCGAATGATAAACTGTTTGGGAGACAAGTTGATGTACATTTTCAAGAGTGTAATCAACATTATGTTTAAGAAGATTTGAGAAACAAACTAATATCCATGAAAACAATCAAGTTTGCTCTCATCATTTGTATTCTTTCTAAAAATTGGCCTATCTAAGGCCTTAAAATACTTTTGTTGTTATAATCATATCAGAAGTATTAAGATATTGTTTCTGATATATCTTAAATAATTTTATTTTATTTTTCTGTGCATTCTGTGGCTAATCTAGTTTCTCTTAACATCAAAAGGCAAAAAGATGAACATGATTACAATCATAAGTTATACTACAGAAAAGTAAATTATTCAATGCTGCTAAATATCATTCAATGTCACAAAACTATATTTTTGCAAGAGTGTGACAATTTCATGATTTCTTATAATCTTGGGTGGTTTATATTGACTAGCTGGTGTTCCATTTCTAATGGCTACTTCATATAACTTATCAAATGCTCCAGGCCTTAGAATGAATAACACTAAGTTCCCTACTTGACCCTTATCCTTCTCCACCTTGTACAAAGCTCCAAAGCCACTTTCAAGTGAGGAAATACACCTTTTCAATATCATTGTTGACTCTTCTAGTTTGTCCTCCATGAAATCAGATTCCTCTTGAACTTCTGCAAACACCTTCAACTGCTTTGGCTGTGATTCCTGGTCCAAGAAACTTGCAAACTCAACTATCTCTATTTTCATCATGGCACCCCTTACTGCAAGTTGAAAGTTTTCAATTGCTGAAACCAAGTCCTTCTCTGTTAGAATCTCAGCATGAGTTTTAGGTGCTCTCATCACAAATTCTACTTCTGGAGATTTGTTATAGAATCCAACAACTTTCACTACATCGCCTAACTGATAGCGATAGAATCCTCTATAAGTAGTAACAACCACTTCATACATCTTCCCAACCTCTACACTGCTAAGATCCACTGTTTCATCAGCAGCATCATTGCTCTCCTCGTTCATGTTAAATGGAAGAAACTCAAAGTATGCAGCCGTTGGAAGTATCACGAATCGTGTCGTCTCAGGAGGTTGCATTATGTCTAAATTTATGCCAACACAGCACTCAGAAGCAAAGTAATCTCCTCCAACAATAGGTACCTCTCCTGCATAATACTTCAGCTTTGGATAATACTGCATCATGCTTCCAGTGCAAACACACCTTATATAACGAATATTTCGCCACAATCTATGAGCAATACCACCCCAATTATCATTATTACCTCTACAAATTAACCTTATTCTGTTTGACAATTCCAGTTGAGGCCCTCCAAGTGCTTTAATCACATCTTCCCTCATTGCCACATCTGAAACTTCAATACTTGGGAAGCCACATTCAAGATCATCACAAAGCTGCTCCCATTTGGACTCTAGAAGGCCAAAAGCCTTAACCAATCCTACAGCATAAGGGGTTCGAATAGCATCGATTGCTTCGAGATTCCTTAGGCCGCAGAGAAGGTGGCAATACATTTGATGCTCAACAATAGATCCAAGAAACACTTGTGGAGGGCTTGAATAGACAGCAAGTTGTTGAGGTTCGGCCTTACCACTCTGCAAAGAGTAAGAAGATGCAGCCATAACCTTGAAGCCGCATTTAGTAGTTGTGATATTGTCAGCATAGAGAAACCAAAGGATCTTGTTAATCCCTGGCCTTGGAGGAAAGAACCTGCATGCATTAGATATATCTATTATTGATTTTATGTTTATTTAGTTTGACATTAATGTAATTTTGTTATTACGATTAGATTGTATCTTGTTCTATAAATAGGTACTCCTTGTTGTCCATTCCAATTTCCAAGAATAGTATCTGAATATCGAGTTTATTCTTGAGTTATTATCATGAATTCTAGCATGGTATCAAAGTCATTATATCTCATAGATAGGTACTCCTCATTGTACATTCACACAGAAGCATCAGAACAATAATATCTGAGTATCAAATTTATTCTTGAGATATTATCATGAATTCTAACAAGGTATATAACAATTCATGTATTTTTCCTAACATTTTAAGATTTTGTAATAAGTAATTTCATGTCTCATCGAATTCTGGAAACTAGATTAGTTTACCTGTGAAGAACTGCAGTGCTGCCTCTGTGAGCAATAAAGGATGCAGCTTGGGAAAGGGTTGAATCAAAATAAGGGATCAATTTAGGCTTCATGGAGCTTGTTCCTGAGCTGATTAAAAGGACAAAAGAAAAACAAAAGGGTCAAATCCAACATCAAACACTGAAGGTTTTTAGTTTTTACCAACTAGAGAAAGAACAGTATTGGAACCTGTAGAAGAAGCAGAGGAGGGGATCAACAGAGAGAAGAGGAGGATCATGATGTTGTTTTCCATGTTCTGCCATTTGATTGATGTAGTCAACATAGTCATCATAGGAAGACAGAGGCACCATAGTCCTGAAAGTATTCACATCAAGATGAGAGATAAATGGTTGGAGATATTGCACTTTTGAATTGTGTTGAAGGATTGAGCGTAGAGTTTCCAACTGGTGAAACCCTGCGTTCTTGGTGTACTCTTCCACCTTCTCTATGATGGATTCCTCCTCTGCCATCTTGTTTGAGTCGTTGTTCTCTCTGTTCTATGTATATCTTTATATGTACCTTGATCATGGTCCATAGTCTTTGACTTTGACTCATTAATGTTGGAGTTGATGTCAAGTTTCTCTAAATCAATAGCACCAATTACTAAGGTGTTGACTTCTTTGAGTAAAACTAAAACAGCAGCAACCCATGGTAATGCAAGTACCAAGTTTTGTGACTTCTTTGACTATAACCTATGTTCTATCAAAAGATTCTTTAGATATTTTTATTCTACTAATCAATATATTTTTTGTTTTTAGTTTTTACCTTATATTTGAATTAACATTAATCAACTTTCTTTTTTTCTTTTTACACTAAAAATATTAGCCTTCTACTATTCCCCATTTGTATATTATGTTATGAAAGCAATGCGACGCTTATTAACAAAAGAAATAAATAAATAATGGTTGTTTGAGTTCACAAATCAAAATCCAAAAGCTATACAACTCCAACAAGAAATAACAAAAGAAAAATGTGTAAGACATAACATTTTGCCTCTCAATAATCTTGTAAATCTTTTGTCTTTTAGGAAACACAGATTTATACAGAACACATATGATTAGAGGATTAGGAAGCATGAACAAATTAAAACTAACTGAACTGCCCCATCTTCGAAACTATAGTTAAATTCAGCAATGATTAATGTAAGCAAATTAAAGAAGAAGAAAAAGAAAAATAAGAAACTCAATCTATATCTCTCTCGTATGTGTTTTTGTTCCATATACAAGTTGATGGACTTGGCTGTGTTTTCATTCTCTGCTGCTTCTTTGTTACATTATTGTTTTCTTCTTGAAGAGGACTACTGTTTAGAATGCTATTATTTTCTTTAACCACATCAACTTTGACTATGTGATGATCTGAAGTCCCTTTGGAAGAAAGCACAAGATAGGACCCTGCTACGAACTTATATGTTGAATCTGATGATGATAATATGTAATCTACCCTTGTTCCATACTTACATGTCCCTTGCACACCTGCATTATAATTTTGAGGATTAAAGAGTTTTCAAAATTGATGAAATGTGTGTCACATAATTAAAAGCTTAAGGTATTCTTGTTTTACTTTGTCCTTTGGCAATCATCACTACAGACTCACATTCTCCTGAATAGTCCTTAGCATCCGTGTAGTGCTTACTCTTTAGATATTTCATCACTTCAACCTTTGGTGTTGGTTTTCCAATCTCTTCATAGTACTGAAAAACAAAACAAAGGGAAAAAATAATATCAATTCATACATAGGACTAACTTGACTTAAGTTTGTATCATTACTCTTAGTTTTCTGTTGAGGTATGTCCTCTGGAGTTATTCGGATTGAATCAGTGATCGATTTCTAGGTTTCGCTGTAAATCTTTTCAGTTACTTCCAATTACGTAAATCAATCTTCAAATCACATTCTAAAATAGGTCATTTTCTATAACTTCTGTAATAGAAACAATGATATCTCCAATTATAATCCCTTTGGATGTAAACTAAATTGATTTATGGAATGTTTTAGTGACTAATTTGACTATCGTGTGACTTATTAGGAGGCCAATTTGGACATTAACCCCATTTTAATTTCTCATATTTACATTTGACTATGGTTAAAACTTTAAAGCTTATGTATAAAAATATACCTTAACAATATCAGTCCATCTTTCTTGTGAGTAATCTGATTCATCAAGTGAGTTAAGCCCTCCAGCTAAGATGTGAGGCTCATCATTATTAGACTGGATTATTGCATTAATCTGCTTCATCCTCCAATTCTCATCAAGATGATCAAGATGGGTGCAGTAAAAGTTCATTTCACCAGCTTCAGGTACATCGATAGTGGCCTTCAGAACATTCCTGTTGCCAACAAAATTAGTCACATTCGCACTTGTTGCTCAATCATATTCTCTAATCTAATCTATTTCTAACCCACCAGAATTCAGAGTCTTTTGTTGTTGTATTTTGTTTAATCATTTCCACTAATATTCCCATGATCATATTCTTTAGTAGATGGTCAATGCTCAATGCCAAGAAGCTGGCTTTGGAGTGAAGTAAGACAAGTTTCTTGCTTCAATTGTAGCAAGAAGAGTTTGTAATATTCTTACTCTTCTTTAAGATTAGGCAAGGTCGATATCTATACCTACTTCTTCAAATGGCACCCTTCATTGCCAAACTAAATTATGCTCCTTGTAGTGAGGCAGCATTCTTTGTGGAAAAATGAGAATAAGTATAGGAAAACAATTTTATTAATTAACATTAATTAATTGTTTTAATTATGAAATTATTTTTTTAACTTTAAATTTTTTAGTGGAGGATTTATAATTAGAATTTCGGTTTAAATATAAAATTCAGAATTTAGAATTTAAGATACAAAAATTATTTCAAAAAAATTAACTCTGTAATTATACTTATGATTATTTAGCCTTCAAAGTAGCATGTAACTAATAAGTTAATCCTCACTTTGAGTGAGTTTATCAAATAGGATCAATTTTTTTAATGCCATAGGATAATTATTAATTCTTGAGGCTGTCTTATTAGCAAACTATCTTTTAACAACAATCAGGATGGCAGTTTATTAATTGAGAAGTGGTTACAATAATGTGAAGGAATCAGACAGCACTCATTAGCCAGAACCAACCCAAAATTGTGGTACGGAGGAGAAAAAATAAAATAAGCACTGAATCGGTCTAAAAAGTGTTGGTAATAAATTACTGTACCTATAAATGTGTTCACAAGAATGTTGAGAATAGCGGAAAACAAAATTAAAATATCTAAAAGGCGTGGAAAAGAAACAAGTTTAGAGGGTTAGGTGTGGGATCCATCCCTGCCTCGCTGCATACAGCTATCATTGGGAACACGTTAACACTTTCCCGAGTTAGATCATTCGAAAACCATTACATTACTACGACAATTAGAAAAACAAATTAATCATAATCTACTTCTAGCTGCCTTTTATTATTATTTTCTTTTTATAGATTTTATGATTGGATACTTTTATGGGAAAAGATAAGTGACCCTAACTTTTTTTCTCCTTCTCCGCTATGCTTAGATATGGCACAGGGCCATGAAGAAGCTTCAACGAAGTACACTCAAGCTAAGAAACCGTAAAAAGGCGCACAACAAATATATATATATATGAGAAATTTTAAGTGATCCAACAATTTTTTTTTATTTTTGTCTTATATTTAAATCGTTAAAAAATAATTATTATGTACATATATAAATATATGCATTATTCTATTTAATTTTTTGTTTTTACATTAAAAATATTTAATTATAATATACGCACGTCAAAATTAATCATTAAAATTAATTATTAATATAAAATATATATTAAAAATAAATTAATTTATATATTTATTTATACATAAATTTATTATTAGCTAATTTAACATTTTTTAAAAATATTATGCTGTAAGATTTTGTGAACTAACCTGAAATCGGTGTGGTCGAAGAGTTTCTGAACGTTGGATCGTTTGATGGGCCACCTGGACAAAACGGCGTTGCCGTATTCAGGAGCCCAGCTATCAGCAAAGACGTAGTTCATGCCCAAAGCTTTGGCCAAATCCGACAATGGCTTCATGTCGTTTTGTTCGTCCGCCTTCACATCCTGCAAAGCCAAAACGTCAGCGTCCAACTCCCTCAGAACCTCCAGCACCGTCTTCCGGCTCTTTATTCCGTACACATCATTCCCTTCCACGCCGGAGAAGCTGTTGCACTGTCTCATCACCACGCTTCTCCATCGCCAAGAAGACCCTCCTCCTTCTCTCTCGTGCTCCGAGAAGCTCGATTGTCTGCTTCTCAGAAGCGAAATCTCGTTATCTGGTAGGTTGATGGAAACTCTCAGCTTCGATTGACGTTCCGGTGGTGGAACAACCGAAGTTATTGGGTGAAGAGGAGAGTGCTTGAGAATGCTTTTGGGTTTGAGATCACAGCGCGCGTTTTGTTCTTCGTCGTTGTTGGTGGGGACCGCTGGTGCCATGGAGAAGAGTGCGGCGTTGAAGGTTGCTACGCGGATTGGTTTCTGCGGTTTCTTGTTTGGGTGAACCAATGCTGATGAACAAGTGCTGGTGGTTAGGGTGCTTTTGTTTCGGTTCGATTTGCGGAAACGGCGCCGTTTTGGCCACCGGAGGTGCGAACAGAGACGGCAGAGGAGCTTGATCATGTTTTGATTGCTTGCTTGGAGAATAACATCCACTTCCTCTGCTTTTCAAGTTTCTCTATGTTGGCTTTTTTTCTCATCATCGGATAAGTAGTACAATTATGGAAGGAAAAATAATACAAAATTTATTTCTACATTAAAATTATTTACTAAAAATCTAAAGTCAATCGTTATATATTTATATATAAATATAAGAAATATTAAAGACGATTATAATTTATTATTTTTTATTATCAATTAGTTATTAATTTTATTTTTTTTAATTTAATAAGTTAATAATATATTTTATCTTACATTTTTAAATATTAATATCTAAATAATAATCAAAATCAATAAATTTTAATAATAATTCTCTAACATTTTTTATAAATATTATAATTTATTTTTAATATATATTTAATATTTTAATAGTTAATTTTAAAATATACCTACACAATTGAAAATAATAATGGATTATAATATTATATGTGTCATAGTTTAGATTAGATTAGAATATAGATATGGTGCTATCTAGTTGTGTTGTGTCTTTAGGCTCCGGTCGACTCATGAAGGGTGGGTGTCTTTCCTGGAAAATGAGCTTTTGACACGTGGCACTCTATACAAATAATTTAAACAAATATATTAATATAAAATATATATTAAAAATAAATTAAAATACATATCTATTTATATTGATATTTTGATGTACATCTAATATTTAAAAAAATATATTTTAGATAATTTAATATATTTGTTTAAATTATCTAACATAATATATATTAATATATTAATTATTATTTTCATATAAAAGGGTTTTTAGATGAGTAATTATCTTAGAAACATGATTCATTTAAACAGATTATTTTAGTCTCTAACTAAATTTATTTGATATTTAATTATTGATTGAATACTTTTTGTTTGTGAATTTGATATTAATTTAGGCTGTATTATTAAGTAATAGTAAAAAGTTGGTGAAGGGGATTGACATTGCCCCTTTAGTCCATAGCATTTGGTAGGGTCAATTGGGAGATTCCACTATTAAGAAGAGAAACAAAAGGAAAATGAAAGAACATAAATTTGGCATGGCATATTATTGCGGTTGCCACTATCGGACCCCAACTGCTCCGATCCAGAAAGAAATAAAGAAAAGATGGTTGTTTATTGGATGCTCTCCTGTCCTTTACCCTTCAACTCAGGTAACAACTTACAAGGACATTATTTATGCTCTTATTCAACTCCTCATAGTGCATTTTAACTTCAGCACCAATACTCTTTTTTTTGTTTTCATTACTTCTAGTTTTTTTTTAAGTTAAAAGTAAGATTCGAAAGTGAGAAGGAAGAAACTATATTGTTTGAATTATAACTCGTTTTAATTTTATTAATACTAAAAATGTTATAATTAAGTGTTTTTTTTATTAAGATAATAGAATAGTGAATGAAGCGAAGCAAATAGCAGTAGTTAGTACGATTATTATAACAAAATAAATCGGGCAACAACTCTGATCTGCTCTTGATTGAGTATTGACCAGTGAGATTCTTGTTTGGAACGCCACGTCACTTGAAACCCGGCGTACCCATCTCCCATGACATGAAATGAAATGAAAATTCCCATTCAACGTGACTTGTAAATTGTAATGTGGGTGGCCTAGGAACCCTCATCCAAATTCTACATCTTCTCAAAACACAAAACCATCTGCTGATCTGCACTACCTATGTATAAATATAATGCCAATGCAATCATAAATTTATGATTATTATTTCAATAATTAACATTGAAAGGTTACATTACTCTCCATGTTATTACAATATTATTTTCATATGTAGATGTAGATAATATCTATATGCGAGTTGAATGTTAAGATTTACCTCATTCATCAATTAGTTGAAGTTCATTGATGACTGATGAGTTTAGATCACTATTAATTAGAATAACAAAAATATTATATACATGTTAAAATCAATTACCATATATTAGAAGGTAGCTAGATACTATTATGAAAATTTTATAATTATTTTTATATAAAAATATTTTCTTTTAATCTTTGGATAAAGGATTGTATGGTTAGATTTTGATATGTTATAAAAATGTTATTTTTATTTAAAATGTTGCTAAATAAATGAGTCATATTTTTTAACAAAACATCTTTATAAAAAGATATTTTTGCTATTTTCATTTAAATAATTGCCATATTTGAATACAAAAATAATATATATATATATATATATATATATATATATATATATATATATATATATATATATACTTTAACTTATTTTAATGTGTATATATAGTGATGATTGATTTTGATACCTAATTTTAATACACACCTACATAATTATTAAAATAATTACTAGTTTTCTCTCAATATATTAAAATACATATTATTAGATATGCACAATATAATAAGATAAGATATGCCTCTTATTGTTTTTTATTTTGGCAATATAATATTTAATCCCCCTTTTTAATCATTTTATGTACTGATTGATATGATTTTATTGGCATACAGAGCCGTATATATGAATATGATGATATACCTATTAGTACAGTATAAACATTCACAATTTCACGTCTAGAACGTGACAATTGGCAATATTATTGAAAAGTATAATACAATAATCTAATAATAATGAGACTTAATCCAAGAATTATATGAAATTGTTTCATTCAACCATGTTATTGTCATACTCAATTGTTTGACTTGTAGGTGATGTATCGAAAACCTTAAAATTAAACGAGTGAAAATAATACCACTAGCCAGTATTATTATAACAAGAACAGGTCATACGTAAAATGTAACATGAATCATCACGTATATTTTCACCTATTTATTAATATATTTATTTTGATAATGTAATTGTCACTTTATGTAGAAACAATTGTGGAAAAAAAAGGAGCAATGAATCAGAGCCCAACAGGCTGATGAGTATGTATGTCAGCCTGAATAACATATAATTGGAAATTGGTAATTAATTAATTAATTTAAAGGAAATAATGTCCCTATTATCCACGAATAGTTAATGATGATCCATAAATAAAGAGACACTAAATGAGAAGTGTATGTTTATTGCTGTAGATCAATACGTGGGGCTACTTGGATTTGATGTATCAAATAGATGCCAATTGCATAAATTTGGTGTTAACAGCCCAGAAAGATATATACTTATTGACAAGCTTTTTATTCCTTCTTGATTGTCACATACTGGGATATCATATTTTAATTACTCAGGTCGTTGGATGTTCCTTTCATATAGTTTCATTACACCATTATTAATAATAACAAGTTATGGGAGATAATAATTCTGCATATTCTTATGATAGTGACAGAATTTAAGGGGGAAAAGTTGCCAAATTAATTTTAATTTGCAACAACGCTAAGAAATAAATATGAAATAAATAACGAATCAATAGGTCAATTAGATTGTTTTAGCCAAGGACAGTACAATTTCGAACCTTAAGAACTTGAGTTTCAAAATGATTGAAAGTAGCACTTTATTAGAATAGAATATTGTCATCCACAATTATTAGAATAGAATTACACTCAATGATTGTTCTGAAAGGGAATAATTTCCATGTCAATTGCCAAATAAAACTGTCACTTTATTATTACTATTATTATAATTATTATTTTTCCAGCTGAAAGTCTCAAACTTGAAAGAGAGGTAGTTGGATACCCATGTTATGCAGAGCATTCATGACTTTAGCTCATTGATCTTATCCTATCCGAATCATGGACAGAGCTTTTGTCTATGAATTAAGGCTACAATTACAGCTAATGAAGCTACATAATTGGTAAAGAGGACCATTAATGATTAATGAAGAAGCATGATTGAAGTACACAAAGGCTATAGAGAACCCAAAACTCTGCTTGGTTTTCATAACTCGTGTGCCTTGTGCTCATAAATTTAATATAATATAAAAATGGTTGCAATAATAGGGTCCATTTTTTTATATGAAGGATAGAGAAATATGGAGTTGTATTTGTTGTGTTAGTTATTTGAGAACGTGTTTGATATCCCACCATAGCAGACATCTGAATATAATGGGTCCAAGCTAAGAGATCATATATAAAACATTGTGCAAATGTGGGGATTTAAAAAATAGTTCTGAAATTTATCAAAAGGTAAAACAAAACCGTCGACAGCAGGGTTCGAACCTGCGCGGGCGAAGCCCAACAGATTTCAAGTCTGTCTCCTTAACCACTCGGACATATCGACTACATATGAACTTTAACTACTATACCTTTATATCATAGTTTTGTCTTAATGCAAATCAGTGAATAATGTTTGGTATTTTGCTTATAGAAAAATTACTATTTTTAGTTATGAAAATTCAAAATGTCAATAAATTTATATCTGAATAAATATGTTTGATTTTATATACATAGAAAATAAAAAATTAATATTCTTACTTATGAGAGTTTAACATATTAACTGAGGAGTATTTTTATTATACGTAAATTATTTTTGGGTATGAAATTAAATTTCTTTATTTATATTAAAATTTGTTAACATACTAAATTTTTATATGAAAAAAATAGTAATTTAATCTTTACAAACTAAATTTTTCAAATCTAATATATGGATATATTAAATATTAGAAATATTAAATAAGTAACTATTTTTTTAACCAAATCCAATCAAATTATATGTTATATATGTGTGTACTTCTTTGTTTTTATATTCTTTTTTTTTGTTTTTTTTTTAATTTGAATTTTTTTCTCCTTTTTTATTGATTATCATCGTTATTATTTTTCTTCCTCTTTCATAGTTGTTATCATCATCATCATTTTTTTTATATATATATTCAATAAAATTAATGAACATAAAAATTTAAGTATACAACAAAAAATAAAAAAAATTTAGAATATTGACTCCAACAAAATACATTCAAAGCATCAAATATTATTAGAATTTAATACAAAATTATTAGATAAAAATTAAGAATTTAGTATAGAAAAAAAAAACAGCAGGTTCTAATATGTATAGCAAAATTTTTTAAATTATATGTAAAAGATTATTGTTATATTAATTTTTAGACTATATGCAAAAAATTATGTACTATGTAAAAAAAAAAAAAGATTTGTACATATAACATAATTGATTAATATTAATCTTTTAATTACATACTGGTCATTCAAACATCAGATTACATAAAACATTTCTCAAGTATAATAGTTTAAAATCACATTAGTATTACACTATTACTTATAAATCCATAAGGAAAAATTTAGGGGACCAGCAGAATGTAACCAGCAGAAGAAGGTGAGCCATTGGATGAAATCTCACACTAATCTCACACCATCAAATCATCATTGATGGCTAGTTGATGGCTAACAATCACAAAAATTGCTGGCCCCTAGTATTGCTCAATCCATAATATAAAAACGAAGATAATAATTTATTGAGTTAATTAAATGGGTAAAAGAAAAGGGTAGGAACACCACCAAGCTTCCACCACCTCCACCAAATTCTTATCTTGTCAAATTTTTCCGATGAACACTCTCTTCTCACCCCCTTCAACCATTTCGGGCCTTCCCCATGTGAATACAAATCTTCCTAGGTTCCATTCCACCATCAGAACCACCTTCTTCCCTCAGCAGCAGCCGCACTCTCTGCTCCGCGGCACGCTCTCTGCACGTGCCACTTCCGATGAGGTAGACACCCGCTTACAAACACTGGATGGTGAATCCCAATCCCCACTCTCAGAGGAGCAGCTCAAATTGGAATCCGATGCTACCGAAGGAACTACTACCACTTCCACTTCTTCTTCTGCTCCCATCGACAAGGAGCTTAAAAAGGTTACTTCCCGCATCCTTTAATTTAATATCTAAACACAGTTCTTTAAGGATGCCCATTTCGTAAAAAATATTTCTTTCTTAAAGATTTTTGCGTATAATAGTGATGAATTCCCAAAGTTCGAAACTTTGCATGTGGGCATTGGTACGTATCTAATTTTGAGTTTGGAGATTGAAAAGGTCCATCCTCCTTGCTGAATTCTGGATTTGGACAAGTGTCTAATGTTGCAAGTTGATTTTCTGATTTGAGATTATGCACTTGAAAGTATAATGTAGTGGGTAATTTAGAGTGCCAAATTATAATTTGAATATTGTATGCTAAATTCTTTTCTTTTTTTGATTTTTTATTTGTGTGTGTGTGTGTTATACATTACAGGTAGCTCAGAAGACAGCAGCTACCTTTGCACCAAGGGCTTCCACGGCTACAAAGAATCCTGCAGTGCCTGGAACTGCATTGTACACTGTTTTTGAGGTTCAAGGTTATGTATCAATGTTGTTGGGAGGAGCTTTGTCTTTCAATCTGATATTCCCTTCAAACGAACCTGACATTTGGAGATTAATGGGAATGTGGTCCATTTGGATGTTCAGTAAGTTTATACTTACCTACCAATCTAGTAACTTGGATTTGAAATCACATGCTATTGCCAATCAGCACTAAAACTTCTCTGATAAACACAACAATCCATTTATGCAGCAATTCCTTCTCTACGAGCTAGGGACTGCTCAAAGAATGAGAAGGAAGCTCTCAACTATCTTTTTCTCCTCATCCCATTGATCAATGTTATAATCCCATTCTTTTGGAAGTCCTTTGCTGTTGTTTGGTCGGCAGATACAATAGCCTTCTTTGGAATGTATGCCTGGAAGGTAACTATACTTTCTTGTTATCCATTTTTGCTCTTAGCTTTCTGTTTCTCACATATAGTTATCTAAAGAACATTACTTGCAGTTTGGGTGGTTGCAGAAAACGGACTAGGAAACCAAGTAGACAGTCAACTGTTACCAAGGCATTTTTGGTCTCTTGTTTCTCTCTTGGAATTATTTTTTTTTACACACAATAAAAGACATGCAACATTTCTTGCAAGAAATTCTGTATTAAAACATCTTCTGGATATACTAAAAGGAGCTAGACACATCCTTATAGTTGTTTCCCATTATCAAATGAATATGTATATGATATAGGCTCTTTCAAACATTTTGCTACTTTGTCATCTCATTGCACTTTGAACCTACAAGGCTACAAATAGAAAATTGCAATGTTACCGACAACAATCTAGAAGTAATATGACACGATTTTATTTTATTAGTCAGTCAATGAATGTAATATGTTGTTGCATCAGCGAGATTTTCGATGGCTGTACCCATGGCTGTAAAGTATTTTCTTGACTTGTAAGGAAACTTAAACACTACGAGCTCGGTTTATTGCTGTGAAACAATTAAGGTCAAAATATTAATGTTAACAATTGAAAAGAAAATTTTAAAAAAAATGCAACTCGTCTTCCCAATTTATTGGGACTCCGTATATTTTACAACTATTTAATTGTTGTCTAAAATCAACCATTCAATAACGTCAACTAAATTGGGTAAAGAGTGTACATTGCAACGATTTTTCTCTTTTACCCATATGCAGAGGAAAAAATAGATAATGAAACTAGGAGACCTACAGTTCAACCATGATGTTACAAACTACCTCTTCTTTTTACTTGAGCTTCTCCTTTCAGCCTCTTTTTCAGCAACCAGAACATAGAACTCCGAACCAAGCATATCATGTATATCAAGATTTAGCGAAAGGCTTAAATCAATAACTCCCTTGATGATTTCTAATGTCATATTGAAACCCAAAGTAGATAATACTCTAATAGCATTAGCAGCCCTGCATATGTATTTTCTTGTCTCCAATGCCGTATAATTTTTCTCTTGTTCTTCAAGGCTTGCTGAATTTCTATTGGAATGGTTCACTTGATCTTCTACCATGTCATCTTTGGCTTCAACATGTTCTCCAACCCATATGAATCCATTACATCCAAGTATCAAATCAACACCATATTGCTCAAGATGATGATAATGTTGCTTTTGCCTCTTAACTAAGTAAGGTGGGACTGTTAGCAGTTGACCTCTGTTCAGCTGACAGACAAATGTAAGCAATTAGCATCAGCATCAGCAACAACAATAAAGCCATTAGTAATGTAAGAAAATTTAAGGATATAATTTCAATATGTATTTTACACAACCTGAATATATTACATACAATCTATTCTATATAATCACCGATAGTACCAAGGCAACCAAAATTTTATTCTCCCTCATTCAAAGTCATTTGCATTACATTTTAATCATTAACAGGCAGTTGGAAGTATAATTTTATATTTGTCAACATTGGCCATCTCCATATACATTTACTTTTCTTTACCATCTCCTACTCTGTAACCGGCTAATACTTTTTGAGAGGAAACAAGAAGCAAAATGATTTACAAAGTTTCCCAAGTACGAACAACAAACCTTCCCATATTTCTGACTTCTTGCCTGAAGATGTAAGCCATCACGCTGGAAACCACGAACTTCAGCCTGTAATCATGTAAATAATTTAGAACTTTAATCAACTGATCCTTCACCGAATGCAAGCCATTTTTGACATAAATAATAAAATCGTACTTACACAAACAACATCCTTCTCTTCAAAAATTGAACGCATATTTAGTTCATCCACAGCTGTCCGCCGTCTCTAGAAGAAAAGAATCACTTCAAATGAGGGGTATTCAAGCTTATGTGAGGCAGAAAAGGCAATAGAAAAAAATATCTTAAGGATCAAAATATTGAAGCTTAAAAACCTGCATCTGATAACTATAACTGTTTTGCAACTGACAGTTGAACCCCTGACCTTAACTATTTCTTTGACCACAATTAATTTTTCTTTACACAAATTACATCTCAAATCTTTTTGCAATACAACCAACATATTATGAGGCTAGACGGCACCAAAAATCAGATGATCAAGCTTAATATTAGTTATAAGCTGCCCGAAGGACCCAAGCGCATCCCAAAGGCCCAGGTCAGTTCGATAATAAGGGAAAAAAAACTGCAGAAATCAGTGTAGTACAAAACTAACAATCATTAAATATTGAATAACCATAATCATTATGAACCGCCTATAACATAGACAACATTGTAACAAGTGGAAACAACAGTTCTATTGCAGATATTGATAAATATACGACTTATCAAAGTAGTTTTTTATAATTAGTTAAGGCTTAATCTGCTAGTTAGCAAGCTATGCAGAAACTTTTCCAATAAAGAATCAGAAATTCATGCAATACCTGGACACCATCAGGCATATTCATAGAAGAAAGCATCAAAACTGCATCTTGACTGTAATTTATCTCCAACCTCCAACGCTTTTGAGAAACCTAGACAATAATCCAATCGATAAATATGCATGAAATACTTCCACAGCCACACCAGATATGAAACTATGAACAGGAACTACGAAGCAGTTTCTTCCCTACCTCGACAACACGTCCAATGACGATGTCTCCAACTTCGGGTTTGTAGCTGCAATTTGCTCAATTCAACTACCGAATAAGAGAAGAAAAGGAGATCGGCGAGGAGAGAAGCTGAGAGATAAGGTGTTCGGGGTTTACGGTTTACCTGGATCGCAGGGCGCGGACATAGACGAGCTTATTGACGCGCTCAACTACGCCGCAGAGGGTGGCAACGAGGTCGCCGTTGATGTCTGCGGTTCCGTGGCCCTTGAGGACGCCTTCCTCGTGGTTAACGGAAATGGAATCGGCGACGGTGACGGAGGCATCGGAGTTGACCTTGGAGGAGAGTGACTCCAGCTGCTGCAGAGCGTTCTGGAGACGAACCTTCTGAGTTTGGGTCAACGGTAACTGTAATCCTCTCATCTCTCTCTTTCTCTTTCTCAATGGAAGGAGGGAACAAGATTGAAAACCATAAACCCTAAACCTCCGTGAGAGAGATGGAACCTTTTAATTTTTTGGTCCGAAGAGAGATGGAAAAAGAAACTTGAAAGGGCTAAACCCAAGTTAATGAACCCACCTGACCCACTATAACCCAATAATTCCTCTCCAATTTTTTTTTTCTAGCTGAGAAAAAATTTAAGTACCATTAAATTTTAGTTAATATATAACAAATAATTTTATTCTTATATTTTTAATAAAAAGAGAAAACATATTAATTAGTTAACTTTATATATATATATATATATATATATATATATAAATCAAATTCTATCAATTTTTTGAGTTTATATATCCATTTTAAAGAGTTTTTAAAGGAAAATTTTCATACACTTAATCTTATCCATATTTTTTCTTAAAGATAGAAATAATCACGTTATATCAAAGTCTTTGTGTCAATAACCAATTTGAATTATTGAAATAGTCAATTTACTTCTGTTTAAATAAACATGAGGAAATCCACTACATTAATCGATAAATTCTATTTAAGAATTTAGTTATTTAGATCCGGAACAAGCCAACAATCATTGACCTTTTTCTCCTTTTCTTTTTTTCTTTTTTTTTTTGGTCAGGACAATCATTGACCTTTTAACTTAAGATATGGTGCAAAACTTAAAAAAAAAAAGAATGTATATGCTAATCCATTTATATTGGGCCTCAGCCTTACTGGACTTCATCATTAACTCAGAAACTATAGCACGTGCATTTTAGTAGCATCCCCTTCAAACGCAAGAGGTATATAATATATATAGAGACCAGAGTTAGATACGCACCCATCGTATCACAACAGGATCAACAGAAACTTCCCATTTCTCGTTTACTCTAATCTCTCTTCAATGAATTTCTTTAAATCCATTCTCTCCGACGATCCAGATCCCCCTGGATCCGAATCTGAATCCGACAATGCGCCTCACCCGCAAAACGCAACCGATCCTGATCCCTTCTCATCCGACGCCGCCACGGCCACCGCCGACCACAGTGACGGCGTCGATGGCAGCGGGTGGATTCGGTTCGGTGGCCTGATCAAAACCCTAACCTCCAAATCCGAATCGATAATCGAGACGTACCGCCGGGACCTCCAAGAATTCGGCACGGGACTCAAGAAGGAGATCGAGGTCGCCCATGGCTCCCTCGAGACGGTGGGCCAGGCCATCGATCAGTTGGGATCTACTGTTGTCAAAGGAACGGCCCAGATCATCTCCCAAGGTAAGGAAGCAATCCTAGCCGCCGATCTCGATTCCGATAACAATAGCAACAAAAGCACTAAAAGCCCTAGCAAAGATGGTAGTAGCTCGAATTTGAAAGGGTATAGTAGGTTTGAAGCTCAGATTCGTGCTATTCAGGGTGATGCTAGCACTTACACTGATGAGCCTGAGGATTTGGAAGAGTATGGAAAATGGAAATCAGGGTTTTCGTTGGAAGGGAAGGATAAGGAATTGGAGGGTTTGCTTATTGAGAATGAGGCTATGGAGAGTATTTACAAGAGGCTTGTTCCGAATAGCGTGGATAACGAGAGTTTCTGGTTAAGGTATTTCTATAAGGTGTATAAGCTGAAGAAAGCTGAGGATGTGAGGGCTAGACTTGTGACGACAATGTCAAGGGAAGAGGAGGATTTGAGTTGGGATGTAACAGATGTTGAAGATAATGATGATGATGATGAGGAGGAGGAGGAGGAGGAGGAGGAGGGAGAAGAGAATGTGGGTCATGGTAAATCAAAGGGTGTGATTGATAAGGAGGTTAGTAGTGAAACTTTGGCAATTGAGGGGAATTCTGACTTGCAAGGTGGTAACTTTGGTGAAAAGGGTGTGGTCGAAACAAAGAAATTGAGTGTGGAAGTGGGGGGAAATTCTTCTCAGGAGGAGTCCAAGGTGGAAAAGGGAAATAGTTCATTGCAAAGTGAAAGTAAGGAACATGGCAATGATTCTGTTGGGGAAACTAAAGTTGAGAGTTCAGTGATTGCTCAAAAGGCGGATGATGGAAGCAACTCATGCAAGGAAGTCGTGAAGGAAGTGGTTGAATCTGGGAAGAATAGTGATTATGCAGCTGGTTCTGATGAGAAAGTGATAGTGGAAACAAAAGTTGATGATGGAAAAACTTCGGTGGTTGAGGCAAGTAAGAGCCCGGCACACGAGGAAGAGGAGGATCTCGGTTGGGATGAGATTGAGGATCTCAGTAGTATTGATGAAAAGAAGACAAGTCCGCCTCGGAGTGGAAGCCCAAGCAAAGTTGATGTGCGGAAGCGGCTGAGTGTTGCAGAGGAAGAAGAAGACTTGAGTTGGGACATTGAAGATGATGATGATGATGCTGTTAAGTCTTGAGACACTTGATGCTCACTGATCTAAGTTCTGGTGAGAGGCATAATTATGTAAGTGTGATTATGATTATTCTTTGATAAGTGAAATTAAATTAGCATTTTCTTTGTTTTACTTATGTATAAATTGATTTAGAAATAGTGGTGTCATTTGTTTTGTCCTTCTTGTATGAAAAGCAATTGTTTCTATATAGATTATCTTGTCTTTTTAAATTTGTCAGTTGTTTCGAATATTTATGAGATTATGATGACTTCAAACAGAATTTTGGATAACTCTTCATAACAATCCCCTTACTATTTCTTTTATAAGTTAATCGATCTGTTGTAATTATTAGTGCCAGCAAATTATCCTTTTTAAATTCAGAGTTGGTTATAGACTTATAGTTGCATCATTTGGAATACTCTTCTTTAAATGGCTCTTCCAGTTAGTCTAATTTGTTATATTAAAGAGCTTTATCAATGGAAACAATTAACCAGCAACTTGTTCATTTGATTTAAGTGTGTTGAAAGTTTGAAGTATAATAAGTAAGCACATTTACCCTATATAAATATATTAGTTCTCTCTAAACTAATAAACGTATCAAGTAGTGCCTGCCGAGTGAAAAAATGAAGGTATGAAGACGACGGATGACAGATCAGAAAGTAATTAAAAAACAAAAATCTTCACTTGAAGCATTTAAAGCAGTACTTTCTATTTCGGTTAAAACAGTATGAAGATCAGATATGGCAGCCAGAAATAGTATGAAAATCAGATGTGGCAGTCCGGATATTTTGGAAAGGAATCAAAATATTTGACTTGTCTTGATATGTAAATGTACCAACACAGTATTAAGTAGATAAACATAACTTTGAATAATGTTGATGTTTAATATGAAAAATATAACCTATCTCTTAATTCACACTCTTCACATTTGAAAGCTAGATTCCTAAATCCCTTAAACTGATTGGAACACATACTAACCTATTGTGAACTCTATAGTTTATACCTTATAAGCTATCCGTCTAGTAAGTTCAAAAAGAAAAAGACGGGGGAGGGGTGAAAAATAGAAAAAAACACACTCTTCTAGCAGCAATCGGGCTCCTTTGTACAACAAATGGACATCCTCCACTGGTCCAAGGTAACTTTCTTGATTCACATTCCTTTGAAACCCGTGCTGCTTCTAAACTAAAATCTTACCTTAACCTCCAACTGTAATGCTGGGTTCAGAAGTTGACTCTCCCATATGTCAGATATGTGAATTGGTTGGCGTTGATAATGCCCTAAGGCGTCCCTTTTGTGCTCGAGGTGGGAGGTGCCTTGCAGGTTTCCTGGATGCTACCTTCCAAGGCAAGAAAACCCCAGTCCCAGCTCCACCAGGAAGTTTGCCAGGGTTCATTGCCATAGGGTGTACAGGGTTTGTTAGCATGATTATTGGAGCATGAAGTATTCCCCATTTGGGCATCATGTCCATAATCTCATAGCTGCTTACAGCTCCATTTGGCACAGCATATGGGCTAGCAATGCCGGGTTGCCAAAGAGTCATTGCGTTTGTCACGGTCGGAGTTAGTGACTGGCATTGATTGGAGTCTGGCCTCACTCTAAAGAAGCTGATGCTAATCCTTCCGTTCGGTGATGGACACATTACGTGTCTTGCAATGTCTGCATTATTTCCTCTCATCACTAAAAGAGACCTGCCAAAGTAAGATGAAATACAAGTAAAAACCTTAATATTAATGTTTTGATCGTTAAAAATGACATTTAATTTTCTAATTTTATTTTTTGTGAATGACAAAATGTCCTTTTAACAATATTATTACAACTAAATGATACTAAAAATGTAAGTTGTTGAAAGGAAAAAAAGTGATATATAAGCGACAAAGACATTATATAACTAATAAATACAATTATACAAAGAATTGAAAATCTAATGAATATAATCACACATTTACCTAGTACATAGGTTCAACAAATTAAAAAAATAAAAATAAAAACTATGGTCATTAACCAAATTCTAGTTGTGCAAAAAATTAATACACGCGGAGAGGGAGAAAGAGATATGAGATTATGTAAGAGGAGATAAAGAAAATGTGTAAAATAAATATTGACTTATATAGTAAATATATAAAGGTTTAATTATTCTATTAGTCCCTATAGTTTTGCGAAATTTTCAATTAGGTTTTTATACTTTTTTTTCATTTTAATTGAGTTCTTGCACCATTTTTTTTTTAATTGAGTCTCTACATTTTTTTTCTTTTATTTGGGTCCCGGTACCAATTTTTTTTTTTTAGTTGGGTCCCTATAAAATTAAGCCGATTATTGCTAAGAGGGACCTAATTGAAAAAAAAAAAGTTTGGTGTAGGGACTCACTTAAAAGAAAAAAATATAAGAATTTAATTAAAAATTTTGCAAAACTATAGAGACTAACAGAAAAATTAAACCATATATAAAAGAGTGATGAATATGAAATGAGAGAAGAAATTAGATTTTAATTAAATTTATATCTATTAAAAAATTAACATCAACATTAAAAATAATAGTATAATTTACATAAAAATAAAGGGTAATAAAATATGAAAAATTAAGGTTAAATACTAATTTTATAATGAAAAAATAATAAAAAAATGAGAAGCAATAAATTTAATATAAGAGAACGAAATAAATTTTATAACTCAATTATAGCTATTAAAGAGAAATAATATTAAAAAAAATCCTTAAACATTATATATAAAGATAAATTATTATAAGAAAATGAAAATACAATAAAAATTTTATAATATAATACAAAGATAAAAGATTATGTCACCTAATAAAAATTTATGTGACAATATAAAATAAAATTAAATATCTAAGAATAATTATAGACCTATCTTTAAATTTTCTTTTAGGGCAAAGTACATAAATAAATAAATTGATCAAACCCTTTACCCAAATACACAAAACTGATATTCTTTACCTGATTGTGCAATTTGACACTTTTATGTAAACCGTGGGAAGCTACCACGGTTTACAATTTTAACATAAACCGTGGCAACCTACCACGGTTTATGAAGGGAGAATGTTTAACGTAAACCGTGGCAAACTCCCATGGTTTATGAAGAAAAAAATTTGATAGTAAACCCTTGTAGGTTACAACGGTTTAGGAACACCAAAATTCTATATATATGTGGGTGACATTCTACTTGCACAAGAGATCATTCTCACAATGGCAAGTGAGGAAGAGAGTGTTCTTGCTTTAGTGCATTGCTCTGGAAAAATTAAAAAAAGCAAAAGCCATGGTGTGAAATTCACAGACAAAGAACCATTAAGTGTGTTCATCAGTTCATCAAGCACTTTGTCAGATCTAAAGAACAGCATCTTGCAGAAGCTTGGCGTCTTTGGTACGAAGTGGGTGAAGAAGCTATTCTACAAGATTCCCATCGCAGTTGTCTCGACGGGTGTTCAGTATGATAACTTTGTGCTAGCGGCTGATGAAGATATTAGGGTTCTGTTCCATTGTGTTAGGAGTTTTCCAGAGATCTGAATTCACGAGTTGTTTGCGAAGTTGGAGGTTGGTGTCGATAGTTCTGGGGCATCAGCTCCATTTCAGAGCTCGACTGCCGCGGGAGGTGCGTCTAGTTCGATGCCTGCGGTCAGACCGTATCTTCCGCCGGTGGGTTCCCCTATGTTCGCGGCTGATTTAGAGCGAACGGTGGTTGTTGGTTCTGTACAGTTGGAGAATGAAGGAATATTTGAGCAGCCTGATGTCATTGGCACCGGTGGTGGCCAGTTACCTTATATGGAAGGTTTTGGTGAACCTGATAGAGTAGAGAATGCAATGTGTGACGATGACTCTGACCAGGAGCCTGTCGATATCATCGGGGACAGCGACGACGACACAAGTGCCAATCCACATGCGCAGCATGGGCCTTCAAGTTCTGCTTCTCGACAGTACCCTCCACACTTCTCCACACTAAACTTGGAGGTTCTTGGTCAACAGGAGGACGGTGGTAACACTGTCGGGGGCGCTTCTACAGAATTTCAGATTGGGCAATCTTTCCAGAATAAAGATGAGGCTGTGCTGAGTGTGAAGGACTATAGCATCCGGCGAGGTGTTGAGTATAGAGTCATCGAATCAGATCATCTGAAGTATCATGGAAAATGCAAGCAATTCGGCAAGGGTTGTACTTGGTTGATTCGCGTTGCGCTGCGTGCACGAAAGGGCACTTGGGAGATTAGGAGGTACAACGAGCCACACACATGCTTGGCAACCTCTATTTCCAATGATCACCGTCAGTTGGATTACCACGTTATCTGTGCGAGGATTCTTCCGTTGGTTAGGGCAGATGCTGCAGTTACGGTAAAGGTACTGCAACAAGCTACAGAAGCCGATTATGGTTTCAGGCCTAGTTACAGGAAGGTTTGGATGGCGAAACAGAAGGCAGTGGCACAAATATATGGAGATTGGGAAGAGTCGTACGCGGAGTTGCCACGTTGGATGCTAGGAGTACAGTCAACAATGGCCGGAACAATAACCGTGTTGAAGACCTCTCCTGTTCGGCTTCGTGGTGAGGTTGATGAGTCGACGGTGTACTTTCACCGATTATTCTGGACATTCCCACCCTATATCGAGGCATTCCGTCATTGCAAGCCCCTCGTCAGTATTGACGGTACCCACTTGTATGGCAAGTATGGAGGGACACTGCTGTTGGCGATTGCGCAGGATGGGAACTTCAACATCCTCCCCATTGCATTCGCCCTTGTGGAAGGAGAAAATGCAGAGTCGTGGTCATTCTTCTTGTCCAACCTACGAGAGCATGTGACTCCTCAGGAGGGTATCCTTGTAATCTCTGACAGGCATAACGGGATCAAGGCAGAGCTTGAGGCACCTGAGACTGGGTGGCTACCGCCTCGTGCTTTCCGAGCGTACTGTATTCGGCATGTGGCAGCGAATTTTGCCCCAACTTTCAAAGGTAAAGATTCAAGGAGGATGTTAGTGAATGCTGCCTACGCAAGGACTGAAGCAGAGTTTTATTACTGGTTTGACATCATGCGGACTGAGAATCCAGCAATGTGTGAATGGGCCAATCGGATGGAGTACGACAAATGGACCCAACATGAGGATAGTGGTAGACGGTTCGGGCACATGACAACCAACATCAGTGAATGTGTGAACTCGGTGCTAAAGGGAACTCGAAACCTCCCGGTCACATCGTTGGTTCAGTCAACTTATGGGAGGCTTGCTCAGCTTTTTGTGGTACGGGGACATACAGCAGAGGCACAACTCGGATCTGGTAATGAATTTTGCCAGGCATTGGCCAAGGCAATTGATCGGAATCTAAGAGACTCAAGGTGCTTCACTGTCACATTATACGACAGGCATCAATCGGAGTACACCGTGGCCGAGACAACACCAACTGGGCGCTTCTGGTTGGGTAGCTACAGAGTTTCCCTTAAAGATCACATATGCGACTGTGGCCACTTTCAGGCGCTGCATTATCCTTGTTGCCATGCCATTGCATGTTGCGCCTACTCCCGCCTTAATTGGGCGTCATATGTTCACGAGGTCTATCGTATGAGTGAAGTTTTCAACGTTTACAAGCAGGGTTTTGTTCCGCCTATCCCGGAAGGCCTATGGCCTCCATATGCTGGGCCAACCATCATTCCTGATCCTAACATGAGGCGTGCAAAGGAAGGTCGTCCAAGGGCAACCAGGATCTGTGGTAGTATGGATCAGTCTCTAGAGAACCAGCCGAAGCGCTGTGGGCTATGCCGTCAGGCTGGGCATACGCGGAGGAACTGTGACCAGCGAAGACATACTACCGGGGGGGATGCGTAGATCTCATTACCTTGTTGTTTTAGTTGTTTTATTAACTATTCAGTTGAGTTATATATGGTTGGTTAAGTCTATGAATGTCACCATGTTGATTTTCTGCATTAATTTCATATGAATAAAATACGTTTATTTTAGATGTTTGATTGCATCAATGTGGTATCATTTAGACTGCGCATGATAACTGTGACGGAAATAATGTATATCTTAGAATCTCAAACCGCTTAAACTATCAAATACATAGCAGATAACATATCATTTAGACTGCACACTGTGATCAAATTTTTTCCTTCATAAACCGTGGGAGCTTGCCACGGTTTATGTTAAACATTCTCCCTTCATAAACCGTGGTAGCTCGCCACGGTTTACACACAAATCACACAATTCATAAACCGTGGTAGGTTACCACGGTTTATGTTAAAATTGTAAACCGTGGTAGCTTCCCACGATTTACATAAAAGTGTCAAATTGCACAATCAAATAAGGAATATCAATTTTATGTATTTGGGTAAAGAGTTTGATCAATTTATTTATTTACGTACTTTGCCCTCTCTTTTAATATATTATAAATAAAGTACTCGATTTTTTTTCGATTGTTTGTAAACTCTCAATCCAAAAATTAGGAAGAAAACGTCTTGCTACCCAATTCCAATCGAATATAGTATCTACCCGCAAAGACAGTACAAACTGAAGAGAGATTCTATGGTGTGAATAATACGATAAAATATTCACACGAGAACGATGGGTAGCTTAGTGCTAGATGAACATAAGATTAATTCTTATTATAGTTGTATTTGCAGCAGCTAGTCTCTGCTATATACTAAATATCAATATTAGTTTGTATACTTTTATCACTTTTGTTTTAAAGAATACTAACTTTAATCTCTCTCGTTGAAATTTAACAAAATTCTCCGAAACAAAACCCTCTCACAATAAATCTTAACCTCATAAAAATTGTTTTCTTCTTATTGATTATACCAATTTCATAAAATGAATTATTATATTATTAATTTTCAAATAAAAATAACAAACTATTTTAAAGAACTTTAAATTGACTTAATAATATTCTCAAATTTTATTGGAAGTTAATACATTAATAATTATTTTTGAAAGGAGTAACCATCAAATATTAGATATATTCTCAAAAAAATATTTTAGTGATCGAATTTCGATATATAATTTTTTGTGAAAATGATTAAAAATATAGGACCTTTTCATAGTTAAAATTTTTTGATTTCGCGCCAATTAAAATTTTTATTTTTTTGTCAAAGGCCGAAAAGTATTTTAAAAAGTGGGTAAAAAACCATAATAAGCCAACTGGCTCAAAAAATTACGTAAATACGCCAAAGCAAAAATCGTTTCAGCAATAAGCCAGATCGCATTTTTATATAATTCGAACCAGCTTGGTTCGAACTCTATTTGTTAGTAAATCGAACCAGGTGAGTTCGAAATACGGTTTTTTGTTGGTAATAAATCGAACCAGCCTGGTTCGAATTAAGAATGAAGGTAATTCGAACCAGGTTGGTTCGAATTATAGAGAGAGAAGGTTCCCATGTAATTCGAACCGGGTTGGTTCGAATTACACCAATCATAGTTCGAACCAGGCCGGTTCGAATTAGTGTGAGACTGAGCTGTATATATATGGTTCCAAACGTGAATTAGTCTCATTAGAGGGAGTAGGATGGCTAGTGAGGAGAGTTTTGTGGTTTTGGTGCACCACAGAGGATCTGTTAATAGAAAAACTCGTTCCGGAGTAAAGTTCACAGATAAGAATCCGCTATGTATTGTCATAACATCTACGACGAGTTATGATGACCTTGTTAGCGCTGTACTAATGAAGCTCGGTCTGGAGGGTGCGAAGCGGGTAAAGAAGTTTTTCTATCGCATTCTAGTCACGGTGCTACAGAATACGGTGAAGTATGATTGCTTCACGATTAATAATGATGTGGACTTGCAAGTAATGTTTCTTTGTCGGCGGCAGTTTCCGGAGGTGAGGACACCGGAGTTGTTGGCACGGCTGGTTGATGTTGTATCCAGCTCCGGCGGTTCGAACAGGAATACGAACACTATAGCGAATCCAGCAGGTTCTAGTTCCCGGCCTGCCGTTGCTTCCTCGTCCGTCCCTGTGTACGAACCAGTGGTCCAACATGTCGTCTCCCCATCTTTCGCTGTTGACCTCAATGGCACCGAAGGCGACGAGGTAGTGGAAAGGGAAAATTTGCCTAACGCTTTAGTGGGAGTTGCACCTGTTGGCGTAGGAGACGGTTTTTTGGACGATGAAGAGGAGGATGACGTCGAGCCGGATATGATTGACGATGATAGCGCTGATGATATTGGAGCGACTGGGCCTGCATTGGAGGTAGGTGGTTCTAGCTCTGGCACACAGCAGTATCCACCACATTTTTCCTCGTTGGACTTGGACGCCATGAGACATGAGGGGGTTTTTGGGCATGCTGTTGGATTCGGAGCTAGAGATGCGGAAGGGAGTACTGGTCTGACAGAGTTCCAGGTTGGTCAGCAATTCCAGGATAAAGATGAGGCCCTTTTAAGTGTGAAGACTTACAGCATCCGGCGAGGGGTACAGTACAAGGTGGTGGAGTCCGATCACCGCCGGTATGTGGGCAAGTGTTCCGAGTTTGGGAATGGGTGCACATGGTTGATTCGACTGAGTCTCCGGAAGCGCAAGGGCATTTGGGAGGTCAAACGGTACAATGGACCTCACACTTGCCTGGCCACATCCATCTCGAGTGACCACAGGAGTTTGGATTATCATGTGATTTCGGCGTTCATTATGCCAATGGTTAGGGCCGATGCATCCGTGAGCATCAAGGTGCTCCTGAACGCCACGGCAGCGCACTTCGGTTTTAAGCCGACTTACCGGATGGTTTGGATGGCGAAGCAGAAATCTATTGCCATCATATACGGTGACTGGGATGAGTCCTACAACGATTTGCCTAGGTGGGTGTTGGGTGTGCAGCTGACGATGCCTGGTAGTGTTGTCGTCCTTAAGACGACCCCGGTTCGAGTTGGAGGACAAGTGGACGAGTCTCAAGCGTACTTTCAGAGGCTTTTCTGGACTTTCCCGCCGTGCATCGAGGCATTCCGTCATTGCAAGCCGCTAGTGAGCATTGACGGCACACATCTGTATGGGAAGTATGGGGGGACGTTGCTCATCGCGATTGCACAGGACGGGAACTCGAACATTCTACCTGTCGCATTCGCCCTGGTAGAGGGTGAGAATGCGGAATCCTGGACATTCTTTCTCTCGTACCTTCGACAGCACGTGACCCCGCAGCCCGGTCTGCTGGTTATATCGGACAGGCACAACGGCATTAAGGCTGCGCTTGAGGCCCCTGACGGCGGTTGGCTACCGCCATCTGCGTACCGTGCATTCTGCATACGACACGTAGCGGCTAATTTTGCCCTAACCTTCAAGGGCAAAGACGCTAGGAGGCTACTAGTGAACGCGGCGTATGCGAAGACTGAGGTTGAATTTGGTTACTGGTTTGATATCCTGCGATCTGAAGATCCGGCGATGTGTGAGTGGGCGAACCGGATTGATTACTCGTTGTGGACTCAGCACCGTGATGAGGGGCGGAGATTCGGTCACATGACGACGAACATCTCCGAGTGTGTGAACTCTATCCTGAAGGGGGTCAGAAATCTCCCTGTAGCATCCCTGGTGAAGGCAACATATTGTAGGCTTGCGGAACTGTTTGTTCGCAAGGGGAGAGAGGCTGAGGCCCAGATGGGAACAGGACAACAATTCAGTCAGCATTTGGTTAAGTGTATTGAGGCCAACATGAAGACAGCCAGGTGCTTCACGGTGACGCTGTATGACCGGGATAACTCCGAGTTCACTGTAGCAGAGACCACTCCGACTGGTTCTTTCTCCTTGGGTACTTACAGCGTATCACTTGCCTCTCGGACATGTGACTGCGGCTACTTCCAGGCTCTTCATTTCCCGTGTCAGCACGCACTTGCATGCTGTGCATACTCACGGGTCACCTGGACCTCTTACGTTCACAGCGTCTATCAGATTAGCTCGGTGTTCAATGTGTATCGGATGGGATTCACACCTCCGATTCCGGAGGGCTTCTGGCCACCTTACGACGGGCCCACGGTGATTCCAGACCCTGACAAGAGGCGTGCCAGAGAGGGTCGTCCTAGATCCACTAGGATACGGACGAATATGGACCAGGCGGATCCGAATCGGCCAAAGAGGTGCGGCCTATGTCGCCAACCCGGACACACACGACGTAGTTGCCCACAGGTTGCAGGCTCGTCTCAGACAGGACACCATTAGTATGCATGTTGTTAGTGTTAGCATTATCTACATTAGTGCGCATCTTGCTAGTCTTAGAGTTATTTAGATTATTTCCCATGTTGTTAGTCTCAGTATTATTTACATTAGTGCACATGACTTTTAGTTTGATTGTTGCGAGTAGTAATGAATATGGCTTCTTTAATTATGTATTTTTTTCTTTAAAGTTCAATCATGTATGATAGTGGTCTGTACTTTTTTTGTTATGTTATAGTCTGTTTACCTATGTTTTTTTTTATTTGTGTTCTGGGACATTCATTTTGTATGATCAATGAATCTTGAAACAGTTTAGTGTTTATTTTTTCTTATTAAATTGTGTCCGGGTTGGCGACATAGGCCACATCTCTTTGGCCGATTCGGTTCTGCCTCGTCCATAGATACACAGCTAGCTCAGTCTCACACTAATTCGAACCGGCCTGGTTCGAACTATGATTGGTGTAATTCGAACCAACCCGGTTCGAATTACATGGGAACCTTCTCTCTCTATAATTCGAACCAACCTGGTTCGAATTACCTTCATTCTTAATTCGAACCAGGCTGGTTCGATTTATTACCAACAAAAAACCGTATTTCGAACTCACCTGGTTCGATTTACTAACAAATAGAGTTCGAACCAAGCTGGTTCGAATTATATAAAAATGCGATCTGGCTTATTGCTGAAACGATTTTTGCTTTGGCGTATTTACGTAATTTTTTGAGCCAGTTGGCTTATTATGGTTTTTTACCCTTAAAAAGTGGAAAAGAAGAGGTTTGAAAATAAAATATTATTTCAATTATTTTTATGCACTTTTTAAATAATTATCTAAAATATTTTTAAAAAAATTGGATCAAATACATAATTTGTCTACTAATATAAAAATTATTTGTCACTTATAAAAGATAATTTTATTATTATTTTTGCTAATTTTTTAAATTTTTTAGACATTTTTATTGTTTTAATTTTTTAGATTTATTTTTGTCTGCAGTTAAATTTTTTAAAATATTTTGTTTTATGTTTTTACTTAATTAATATGATCAAAGTTCATCAATTTATAATTTGTTTAATTTTTTTATTTTGTCTTAGAAATTTTAAGGAGAGAGAAACTAGCAAAAATGTATAATTTATTAAAGAGAGAGAGAAAGAGAGCCAACTTAAAATTTAAAAGAAGGAATTTAGCTAATATTATTACTATTAATAGAAAATTTTAATTTTTTTATCTCAATAAAAAATTTAATTTTAATGCACTGTGAATTTAAAGTAGTTTTATATGTGTATTCAATTACGTAATGTCACATAAATAAAAATAATTATTTTTTATATTAATAGCATAAATAATCATCAAAAAAATAGATATAAATATACGATAGTATAAAATATTTTATACTGTCAATATATTAAAATTAAACTCTTTAATAATACAGAATAATTACTTTAAAATATAAATTTTACATTCTTTTTATAACAATTTTTTGATTAGGTAAAAAGAGAGAGAGAAAAGGTTAACATGCCTCTTTTGTGTTAGTGCCTGTGATTATTACTACTTTAATCGTCCATATATCGTGTCAAAGATTTGGTGTGTAGTTTAATTTATTTCATCGAAAATTACGTACTAACTCTAACAAATAACACCATCTCAAAAAATATAGTGCAAGGGAGCGTTATAGGTTTATAAATGGCTAATAGAAAAAATTTTAAATTGAAATATCAATAGTAATTAGAATTAGAGATGACTACCTAGATCTATAGGTACCCATTTCGTTCTTACCCGTTTGAGACGGATAAATTATCCGTCCTCACACCGGAACGAATTTTAATGGGGCAGATTTTTTAGTGGAACAGGACGGAGTTGAATTTAAGTTAAACCCGTCTCTATCCGTCCCCGGTATATAATAAATATAAAATAATTAATAAAATGATTAATAATATTATATCATATTTAAATTTTAATTTTAATTTATGTTATGTATGTAAATGATGGTTATATAATTTTTAAAATTTAATTTTATTTGTTGGATTTAATAATTATAGGGACGGGATCGGTACCTGCAAGAGCGGGTTAGGGTTTAACATTTTACTACCCACAGGTAGGGGCGGGTGGGTTTGATACGGGTTTTTGTAGGGCGGGGCGGGATCGGATAGAGCAAAAACCCACCTCTACCCGCTCCGTTGCCACCCCTAACTAGAACTGGTTGTGGAATAATACTAACATTTTAAAGAAGTTCAAATTCACTATATGGCTTGGCTTACATGATACTCTACCGACTGAGACCTTTTGATTCAAGCAACATTTAGCTTTTTCAGATATGTGTAAGAGATGTAACAAGGCGCAGGAAACTATGGAGCATTGCCTTAGAGACATATTGGTGTTGAACGAAAAATATTTTCGATGAGGAAAAAGCTATTCGAAAACATGAGTAGTTATCGAACAAGACACTTGTGCAAGTATTGGACTAAGGTTCTCGACACGGGTTCGAATTTAAGGCCTTTTCGATAAAACGAGTAAGTGAAATCAAACAAGGTATTCGAGTTAGCTGATCGAAGTATGTTATTCGAATAAAAGAATTGGGTAACTTTTATAGCTGAGAAGTTAAAGATTTTCATCACGCGAGAAAATTATGGAAAACGTTTAAGCGGGAACGGTTATCAAGAAAAATGCATTCAAGGCTATAATTTTATAATTAACTATAATTAATGGTCAGTTACCAAATTAGGATTATAAATACTAGGAAGTTTAAGGGACTAAGGGTTGAAACTTTGAATTCAGAAAAAACACTCTAAGCACACTCACATCTCAGAGAATTTCTGAGTCTGCAATCGAGTTAATTTTTCTGTAGGGTTTTTTTCCATGTTTTCACTTTCTTAATCTACTTGTAAATTTTATTTTTTCAAGTAAATCTATCTTTCAAGTATCCTCTATTCTCTTTGTTTGATTTATTTGTTTGTGCATCTTTAAATTTTCATGTCAAAGTTCTTTGATTCAGTCGAAGGCATTTTTATTGCTTTATTTTAGTTTCAATGCAAATTTTTACGCTTCTGTTATTAATTTACAAACTTTCTTTTATTCTTATTTTCAATACTTGTCTAATCAAAGACACTTTGATGCACTTCTAGAAAACTGGTACTCGCACAGAAGAATAGGTTTTGCTCCCAGATCATTAGATATCAAACCACCATCGATTTGCTAAAAATCGACAAAACAATTGGATTCTAGTATCCTGGACTCGACGGGTGGTACTGCTCTTGAAGAGTGGTTTTGAAAAGTCTTGGCTAATAATGAGGTGTCTTTTGGTGCAGGACTTTAATTTGGTGGGTATGGAGACACAGGTGCAATGATATATTCAATGCTGACAACCCTTGGACAGACCACAAGGTTGTTACCTTGGCCAGAATTACCGCCAAGGACTTACAAGTTTACAGGAATCGAAACAATGCCTTTAGGTCTCTCCGAAATTGTCTGTGTTGGAAACCACAGGCAACTGTTTAAAGTTAATTATGATGCAAGTTTGTATCTGGATTCAAATTTAGCGAAATTTGGGTGTATTATTAGAGATTTTAAGGGAAATTGAATTTCGGGCCGCTCTGAAAGCATTCTCCCCTGATCTATCATCATATGTGAATTATTTGCTGCTTGGAAGGGATTGGTTTTAGCTTGGGATTGTAGTTTGAGGGATACTATATGTGAAAATGCATGATCTTACAAGTGAGTATTCATCTAAAGTAACAGATTTAGTTCACAAGATTCATGAGCTTTTTATCTTGTTCTTGACTTGTTCATGTTGAGTGGGTGTCCCAAGAAACAAATAGAGCTCCGGATTGATGACTAGATATGGTGCCAAGAGTAACTTTAATCATGTTATTTGGTTTGAGTCTTGTATTGATCTCCAATAAATCATCCGCTTTGGATATAGAATATATAGTATTTACTTTATTTCTTTGCATGTTTAGACATAATAATAATAATAATAATAATAATAATAATAATAATAATAATAATAATAATAATAATAATAATAATAATAATAATAATAATAATAATAATAACACCTCAAAAGTAAAATAATCATTGAAATAGTAATGTTTCAAAAAAACAATTGAAAAAAAAACATCATCAACAAAATTAATAATCATATTAACCATCTAATATATAATATAAAAGTTATTAATTTTTTATAAATAAACTATAGTTTTACAAATATATATATATATATATATATATATATATATATTATTCAATAAAAAATGTCTTTATCATCAAAATCATAAAAGATTTGAAAGTATAGATAAATATATATCAAGTAATAATATGCACATGAAATTATCAGTATTTGTTTCCCATAAAATTGTCATTTCTGAAAATCTCAAAATTCATTTATTTAATCCATAACATGCAAAATTATAATTATTTGTATAAAAAGCATTTTATACCAAATAAAATTGACAAGATTAAAACTACTAAAGTTTAACATCAGTATTTAATTTCTTTGTGGTTGTGTTTTGCCTTTTGGGCATTCTGCCCCAATATTAATTAAAAAATATGAGTATAAATTTGGCTATGATATATGAACGCTGATACAGATATAGAATATATATGATATGACATAGGATATATAAATACACAAATTTAAAAATTTTATAAAAAAAGGAGACACAATATATCTATAAAATATAAAATATTTTTTGGAATAATTATTGTAATGATATTTTGGTATTTTATTGATATTAAAATATAAAATTAATTTTTTATTATTTTTAATGTCTTTTTTAATTATATAAAGTATTTAAAATATTTTTTATTTTAATAATTAATAATATATGATATTTCTAAACTTATTTTAAAAATACGTATTAAGAATAAGGCTGGATATGTCGACATGTGATCGAATTTAATTAGATATGTTTAAGCGTGTTCGAAAAAATTTTGTTTATTTTTTATTTTTTATTAGGATGTGGTTGGGCACAAAACATACGCATGTCGAACGAATGTCAATGAATATCATGTCTAAAATATGTCTGTGAAAACCACAAATAAAAAAAAATATCCATGCTTAATAGATATTTAATAAAATTCAAATCTTTACAACTTTTATGACAGTAACACAAAGACGTTTAGTTAATTGCATTGGATTACTGAAACACTTTAAAAAAAATTTCTTGGATATATACGAGAATTTTATCCAAGCAGTATGCTTTGTATTAAAATAAAATTTTAATAATTTTTTTATGCCATATCATATTGATTTAATGAGTAATAATGATAAGAACATACACTAAATTTTATATACTCATTTAAAACTGGCCACTTATCAACCAAATAATTGAAGTGGCTCCTAATCCATTCTAGGATATATACATTATGCATGTTATAGTTCTTACAGCAGCCATTTTCCATGTCTAACATGTTGACGATGATATAGCACTTCGGAGATGGTTATGTTCTTGGTAAAATAATGAATAGTGACAATAACAACTAGAATTTGTTATAGTTTCAACAATCATATTATTTTTCGAGAGATTTGCCCAAGAGAATTGTTATTGAGTTAATAACAATACTTTTTGGTGTTTGTTACAGTATGCTCATAAATTTATACATACCAATATATTTAAAATATAAATAAATAATAATTAGTCATGTGAATTTTATTTTTCACATTAGTATGTATCTTTTTTAAAATATATATATATATATATATTATATCACCACTTTGACTACAAGAAATTATTGAAATAGCGACCGATTTGGGTGGTCGCCAAAACCATGGTCGCTAATTAGAAAATAGCGACTAACTTCGATCATTAAACTTTAGCGACCGATTTTTTAGCAAGACCACCAAACCCTCACCAAAGAGTATCGGTCACTAAATCAATCGCTAACAAAATCGGTCTTTTAGTAAATCGATCACTAAATGGCGACCAACTTTTTGGTCGCTAATTTGTAACTAGTTTTTCAGTCTCCAATTCAATTACTAATTGTGGACCAATATTTTAGCAACCAGCATTTCAGTCACTAAATCAATCGCTAATTAAACTAAACATTTTAATGACCAAATTTTCATAGCTAATCCTAATTTTTTAATTATCAATATTTTACTAAAGTTTTACATCTAGGCCATCAAATATTAAAAACCCATCAACATAAAACCTACACCTTAACACATAAAAGTAAACAACACTTTATTATTATTATTATTATTATTATTATTATTATTATTATTATTATTTAATTTATAAAAAAAAGTGAATTAGTAGGCAATGCCTTTTAATATAGTAGTTCTCATAAAAGAACAAAACAACTAGCTATAATTAGAGATAAAATCCCTCAATCATATTTATAACAATAACAATTATGGTTACAAATATAATGTTTGCAGCATGCTGCAAATATATGGTTACAAATGAAGGTTGAGAAAAAGAAAGGGTGCTCTTAATATTCACATGTGAGACTAAATATTCTTCCGCAGCACTCTCTACAGCTTCATTAGCTCTCCAAACCTGTCAAAGTTAGTCTTACCTTTATGCTTTGTCCATTATTTCACCACAAGTTGTGAGCATTATAACTGCATTGGGGAGAAAAACTTTCTTCCATATTGCAAAGTTTATCTGCTCATTTTTTTCTTTAGCTTATAAGGAGGAATGAAAGTTAATTCCGCAAATTGGATACAACTTTTTTGCTCTTATCAGCCAATGAAATGAAAGCCTTAACAAGCTCCTCCTTATCATGAATAGAACAGAAGCTGCAAAAACATTTATGAATAGAACAGAGGCAAATTGAATTTCAACAAATATGACACAGATCAATGTAATTTTCCATCAAACAAGTTAAAAGGGGCTTCTAACTGTGCTCTATACCTCCAATGCAGTTACACTACCCTGCTTCTTAGCCTACCTGTAACAGATCAATCATCAATGTAAATATTTCACTTATTTTTTATAGATTGCAGACCTGCAGACCCTTATTTGAAGTAATGCTCATTTCGATTTCTAAAATTGGTGTAATTCTAACCTTTTAAAATGATTGATTAATTCAGTGAGTCTTTGTTACTTCCTAGCCAAACTTGTTGATGGGAATAGTTAAATGCTACTTTGGAACAGCTACTTGATATGGATACTTTTGTTACTATGGCCAATATAAAAATTGGTATACACTAATTAAATGACATAAATTAATTTCAAATAAGATATTGTGATTAACAGATCAGGTGACAATAGACAGTAGTAGAGTGGAATCACATCAGCAATTGCTAAGGTTGATTCAATTGCTATCTGGTGGGAGACTCGAAAATCATGTTGACTACATCATGTGTGATTTATCATTTATGCAATGTAATTAACTATTATTTGAAAAATTATTTGTATTTATTGTAAGTACGAGGGATAGGGTATATACAAAGAAGAGTGGTAAGTACTTACATGAATGAGGTAATTGCCTTAGGCAAGCTTCCCTCTTGAACCTTGTTCAACACCTTCTCGTCTATGCAGAGTTGAATCAAACTTAATAAGAATAATTATGTGCCATGTCTACTGACCTGAATAGAGAAAACATTTTCTATTATCAAGTTGCCTTACAGGATCAGAAATGTATGCATCCACAGCATCCATTAATTTTAAGATAGCCTTCTTTCCAAGGTCTTCATTTGTCCCCTGCAAGGCAGACAGGGCTGAACCTCGAACAATTGGAATCTCTTCCCCAGGAAACTTGTAGAAACTAAGTAGCTCTGCTAAAAAAGAAAGGTTGTTTGCCGATAGATGCATATCCATTGTATACGCTGAGGATAGTAGGCTTGTGATTGATTCTGTGATGATGAAGAAGGGTCTACTATTCTTGATGCCTTAATTGTAGATGTGGCTGAGGAACGCTTGTGATTGATTGGTTTATGTGGCAGTAAACCCTTCTTCATCATCACAGAATCAACAATAAGCTATCACCAATACCTGTAATCTTCTTCAGTAGAAGGTGTTATTGCCTTTTTATTCATTGGAGATTCTGCTTCGAAGGGTGGCTTAGTTTTTGTTGAAAGTGCTGAATCTCCTCCTGATTTTGAACCTCCCTAATTGCTAACACATTGACACGTGTACAGCTAGTGGGATGATAAAGCTTAATGACCAATTTGGTTAGAGGTATGCAGTATTTGGTTACTCCCCAACTTTCTCACTTCTCGGTAACCAGTTTGGTTTCGGCAATCCCAAGGTTAAACATGCAATAGAATGATCTCTTTGTTTTCTCATTGGATGATAACACCATCACACGGATTGCCTTTCGTTGATCAGCCAAATATTTTTATTTCAAATTCCTACCAAAACTCATTATCGGGAATTTTCTCGCAAAAATTTTCGAATGAATATTAAACTTTTGTAGTTTAAAATATTATTTTAATATGATTTTTTAATATTATAAAAATTTTCTTTCATAATACTTATTCCTAATAAATAAAAAATACTTATATTTTTTATATTTATTTATTTTATTATTTTTTAGAACAAAAAACTTTTATCTTTATAAAATAAAATATGTGATAATCTTCTTTTTATATATATATATATATATATATATATATATATATATATATATTATTTATTAATTTTTTATATATTAAATAATTATAATAATATAATAACATTGAAATCAAATGACATATTAAGTTTATTACATTAAAACTAAAAAATTATATATTTTAATCTTAGATTTAACAAAATATATTTTTAATAAATTATATATAGTAAAAAATATTTTGTGAAACACATTTGTACACTAATTTTTTATATATATAAGTGTTGTTGAGTTAGAGAATAAAAAATTTAACTAAAAAAATAAAAAATATTTAAAAATAATCTTATTATAAATATATAATTATAAACATGGGCAAAAAACACAATTAAGCCAAGAGAGGAAACAAGTTACATGAATAAGCCAAACCGAAAATAGCTTTACGAATCAGCCAAATCACGTTATTATGTAATTTGAACTAGCTGGATTCGAACTACATTAACATATAATTCGAACCAAGATAACTCAAATTATAAAGGAACACCTGATTAACCTAATTCGAACCTACGTGATTAGAACTACGAAGGAGCATAATTCGAACTGCCTTGGTTCGAATTACACACGTGAATGCTTCCCCAAGTAATTCGAATCTAGATGGTTCAAATTACTCACAATTTGTTCCAAATACTAATTCGAACGGGGCTGGTTCGAATTACATAGGTTCCGACTATATAAGGAGTTCGAATCATCCTCATTCGAACCACTATTCCATTCTCATACCCCACCAAATCCCAAAGAAAACGACCCAGATTCGATCCGACAAAGACTCGAACAGAATACTCAGCCGATGGGGGACGATCCGGAAAGGCTATATCGGTTGGACGGAGTTGCTCATGTAGCCGGGGTCATCAACGACGAGGTTAGTAGATAGAAAACTTTGTGCTAGCGGTTTATCTGAGTTAGTGGTTTTATATGCGGTTTTAGTGGCGGTTTATGTTAGTGGTTTATCGTAGTAGTATTGCAAGTGGTTTATTTTAGAGGTTTTGCATGCGGTTTAGTTGGTGGTTTATGTTAGTAGTTTTTGTTAGTGGTTTTATATACGGTTTTGTTGATGGTTTATGTTGGCGATTTATTTTAGTGGTATTGGAAGTGGTTTATTATGTGGTTTTGTGTGCGGTTTATGATAGTGGATTTGCATGTGGTTTTCGTAAGTGGATTTGCTTCCGGTTTATGTTAGCGGTTTAAGCATGTGGTTTTGTTGGCGGTTTAGGTTAGTAGTTTTTATTAGTGGTTTTTGTTAGTATTTTTGTATGCGGTTTTGTTGATGAATTATTTTTGCGGTTTATTTTGGTGGCATTGGAAGTGGTTTACTATGTGCCTTTATAAGCGGTTTAGGATAGTGGTTTTGCATGTGTTTTTCATAAGTGGATTTGTATGTGGTTTATGTTAGCGGTTTAAGCATGTGGTTTTGCAACTGGTTTGTTATAATGGTTTCGCATGTAGATTGTGTTAGTGGTTTCCATAAGTGGTTTCTGGTGTTAGTTATTTTTGTCACTGGTTTTCTAAGTGGTTCTAATAATGCGGTCCATGTTATGCCCAGCCACAGCAATGCATCAAGAGCATGCGGCGGCAACAGGGCATGCGACTCGATGAGCGGTATGTTTCGTACTTGTAGATGGCCGGGTTATACCATCTAGCGAGGCTGAACGATAGATGGTTCTGGTTAGATGAGCCCCTTGTCAATGCCTTCGTGGAGCGGTGGCGTCCTGAGACGCACACCTTCCATATGCTGTTCGGAGAGTGCACGATCACGCTTCAGAACGTGGCGTACCAGTTGGGGTTGCCAGTGGACGGGCGTTATGTCAGCAGTTGCCTTACAGATTTCCAGATATATATCTAGGGTGGCCGTCCAGCTTGGGTGTGGTTCCAGGAGTTGCTTGGAGTGATTCCTCCTCCGAGCTAGGTTTAGAAGTTCGCAGTAAACTGCACCTGGTTCTAGGAGGCTTTTGGAGAGTGCCCCGAGGGAGCCGATGAGGAGACTGTGTGGCACTTTGCTCGTGCCTATATCATGATGTTGTTGGGCACTCAGCTGTTTGCCGATAAGACCGGCAACCGCATTCACATCAGATGGCTTCCCTACTTAGCTAGGCTTGAGGAGATGGGTACCTATAGCTAGGGGTCTGTAGCACTGTGTCCACAACGAATACTCAATCCGTTTCGCCCACTCACACATCGCCGGGTCTTCAGACCGAAAAATATCAAACCGTAATTGAACTCAACCTCGGTCTTAGCGTACGCCACATTGACAAATAGCCTCTTTGCGTCTTTGCCCTTGAAGGTTAGGGCAAAATTTGCCGCTACATGTCGAATGCAGAATACCCGGTATGCAGATGGAGGTAACCAGCCTCCATCGGGAGCCTCAAGCGCGGCCTTGATGCTGTTATGCCTGTCCGACATAACCAGCAAACTCGACTGCGGTGTCACATGCTGATGCAGGTGGGATAGAAAGAATGACCAAGACTTAGTATTCTCACCCTCGACTAATGCGAATGCAACAGGGAGTATGTTGGAGTTCCCGTCCTGTGCAATCGCGACAAGCAACGTTCCCTCATACTTGCCATACAGATGGGTGCCGTCAATACTAACCAGGGGCTTGCAATGACGGAATGCCTCGATACACGGTGGAAACGTCCAAAATAGTCTGTGAAAATAAGCTTGAGACTCGTCCAGCTGTCCACCAACTCGAACAGGGCTAGTCCTAAGGACTGCAACAGTACCAGGCATCGTCAACTGGACTCCTAACACCCACCTAGGGAGCTCGTTGTATGACTCATCCCAGTCACCATAGATGAGGGCAACAGCCTTCTGCTTCGCCAACCAGACCCTCCTATACGTCGGCCTAAACCCAAAATGTGCGGCCGTGGCATTTAGGAGCACCTTGATGCTGACGGATGCATCAGCCATAACCATTGGCCTAATGAATGCGGATATCATATGATAATCCAAACTCCTGTGGTCGCTGGAGATGGAGGTGGCGAGACACGTATGCGGTCCATTGTACCGTTTGACCTCCCAAAGGCCCTTGCGCTGTCGGAGACTCAGCCGAATCAACCATGTGCACCCATTCCCGAACTCAGAACACTTGCCCACATACCGGCGATAGTCAGACTCCACTACCTTGTAATGTACCCCTCGACGGATGCTGTAAGTCTTCACACTTAACAGGGCCTCATCTTTATCCTGAAATTACTGACCAACCTGGAACTCTGTCAGACCTACAGACCCTTCAGCATCTCTAGCGCCAAATCCAGCAGGCTGCCCAGGAACCCCCTCCGGCCTCATGGCATCCAAGTCCAAAGAGGAAAAATATGGAGGGTACTGCTGTATGCTAGAGCTAGAACCACCTCCCGCCCCAGCAGGCTCACTCGCTCCAATATCATCGCCACTGTCATCAGCAATCATATCCGACTCGACATCATTGTCCTCTAGATCATCATACAATCCATTTCTAACCCCAGCCGGTTCAACACACTGTAAAGAGGTCGGCAGAAATTTTCCTGTTCCGACCTCGTCGCCTACACTGCCGTTGAGATCAACAGCGAACGAAGGGGAGGCGACAGGCTGGACGGGTGGCTCGTACGCAGGGACGGAGGAAGAAGTAACGGCAGGTCTGGAGCTAGAACCGGCTACCGTGGCTAAAGTAGCGGTATTTCGGTTCGAACCCCCGAGCTAGATACCACATCAACCAACTTTGCCAACAGTTCTGGTGTCCTCACTTCTGGAAACTGCCGGCGACAATGAAACATGACGTGTAAGTCCTCATCACTCCCGATCGTGAAACAATCATACTTCACGGTTTCTTGGAGCACCGTGATTGGAATGTGATAGAAAAATTTCTTAACCCGTTTCACACCTTCCAGACCAACTTTCAGCAATACAGAGCTAACAAGGTCATCATAGCTCGTCGTAGGCCTCACGATAATACAGAGAGGATCCTTATCAGTGAACTTCACACCGGAACGAGTTTTTCTCTTAATCGATCCTCTATGGTGAACCAACACTACAAAACTCTCCTCACTAGCTATATTACACCCTCTAATGAGAGCAACTCACGATCACACCATATATATACAGGTCTGGTCCTCACTAATTCGAACCAGCCTAGTTCGAAATACGATTTGTGTAATTTGAATTAACTCACTTCGAATTACGTTGAATGGTGTGCATGGAGGTAATTCGAACCTGACTGGTTCAAATTACCTGGGGAAGCTTGCCAATGTAATTCGAACTCACCTAGTTTGAATTATGTGTGCTTATAGTTCGAACCATATAGAATCGAATTACTGAGCATTTCGTTCTTATATAATTCGAGTTGAGTAGGTTCGAATTATATAGAAATATAATTCGAATTCAGCTGGTTTGAATTACATAGAAATGTCCTTTGGTTGATTGATGAAGCAATTTTCAACTTGGCTAATTCACGTAAATTTTGGCTTCCCTTGGCTTATTTCTGTTTTTTGTCCTATAAATATTATATATATAAAACTATAAATTTTAAATTTAAAAATAATTTTAAACTATTATCTATTTAATATTACTATAAAATAAAATATGAATAAGAAAGATTAGAGGAGAGAGTCAAGAGGTAACATATATATTAGAGAGTTTAAAGAATAAAAAAATGTATATCAATCCTATATCAGGCACTATTACATACATACATATGATACATATTATTTATTTAGTTTTCTTAAAATAAAACTAAAAAATAATATTTTTATGTATTATATATAATATTTTGAATAAACTATATTTAGACAAATATTTGAAAAAAAATTATATTACATAATTACATTTTTCACAAAAATAGTTAGTTAAATATTGAATATAATAATTTAATTATTTATCAAGTAATATAAAATAAAATTTAATTATTTTATATTTTTATGTTGCAGTTTAAAATATCATTTTAATATATTTTTTAATATTATAGAAAGTTTTTTCATAATAATTAATTTTAATAAATAAAAAATATCTATATTTTTGTATTTATATGTTTTATATTTTTAATTACGTAAGTTTGATTAGTTTAGGTCTTACTAATATAAGTAAATATATATAATATGATAGGCATGTATTTAGATTATATTATTTGTTCTGTTTTTCTAAAAAAAATTGAAAAAAATAATAAAATTTATATTTTCATGTATTATATATAATATTTTCAAATAAATTATATTTTTAAAATATTTTGATGAAAATTTATATTATATAATAATATCTTTAGCAAAAGTAGTTGGTTAATAAATTTTGAACATAATAATCTAATTATTTTTCAAGTAATATAAAACAAAATTTTAATTATTTTATATTTTTATATTATAGTTTAAAATATTATTATAATATAATTTTTTAATATTATAAAAATTTCTTGCATAATAATTAATTTTAATGAATAAAAAATACTCATATATTTTGTATTTATATATTTTATATTTAATTATTTAAATAAAAAATTCTGTGACCACTTAAAATATTGTGTATTAAAATATTGTCATTTAGAGTATTTAATTATATATTAAGATATTATTTTATATTTATTAAAGTCCATCAATACTCTTCTTTTATATTAATCTTTTATTTTTATCTAATATAATCTAATAATCTATATAAATGTGATATATTTAATAAACACATAATTATTATGTTTATTTTAGATATACCCTAATTCATAAAGTAACGTGAACTTTAGATCAATGTAGGATATGGTAAGTGTATATTAAACTTTTAAGGTGTAACATTTCATAAATTTAATGGGAGATTAAGGTAAAATTATTATATTGATTTACATTGAATTGTATTCCTTGTAACGTTTCATAATTTTAATGGGAGGTTTCATGATAATTTTTGTTATTTCTTTTTATTTTATTATTATTATTATTGTTATTATTTTTTGTAGTTGAAGAAAGAAAAGTAGAAGTCTAAAAATGAATTTAAAGCCACCAAATCCTATGTGGCATCATGATAGAAACTAAAGAGGTTAAAAATGATTGTAGAAACTATCTTTAATTCTGTTTTAATATATAGATAATAGATAAATTATCACGTATACACAAAAAAGTCAAATACTAATAATCAATTATTAATTTATTATGTACAAAAATATATTTAATATTTTATAAATATTTTTATTATACTACTACAAACAAATTTAATTATTAGTTTATTACAGATTTATTTACTATGATAAATTTGATATTATTCTCAATTTTTTATAACTGATTATTTAGTTTATATATATATATATATATGGTGATTTATATATTTAATCATTAATTTTTTACTGTATACGTAGCACTTTTAAAATAATTTGTAAATAAAAATGTAGGGAGTAAGCCAACAGACAGTTTAATGATTAAAGCATTTTGAGTATTTTATTTGAGTTGGGAGCTTTTCATGTTTAATTCTCTAATATCTCTTGTGTTAATATATTTCATGAACAAAAAAAATTATTTGAAGGAGTATGGATAATGGGTTATATACCTAACAAGTTTTCAAGAATTTTTTTACGTAAATTTTTGTATAATTTTTTTTGTCAATAAATATCAAATTTTAGATTTTTAAGTCATAAAAATTATAATATCATACCATCAACTTATCATACCATTTTTTAAAAATATTTAAACTAATAGAAAGAACCACATCAGTATCTTTAACATAGAGAAAGTCAAAAGATATCAAATATTTTCTTCTAAGCCCATATATATATATATATATATATATATATATATATATATATATAGAGGACAGTTATAATATACAGATGTAAATTTGTATAAAGTTAAAGAGATTTACATATTTGCATCCGTTATAATATAAATATTTAAACTAATTCATAAAATATTTGCATCCGTTCTTACATGTGGCAGTGGTACAATATACATATATTAGAAGTCTATATAACGTTATGGTTCTGGATTGACGCATGAGATGATATCATTAAAACGTAACTTGGATTGTTTCAGGACATCAAAGCATAAGAGATGTCGTTAATTAATGTAGAACTAACACAATCCTCATTTATTTGGTAACTTAACGGAGTTAAGAAATAAATTTGATGTTGATCTTTGGAAAAATAAGTTTAATTTGAAAAGATGGAAGCTTCCTCTATGGGGAAAGAATTTTCGGACGTTTATGGTCTAGAAAACATTTAGAATTAATGAAAAGTGTAGTTTTCGATTCATAAATACTTTTAAATGGAAAAAAACAAATTACTAACAGCTAAGAGTTCTGGTTTGTGATTTCTTATTTTTCATATTTTTTTAATAATAAAAGTTTTCATACTTAAAATTCACTTTCTATAATATTATTTTATAAATATTTTAAAAATCTATATATTTTGTACCACAGACCTTGATTGATCTTTTTTTTCTTCCTAAAAAAGTTATTTTACAACAAAATTAATTTACTTGAATATTTTTCTTTTCAAAATAAAAGAATTGATTTTGGATATGTAATAGTGAGATAAAGATTAGAGGCGGTGGTGGTGTTGAATTGGAGTGAGGTGGGAGTTGGGGTTTAAGGTTAATGTTAAAATTGAGAAGCTCATCAAAATTAAATTTGTTCAATACCAAACTTTGGTCATAAAAAAGGAATACAGTTGTGTGTAGCCAAGACACAGGAATTGAAGTGATTAATTTTTAATATAGGAAAAGTTATCATAAACATTTTATTATTCTCTTTATATAAAGATATTTTTTTTATTATTAGATGATAAATTGTATGATTTGATTTTAATATATTATAAAAGTATTATTTTTTTTAAAATATAGTTAAATTTTTGTAGTACACTTTTAATATAAAATTTTTTATAAAAAAATATTTTTATCATCTTTATTTAAGTAAGTTCCTTGTTATAAATTTATAATGTACCTACGTAATTAAATTACTAACCTTCCTAGTTTGTTAAGGGGCATGGATAATGGATTTATCTGCTGCCACTTGTTTAGTTTAATTCAATACCTATAACTAGGCTTTTACCACACGTCAATATTAATAGTCAGTTGTTAAATAGAGATTAATGTTTTATCAAATTGTAAAAATTTCTATATTTAGGTTAAAAGAAGTGGTTTTTGAGGGTTTAGTAGTGCAGTAAATAATTTTATGTTATTCTTATTTAGGTAAAAAAGTTTGAAATTTCATTATTATTAATAAAATACACAACTAAAAAACTAAAAAATTACACTTTAACATAAAAAAAAAGAGAGAGAAAATCAATTCTCTGTATAATTAAACTAACTATATCCTCATAAAAGCATGCATATTGCTACTTTTTGACACCTGCAACTAGAAAGTTAATAATATAGGAAAAGATAAAAAGTCATATGAATAAATATACACTTTGTCATATATAAAACAAAAGGTATGATTTGGGAAGAGAAGAAGGCATTTTGAGAATTTGGAATGAAGAAGAAGAGAAAGGAGGGGGAAGGAGCAGAGATTGTTGCGCTACAAGAGTGGAAAAGAGCAAAGAGCAGCAGCAACATGCAGAGAAAAAGAAAGAAAGAGACCCTAAGACGAGTAACACTTTCATTACTTTCTTTTTAACTTAACTACATGTTTCTCAACAAATTCAATATGTCAAATTGTCAATGTGTGATTAGAAATCAATCGAATAAAAATTTATTGTGTTAATTAAAAGTTATTAATCTTCTAGTATTTTTGTGCTCTTTATAAAACTGTTACCCATGGAGTATTAACATATATTTTTGTTATAAAATATAGTATAGTAAGTTCTATTATACCAATATTTAAAATAACTAAGGTCAGCGACGGAGTTTAGTTGAGATAAGGGAGGTCATGGTTTCTTAAATTTTTGTTCAAATACTTTACTATGACTTAAATATTAAAGTTTAATTTTCATCTCTTGCTTTTATTACATAATAGTGTTTAATTTTAAACATTCAAAATATGTTGAATTTGGATTGAAATTATTCGCATTTTGTAACTCTCTATTTAATAAGCAACACTCCTTTTACCTTTGAGTTCAAGTATAAAAAATTAAGTATTTTTATTTATATAATTTAATATAATTTAATATTTTATTGTTTATTTAATTTAATTTTTTATATGATAAAAAATATTAGAATATTCATAAATATTGATATTATTGTATTTGTATAAATTGATAAAAAAAAATCAATGATATTATAAATTTTAATATTTGTGCTTCTAATTTTTTTTACATATTTTATGTGATATATATTTAAATTTTTATATAAAATAATTATGAAAAATCAAAGGATTGATGTATTTTTTAAGAGGAAGTCTAATATTTAAAAAGGAGAACATATAACTTTTACAATATCAACACCTGTAGATAGTTCTTCTACTTTAATGAATCACGAAAAAAATGAGATACAATCTTCAAAAGTTCAAAGAGTGCATCTAATGAGTTTGACCTTAATTCTTTGTAACGAGATCCTAAAAAACGGTTTTAAATTTGGTAATATCACCAAAATCCAAGAGATGAGGTTAGACGAGTTTATCTTAAATAGGATCTATATAAAAAATATCTTGATAATTATCTTCTATTTGGTCCTTCAAAATTTTGTTTTAAGCTTCGATGCTGACTAAGGTATATAAACTATAATGGTATTTAGTATGTACAAAAAAATACAAAAATTAACTTGATTAATCTGATTTATAAATGGCTATAATCATTAAAAGATTTTTTTCATTTTCCAACTAGGTTCCTCCATGTCTTCATCGGCAGAGATTGGTTAATGGATGAGTCATGATGGCATTGCCTATAATAACAACTGTACTGAGTCTTAGGCTTTTAGGGTTTAGCTTATTGGTTCCCGGCTCCCGCATGAAAATAAAGCTGCTTCCTTTCTCTTTATTTTTTCATCACCATGATCATTATGTGATGCTAAACACACAAGATTATATTCATTCATTTATGATTTTATATCCTCCTAAAACATCAACCAAAACAAGAAATTGTCTATGGTGGGTAAAGTTATATTTGATTTTTTAGGGTCCAAGTGCCAATATTCTAAATGTGTGCTATCCTTAGTGTCGTACTGATGGTTATACTTGTGTGATGTTTGGCTCTGAAATTTTGATAATATTGAACCGGATTTGGTTTATTAACTAAAGGAACCATGATTTTTTAATGCTAAAAGAAATCATGATTTTGATAATATTAGCTACAGAAGATTTTATAAGGTTAATAATAATAATAAGCACAGAAGATTTTAAGAGGTGTGATGAGTTTGGAAAACTCTAATTTAATTTGATGATGAATAAACATTATTAAAAATAATTAATTACAAAATTATTAATTTGATCTTATTTCATATTTGCTTAATTAATAATTTTGTTGTGCAGATTTTGTGACGGGCCGAAAAAAATAGCAAGCCCAATGGAAAAATAAAATTCAGCCTTGTGCAAAAATATATCTAAGAATATGTGGCTGAATTTTTTATTGTGATAGTTGGGTCAGATTTAATAGTGTAAGCCCAAATCAATTGTTGGTGCAAGACCAAATAAGTTGGTCCAAAATTAAAAAGGAAATGGACCCAATGGTTAATCTATTCTTTTATCATCACGGTGAAATCCAATTTTTGTTATATAGCTGCATGTTTCCATGCATACCAATCTCCCATTAAAGAATGGATTTCAAATTTATTCAATTGTGTTTATTATCTTGGAAACATGAAAGAGAAAAAGCAAAGTGATTTGATGACATTGATGGAAGTCTACACGTTGCCACACAAAGCATGGAAAGTTGCACCTAATTAATTTATTTTTTATAACACTCATTGCTTTGCTTTTCTTTTCTTTTTCTCTAGTCTTTCTTCTTTCTCTCTCTCTCTCTCTCGGTCATTTCCATCAGGAAACATGGAAGCATTAGCAAGCTACCAACAACAAGAAGAAAGAGCTAGTATCAAGATCATCATGATGATGGCAAGAAAACATAAAAAATATAAAGTATGCTATGGTTGAGATCTTCAACCATGAATGGTAAGATATGGTGATGAGATCTTGGCTTCTTCATACCAAAAAAAGGTAGAAGGAGATTCGGCCAGCAAAGAAGAGATCCTTGGAGGCATGGCTTGTCTCTGATTCTGCTCAACCACCACAGGAAGTAGCTAGAGTGGCGAAGTGATGGAAGAGGCATAGATCGGAGCAGATGAAGCTATCATCATCATGAAGCATCAAGGGGCAGAAATCCATCTTGGAGAGCAAGCCAAGGATGGAGTGCTCGGATTGATGAAGTCTGATGACCAAGGAAGAACTAGAGGTATTTGCATGTTGGGTTTTGCATGGGTTACCTCCTCTCTCTCTCTCTCTCTCTCTCTCTCTCTCTCTCTCTCTCTCTCTCTCTCTCTCTGGCCGAACCGGTTCTGTTTTGAAAGAAAAGAAGTTAAGCTTGGTTTTGTTTCAACTGTGAAGGCTTCTCTTCTCTATAAAAAGGGTGAACAGTCACTGTTTGATTCAAGGAGAAAGTTTGACAGTGCAAGGCACAGAAGTCTCATAGCTATCTAAGCTTACAGATTTTCTTCTCCTTCAATATATTCTTTTTGTAATTTTTTTCTGTTTAATTTTGTCATGTCTTGAGTCTCATGGAAAAAGGCAAACAGTGATGTTTGTATGAAAAAGCCATAGAGCGGAAAAAGGCAGAGTGCAAAATTAAAAGAAAAAGCCATAGATGTCTTAGAGTTCCTTTGTTCATCTATGTTGTGTTTCATGATTCTGTGGAAATCCCCTTGTAAGTTGGGTTAGCACTTTACAGTTTGTAATCAGATTGATTATAGTGAAATTCCATCATAGTTGTGATGGAGACTGGATGTAGGTTGCATTGCACTTAGCAGCTGAACCAGGATATATCTGGGTGTAATCTTCTTTCTCTACTACTCCATTTCTGTTTCTACTGCACAAGAGCTAAAACCAAAAATATCTCGTGCCAAGTGACGAGACAAAAATAAAAAATCTCGTGGTTAGGGACGAGACAAAAACAGAAAAGTCTCCTCCAAGACCAGAAAGTGTAATCAAGCAAAAAAGGGGCTAAGATTCAACCCCCCTTCTCTTAGCCACTGAAACCATCAATTGGTATCAGAGCTTGGTCTCAAAGAGATCAAGCTTTGCAGCTTGGAGAAAAGATCCTCATGGCAGAAAGCAGTGGCTCAAATCTGGTGTCCTATAACCTTACAGAAGGACAGTCAAGCAACAGACCGCCTCTTTTCAATGGGAAAAACTACACCTATTGGAAGGAGAGAATGAAGATCTTTGTGCAAGCAGTAGACTACAGACTATGGAAGATTATCCTGGAGGGTCCTCAATTTCTGATCAACACAAGTGCTGAAGGAGTAGTCACTCTTAAGCCTGAAGTAAGCTGGACCGAAGAAGACAGAAAGAAAATAGAGTTAAATGCCAAGGCTGTTAATCTACTCAACTGTGCTATCAGCTTTGAGGAGTACCGACGGGTATCACGATGCACAACAGCAAAGGAAATCTGGGATAAATTACAAATCACTCATGAAGGAACTACCATTGTAAAGAAGACTCGGATAGACATGTTAAACAGGGAGTATGAAATGTTTACAATGAAGGAAGGAGAATCCATTGATGAACTGTTCGAACGATTCAACACCATCATTGTGGGCTTGGATGCTATGGGAATAGTACATTCTGATTCTGTGCTTGTGAGAAGAGTGCTGAGATGTCTCACTAAAGAGTGGAAAACAAAAGCTTCAATTATTTTTTAGAGCAGTAACCTTGATTCTATGACACTTGATGATTTGAGAGGAAACTTTCTTGCTTTTGAAAACACTTATTTGAAAAAAGAGTAAAAAAAGAAAGGAATTATTTTTTCTTCTGTAACTAACCCCCTGGATGATGAATCCAGTGATAACTCCTCTGAAAATGAATTTGTGTTGTTTGCAAAAAAATTCAGGAAAATGGTGAAGTTCAAAGGTAAAAGCAGCAGCTCAAGGAAAATAAAGAAAGACCTTAGCAAAGTAACTTGTTACAACTGCAAGGAAATGGGACACTTCAAATCTGACTGTCCCAAGTTAAAGAAAGAGGAGAAGCAAAAAGGGGGAAAGAAGAAGAAGGGTCTGATGGCATCATGGAAAAACTTGGAAAATAACTCAGACATTGATGAAGAATCTGAGACCAAGTCACAGCCTTGTCTCATGGCAAATCATGTAGATCAGGTATTTTTTCAAAACCCTAACACTGAAGACCTTCATCTTATGATAGATCACCTTTCTGAAAAAATAAGATGTTTTGTGACTGATAATCAAGATCTTGAACAACAAATTGTCATTCTTAAAGCTGAAAATAATTTTCTCAAAGAAAAGCTAAGGGAGGCCAAAATTGCTTGTGATCTTATGGAAGAAAATAAGCAGTTGAAAGCTCAACTTAGAAGTTGTGAAAGTGATCACTCGGTAGTTGCATATGTAAATTGTTTTAAGGAAAATGAAGAGTTGCTGAAAAAGGTTAAAAGTCTTGAAAACGACTTAGCCAAATTTACTCAAAGTTATGAAAATCTAAATCAAATTTTGGCTAGTCAAAAACTACTCTTTGATAAAGCTGGTTTGGGGTTTTATAAATCTGATAAGAAACCTTCTTTTAAAGATAAAGCTTCTTCATCCAATGACACAAGGTTTCAAGATCCCACCTACTTTAACAAAACAGCAACTCCAAGGTTTTGTAGGTTATGCAACCGAAGCGGTCATTTTCCTGTTCAGTGTTTCTTTGGTGAAAGAATGATTGGTGATAAAGTTTACAAAGTTGTTTTTTATTACAATGATTTGGGACATAGGAGATGGTTTAACGTGAAAGGATCCAAGAAAATTTGGATACCTAAGGTCACTTGAGCTTATTTTGTAGGTATGCCTAGCATCCAAGAGGAAGAAAAATATGTGGTACATGGACAGCGGATGCTTTAGGCATATGACCGGAAAGACAACCTTCTTCATAAAGCTTGATGAATATGATGGAGGACTTGTCACTTTCGGTGATGATGGAGAAGGAAAGATAGTGGCCGTTGGAAAAGTTGGTAAAAACTTTTCATCTTGTATAAATGATGTTCTTATTGTAAATGGTTTGAAACATAATTTACTTAGTATAAGTCAATTGTGTGATTTAGGATTTGAAGTAATTTTTAGAAAATTTGTGTGCTTGGTTGTTTGTGAAAAAACTGGAGATATTCTTTTTGAAGCTAAGAGATACAACAATGTGTATGGATTAACTCTTGAGGACTTGAAAGAATAAAATGTAACATGTTTTACATCTCTTGAATCTGAAAAATGGCTATGGCATAGAAAGTTGGGTCATGCTAGCATGTACCAAATTTCTAAGCTAGTAAAGAAAAATCTGGTTAGAGAAATTCCTAAAATTAAATTTGATAACGATCTTACTTGTGATGCTTGTCAATTAGGCAAACAAGTCAAATCCTCTTTTAAACCAAAAGATGGAATTTCAACCAAAAGGCCATTAGAGATGTTACACATTGATCTTTTTGGTCCAACTAGAACATAAAGTCTAAGAGGTAAACACTATGGTTTGGTAGTGGTAGATGATTACTCTAGATTTGGTTGGGTACTTTTTCTTTCTCATAAAAATGATGCTTTCCATGCCTTCTTAACCCTTTGCAAGAAAATTCAAAATGAAAAAGATTTAAAAGTAGCTCATTTGAGAAGTGATCACGGAAAAGAATTTGAAAACCAAGACTTTAAAAAATTCTGTGATGACTTTGGAATTTCTCATAATTTTTCATGTCCTAGAATACCTCAAAAAAATGGGGTTGTTGATAGAAGGAATAGAAGCCTTCAAGAAATGACTAGGGCTATGTTATGTGAGAATGAGGTTCCTAAATTTCTATGGGCTGAAGCTGTAAATACAGCATGTTATATTTTGAATAGGACAATAATTAGAAAAGGGTTGAAAAGAACTCCTTATGAGCTATGGAAAGGAACCCCTCCAAATCTTAAGTACTTTCATGTTTTTGGATGCAAATGTTTTGTGCTTAACAACAACAAAAAAAATCTTGGTAAGTTTGATCAAAAATCTTATGAAGGAATGTTTGTTGGATACTCCACCACTAGCAATGCCTATAGGATTTACCTTAAAGAACATAGAACCATAGAGGAATCCATACATGTTACTTTTTGTGATTCTAACTTAATTCCCAGTACTGTAATAGATAGTGATTCAGATTGTGAAGGAGCTGGAACAAGCAAAGAAAATCCCAAATCTGCCCAAATTGAAGAATCTGCTAGTCCAGAATTATCTCGTCAGATTGGACGAGACATTTCTATTTTGTCTCCTGAGCCAGCACGAGAAACTGAAACAATGAGACCAACAGAAACTCATCAAAGCTCAACACCACAAAGGAACCCTAGAGAATGGAAGTCTATGAGGGGTTATCCTCATGACTTCATCATTGGTGATCCCTCCCAAGGAGTGACAACAAGATCCTCAACCAAAAGACAATCTAAACCAAGCAACTTTGCATTTTTGTCACAAATGGAGCCCAACAATGTGAAAGAAGCTCTTGATGACCCATCATGGGTCAAGGCCATGCAAGAGGAGCTTGCTCAATTCGACAAGAATGAGGTTTGGACATTAGTACCTCATCCGGATGGTAAGAAAGTTACGGGTACTAAGTGGGTGTTTAAAAATAAACTTGGTGAGGATAGACAAGTTGTTCGTAACAAGGCTAGATTAGTGGCCCAAGGTTATGATCAAGAAGAGGGAATAGATTTTGATGAGTCTTTTGCTCCGGTAGCTAGAATGGAAGCAATTAGATTTCTTCTTGTCTATGCTGCCCATAAGGGTTTCAAAATATTTCAAATGGATGTAAAATGTGTGTTCCTTAATGGCTTTATTGATAGAGAAGTGTATGTGGCACAACCCCCCGGTTTTGAACATAAAGACTTTCCAAATCATGTTTTCAAACTAACCAAGGCACTTTATGGTCTTAGGCAAGCTCCAAGAGCTTGGTATGAGAGGCTTAGTGCCTTCTTATTGGAAAATGAATTTCAAAGGGGTACCACAGACACAACTTTAGTCATTAAAGCATCTAATGATGATATTCTTCTAGTTCAAGTTTATGTTGATGATATTGTATGTGTTTGGATCGGCCAATGAGTCTTCGTGTGAAGAGTTTGGAAAACTCATGACTAGTGAGTTTGAGATGAGTTTAATGGGAGAGCTTACTTTCTTTCTTGGTCTCCAAATTAAACAAACTTCTAGTGGTACTTTTATTCACCAAGGAAAGTATGCAAAAGAACTTATCAAAAAGTTTGGCCTAGAAAACTCTAAACCAATGGGAACACCAATGCATCCAAACAATAAACTTGAAAAAGATGATGATGGCGAAGATGTGGATGAAACACGGTATAGGGGAATGATTGGTTCACTAATGTATCTTACATCCTCTAGACCGGATATTGTTCAAAGTGTGGGTGTATGTTCAAGATTTCAATCTCACCCAAAAGAATCCCATCTTTCGGCTGTTAAGCGCATCATTAGATATATTAAGGGAACATGTGATTATGGCTTATGGTATCCAAAATCTGATGATTTTTGTGCAGTAGGGTTTTGTGATGCAGATTATGCGGGAGATAGAGTGGATAGAAGGAGCACCTCCGGCATGTGTTGCTTCCTTAGAAGCTCACTCAATATGTGGTCAAGCAAAAAACAAGCCACAGTAGCTCTATCCACAGCTGAAGCTGAATACATATCCGCTTCTGCATGTTGCTCACAATTAATTTGGTTAAAAACGCAGTTGGAATATTACAAATTAAAGATCAATAGTATACCATTATTTTGTGATAACATGAGTGCTATAAATATTTCAAAAAATCCTGTTTTTCACTCAAGAACAAAGTACATTGAAATCAAATATCATTTTATTAAAGAACATGTGCCAAAAGGGTACTATTGATATTCAATTTGTAAAATCTAAAGATCAACTTGCTGATATTTTTACAAAACCCTTCTGTGAAGACAGATTCTGTTCACTAAGAAAAAAGCTTGGGAATGTTTGATTTAAGTTCTGTTGAGAATTTGTGAAATTCTGATTCTGTTCGGTTTTGTCTCGTAGGAAAGCAAGAGACAAATTTCAGGATGTGTTGAACGAGCCATAATACAGGGAGAGACTGAACCAAAGTTAATTATTTTAGGCCCCCTACCAAATCTCTTTGACCTCACTCTGACCCGTTCCTCATTTTTTTTAAATTATACTTTTGGAAAGTTGTCAAATCAACTCTTTATCCTTCCCTCACACCTTGATTCTAGGAACTATTTTTCACTTGTCTTGAATTAGTATGGACTGCATTATTTTTCCTCATTTTTTTTGTAGGGTCCCTCTTTGATGACAAAAAAAGAGGCTGAATTGAAACTGTTATGTTTCATTGATTTGTTGCACTGTTTTGCAGACATATTTTGCTCTATTTTATGCTCTGATCTGGCTCTATTTTGAGCACTTTGTGTTAGTGGATTAATTTCGAGTTGAACTTTGATTGTCATTTGCTCAAATGCATGTGTGCTGATTAGACCATTGTGTTTTGGTGAAAAATAAATATTTTGCCTTTTGTATGTTGTTTTTATTTATTTTGCAAGTGCCCCTTGATGCCAAAAGGGGAATAAATGGTGTTGAAAATTGAAATTGAGAAAGTGCTGAAAATTGAAATAAAATTGAAATTGAGAAAGTGCTGAAAATTGAAATCATGAAAACAGGGAACAAGGAATGAAATCCGTGTGGATTTATGATTATCCTTGTTATAAATTGTGCCTTGCTGATTGCTGTTTTGTTGATATAATGCTTGTGATGCATTTGTTTTAACAATATGGCTGCCTGGTGGTTAATATGTTTTTTTTATCTTGATGAATAAGTTTTGGATTGGGAACATACTTCTGATTCATCTTGATAAACATGCTTGCTGAATATTTTATTTTTGGCAGTTTCTTTAAGCAGTGGGTATGAAAATAAATGTTGAGAATTGCTGTGATCATGCCGTGATTAAAAATATTTTCTTACCATAAGTATGTTGCTCTGATTTGATTGAAAAATATTTTTAAAACAGTAATTTATTCTCAAAAATATTTTTGGTTGATTATGTTGTGAGTTTGAGCAGAAAATCAAATTATTGATAACAAATGAGTTTTGTATATCACTCAAAATTGCTCATAAATCAAGCATTCAGCGTCATGTAATGGATATGCTGAATAACATTGTTACTTTAGGCTTGATTAAAATTGTTACAGGTTAGTGCTTCCCTTGGTAAAAACATCATATATTAAGGGAGAGCCATGTGACAATTAGAAAGAGGGAGAAATTCAAAAATTCAAAGGGAGTATTCTATACTCTAATCTTTAATTTCTTTCCATTTCAATTTTTAATAATGTTTGTCATCAAGGGGGAGATTGATGAGTTTGAAAAACTCTAATTTAATTTGATGATGAACAAACATTATTAAAAATAATTAATTACAAAATTATTAATTTGATCTTAATTCATACTTGCTTAATTAATAATTTTGTTGTGCAGATTTTGTAACGAGCCGAAAAAAATAGCAAGCCCAATGGAGAAATAAAATTCAGTCTTGTGCAAAAATATATCTAAAAATATGTGACTGAATTTTTTATTGTGATAGTTGGGTCAGATTTAATAGTGTAAGCCCAAATCAATTGTTGGTGTAAGACCAAATAGGTTGGTCCAAAATTAAAAAGGAAATGGGGCCCAACGGTTAAGCTATTCTTTTATCATCATGGTGAAATCCAATTTTTCTTATATAGCTGCATGTTTCCACGGACACCAATTTCCCACTAAAGAATGGATTTCAAATTTATTCAATTGTGTTTATTGTCTTGGAAACATGAAAGAGAAAAAGCAAAGTGATTTGATGGCATTGATGGACGTCTACACGTTGCCACACAAAACATGAAAAGTTGCACCTAATTAATTTATTTTTAATAACACTCATTGCTTTGCTTTTCTTTTCTTTTTCTCTAGTCTTTCTTCTCTCTATCTCTCTCTCGGTCATTTCCATCAGGAAACATGGAAGCATTAGCAACCTACCAACAACAAGAAGAAAGAGCTAGTATCAAGACCATCATGATGATGGCAAGAAAACATAAAAAATATAAAGTATGTTGTGGCTGAGATCTTCAACCATGAATGGTAAGATATGGTGATGAGATCTTGGCTTCTTCATACCAAAAAAGGTAGAAGGAGATTCAGCCAGTAAGAAAGAGATCCTTGGAGGCATGGCTTGTCTCTGATTTTGCTCAACCACCACAGGAAGTAGCTAGAGTGGCGAAGTGATGGAAGAGGCAGAGATTGGAGCAGATGAAGCCATCATCATCATGAAGCATCAAGGGCCAGAAATCCATCTTGGAGAGCAAGCCAAGGATGGAGCGCTCGGATTGATGAAGTCTGATGACCAAGAAAGAACTAGAGGTATTTGCATGTTTGGTTTTGCATGGGTTACCTCCTATCTCTCTCTCTGTGGCCGAAACGGTTCTGTTTTGAAGGAAAAGAAGTTAAGCTTGGTTTTGTTTCAACTGTGAAGGCTTCTCTTCTCTATAAAAGGGGTGAATAGTCACGGTTTGATTCAAAGAGAAAGTTTGAGAGTGCAAGGCACAGATGCCTCATAGCTACCTAAGCTTACAGATTTTCTTCTCCTTCAATGTATTTTGTTTTGTAATTTTTTCTGTTTAATTTTGTCATGTCTTGAGTCTCATGGAAAAAGGCAAACAGTGAGGTTTGTATGAAAAAGCTATAGAGCGAAAAAAGGCAGAGAGTGCAAAATTAAAAGAAAAAGCCATAGATGTCTTAGAGTTCCTTTGTTCATCTATGTTGTGTTTCATGATTCTGTGGGAATCCCCTTGTAAGTTGGGTTAGCACTTTACAGTTTGTAATCAGATTGATTATAGTGAAATTCCATCATAGTTGTGATGGAGACTGGATGTAGGTTGCATTGCACTTAGCAGCTGAACCAGGATATATTTGGGTGTAATCTTCTTTCTCTACTACTCCATTTCTATTTCTACTGCACAGGAGCTAAAACCAAAAATATCTCGTGCCAAGTGACGAGACAAAAATAAAAAGTCTCGTGGCTAGGGACGAGACAAAAACAGAAAAATCTCCTCCAAGACCAGAAAGTGTAATCAAGCAAAAAATGGGTTAAGATTCAACCCCCCATTCTCTTAGCAACTGAAACCATCAGGGTGTTCGTTTGAGAACAATTATTATAATTTTGAAAAGTCTAAAGAAAAAAGTCTAGAAGATTAAAATTTTAAAATAAATACTATATTTATTTATTAAAATAAAAAATTTAAATAAAAAATAATTTCTGAAAAAAATATCGAAGTGAATGATATTTTAATGAAACTATTATTTTAAAGGAATAAAATTTGAGGTGAACTAATATTTTTTTTGCTTTAAATTTGTCTTTTTGGAAAGTAATTACCATGACTTGTCAACTTAGGTTCAATCACAACAGTCTTAAAAGAATTCATCAAATTGTCAGAAAAAAAAATAAATGATCAGATTGGTAGCAATTATTTTTTTTAATTTGAAGAATAAATTTGAAGTAAGAAAAAAAAAGTTGAAGTGAGCCAAATAATTTTTTTCTAATTTAAATTGATTATTGCTTAAAAAATGAAAAGTAAAGCTAACTGAATTTTTTTTCCGTGAATAGATATTATTTTGAAAGGAAAAATATTGAAGTAAATGAATTTTGTTGTAAAATAATTTTTTTAGGAAAAAAAAAGATCAATCAAGGTCTGTGGTACAAAATATATAGATGTTTAAAATATTTATGAAATAATATTATGGAAAGTGAATTTTAAGTATGAAAACTTTTATTATTAAAAGAAAAGAAATGATGAAAAACATACGAAAAATAATATATATAATTTCACAATTATATTAATAAATTTATAATTTCTAAAGGCATAAAAAGTTATATTTTTTATATTCATAAATATAATACCCTGATTCTCCACAGAGTTAATTTCAGAAATTCTGTGATGAGAAATTCGATAAATTTTCGAGAGTCATCTCACCATAAAATAATAGGGTGGACTTAGACTTGATAAGTGCAAAATATAGATATATCATTAGGTTTAGTTAACTGTGAACCAACATATATTAAACCACTTTCTTTTCTTCGGTTCAACCGAACCAGGATCAAAAACCATTCACATCATTAGGAACTTTTGTAACCATGATTAAAGCCCTAATTCTTTTTCTTCTTCCTCTGATAAACCAACCAGTGAAAAACTCCTAACCAAGGTCACACCTCTTGGTCACCGCTTGGAATGATTGGCTTCTGATTAGGTGTCCTCTGAAGAAGAAACCACGCCACTCTCTTCACCACCTCATCCCACTTCTTCCTCTCCTATTTATATGTCCATTACTTCTTCTGGGTCTTCTTTTTCTGTGCAAAAAATAGAATTGGGAACGAGAGAGCAGGAGAATGACAGAGGGAGTAGGAGTGACACCAAAAGAAGGTTAAGGAGGAGTCTTTCCAATTTTTCTTATTCTTCATCAATCAGAGCAGCAAGAGGAGCAGAGTGATGGCGTGAGATGGGGCTGACCGAAGCTGAAGGGGCTGGCCAAAGTTTGAAGTAAAGCTGACCAAGGGAGGAAGAGAAAGCTAGGACCGATTTCATGAGAAAGGGTGAACTCCATTGAGGTAGGGGTTAGGCTAGTTTAATCGTATGTTTGTATTTGTGTGAATGATGAAGTGTGATAATGAAATGTGTGATTGCCTAATGATTATGTTGCTGAATTAAGTATACTAATGGTGATGATAATGGTAGAACTACTATGCAGAATTTGATGAACATAGATGTACTTGTGTGAGTATGCGCACTTGTAGAAAATGTGAATTGATGATTCTGAGGTATAGGAGATACGAAAACCACTCTAGCAACTTTGATTAGTTAAAAGAAGTATAGAATTATAGTTTTAGAGAAATTTTAGGCTTAAATATAAGATTTGGTATGTAAGGTTGTTGGAATTACATTGTGTAAAATTTCTGCAATTTCTGCATAATTGGCAGTAGAATGAAAGAATTTTTGGGAAGAATCTAGACCAAAATTTTGGATGAAATTATTTTTCTGTAAAATTTCAGTGTGTCTTGAATGTTCCATACAAATTTCAAAGAATTTGGCCAAGTGGTTTACAAGATATGAATTTTTGAAAACAGTAGCTGCTGTAGAATTTTTTTGGTTTTTCTAGTTCTGCAGTGTCAATTTCAAACTACTGGAACTTTTGTTTTACTTAACATTTTGAGTTGATTCTAAAATGATTTTAGATATTTGTAAGTCTATTTTAAATGAGTACAAATTTCAGGTCCATAGCTATTTTGTAGAGTTATTTATGCCTCTTGGAAGCTGGGCTGTTCGCAGGAACTTCAGAACTAATTTAAAGAAACAGGGCAGCCTTTCCAATTGACATTTAATTAACCAAACAAGGTGATATGAATCTGAAACTTGTTGATTATAAAACTTAGGGGTGTTTAGTATAATCTTACAAAAATTTAGGAGCAACGGATTAGAATTGAAATTATTATGAATTTTATAAAAACACTGCTGCCTGCTGTTTTTCTGAATCTTTACAAGTGCAGTAGCAGAATTTTAAAATCTTGTATAAAATTCAATTCTAATCCAAATGTAGTAAAATATAATTCAAAGTAAAGGTTAGGATCTCTAGAGTTACTTTGATAAGAGAGATAGTCCGTGCGTAGGCTTTCATAACATAAAAACCACATAACAAGACAGCAAGGTGCTGTTCCTACAAACCTAGAATAACAGTCTCGGTTTTTCCTCAATAGCTAGAGATAGAATGCCTAAAAAAATATGATTTCTAGACCTTTAGAAACTCGAGTTCAATATGAACATGTGGACATAAAATTTGTGCGAGTCCGAGTCCGTTTGTGATATTAATCGTTAGATAGAAAACCGGTCGCCAAAAGGGTATTAGGCTAAACAAGCTAAGAAGTGAATAAGAATGCAAGTTACCCCTAGGAAGGTTAAAGTTAAAAGGGTGATGCGGAGGTATGCTTAGTAATATGGTGATGTGGAGGTATACTTAGTTATGTGGTGATGCGGAGGTATGTATATTTATAAGGTGATGTAGAGGCATGATGAAAAGACAGGAAATAAGAAACAATGAATGAAAAGGATAGTTAAATGCTATTTGTTTGACTGGGCCTTTGTGCCAAATTGCTAATGCAGAAGTGTCCGCCTGACTGATAGCCTAAGATTGCTAATGCGGGAATATCTGCCTAACTGATAGCATATTGTATGTTGAATGGGCCTTTGTGCCAAATTGCTAATGCGAAAGTGTCCGCCTAATTGATAGCCTGAGATTGCTAATGCGAAAATGTTCGCCTAACTGATAGCACTGTTCCTTACTGTGATACACATTAAAATGTTATTATGATGAGGCCTAACTGACACGAGTAACCGTGATGCCAAGGTGTCTAATTGACACAGTAAAGGAACCATATTCGGGGTTCACCCCGAGTAACGTCAGGTTGCGAGTAGACAATCGACGCGTGAGCTCATGGCCTGCACTAGGAACAGGCATGCATCATAAATTGTTTGCACATTTGATTGTGATTGTTTACTGTTCATTCTTTCTGCGATGTGCCATCTGCTTCTTGTTAATTCTCTATTTTCTGATTCTTGTCTGTATTTTAAGATTATGACGAAACTTTCTCAAAGCTTAGAATAAGATAATAGAGTTAGGAATAATAGTCATAGAGAATAGCGTGAGAACGACATTCATCCCAAAGAAAGATGCCAAGAAAGAGTTATGTCAGAGCCCACGATACAGAAATAGCCGAGAGACTTAGTAAGCGAGTTATTACGATAGAGCCAAAACTCTAGGTTTCACGAGAGAGATGCGCTTTCACGATGCCGCCTTACTGGAACCATATAGGTTCTCACCCCTTCCTTTTCCCTTCCCCCACAGATGGAAGATCCAGACTTAATCGCCATCATAGGAGTTATATTTCAGAGAGGTACCATAGGAGCATGTGTTGTTGGACCCTACAGGAGATGCTCGAAACTAGTCTTGAGTTGATGGTTGCAAAGTTGTGCCTCGACGGTAGAAAGAATGTATGATAGATGGTATTCATTTCTTAGACTTTGCTTTCCCTCTCTTCTGTAGCATTTTTGAGGGATAGGACTTGATATTTTCTTTTTTTTTAGCCCGGGTACCAGTTTAGAGGTTTTCTACATGAACCAGGTATCTGGAAAGTTGTTAGTTGCATATATATATATATATAGGTAAGTATGTCAAGTTTGTATGAACTAACTTAAGAAGTATATATGTTTTTTGTGATCTTATTGCTAAATTTAAATTTTGCTGTTAGTCTGGTGTTTATTTTATATTGTATATCTCTAAGGATGTTCACGGTTTTGTTAATAGGTTTGTTAAAAAAAAGTATGTGATGATAACAAGTTAACATATGCGATTCCGTTAGTACGAAAGGCTTATATGTTGTAAATATTATCGAGTCTATAGTTTTATAGGGCTACTGGGAAGTAACACCTGATGACTGGCAGTGATCTGGACCTATCAGAAATTGGGTCGTTATAATAAACATTAAAATCTTTGTAATTATAAATATCTAATAAACATAATTATAAACCAAGTTTTCATCCAAAACATAAGTATAAATATTCTCTCCAAAGCAAAATAAACATAATTTAAAACATAATTATAAATATTGTCTCCAAAGTAACATAAACATAATCCAAACCACTCAATTTTTATCTTCATATTATTGTAAGTTAGGTTGGGAGAAGTTAGGTTTTTGCCAAAAAAATTGTAAAAATACCCCCTCACTAAAAAAACACTAAGCCTGGCGGGGAAGCCCGCCCCGTCCCGCCAAAGCCCGCCAAATCCCGCGGTTTAAGCGGTGCGAGTTGGGCGGGCTTTTGCTATTTGGCGGTCCCAATTTTCCAGCCCAACCCGCCTTTTTGGCAGGTTACGCGAACCGTCCCAACAAGTTTAGGCCCGTTTGCCACCCCTAGCTGTGGCCCTCGGCCCCACATTACTTACAACGCCTTAGTGCACGCAACATTCGAGTGTCCATCTCATTCAAGAAGCGGGTCATTTTTGGCCTACCTTTGGCGACCCGCCTGAGAAACGGATTACCGACAAATCGAGGTCCATGATAAACAGACCACGTTGTCAGATTCCCCAGTGGCCTAAACCTAACTCTGTATACTCTTCGAACTTGGTCCACCTTGTATACGTCATGAACATACAATTGCCAATCAAGCTGCTGATTTGCACAACAAGCAAACACATGTCGGCACGGAATCTAATCCACTTGGAATTTCCCACAGTCATATACTCTTCGACGTATGTCAACTGCATACTCCACTCCACTCGGCATCTCACGCACTTTAGATACCTCATTCTGTCTATCAAAGTAACTAACCTGGATGTTTTCCGATGCCCGCTGGTTCGCATGCAATTTAGACGTCACAATCTCAGAGAAGACATGTCCAGCATTGATACGATCCTCAGCCTTGGCTCTTTTTCTTGTGAACAACTCATTTAGCCTGTAAAACGTTGCCTTAACAAGTGCAGTGACTGGTAGATTGCGTGCTCCCTTCAAGACCGAATTGATGTATTCCACTAGATTGGTGGTCATATGACCCCATCAATTACCACCATCAAATGCCAAAGCATACTGTTCGCATGGGATGCGGTCTAGCCAGTTAGTGTTAGTCTCACCATGTTTGCGTAAACGGTGATAACGTATCTCGTACTCGCGAACCGTCCTCGAATATCCTATGATAAAAAAAGGCATCCTTGTAAAAACATGCATCATAACTGTCATGGCCTAGCCCAAACTGAACTTTGGGCCGCCCCAACTTCCGAACCACCCGACCCAAACGATCGGGTGTGAGGCACTCATCCGCCGACCCAGACACGCGTCCAGGACAACTGGCCGCCACGACTGTACAAGGAAGCTTCGAGGAAGGTGGGTTCTGCCCTTGCGAGACCCACCTCTGACAAAGTATATAAGGGGAGGGTCCTACCCCTCTCCTAAGGTACGTCACAAACTACTTTACCCCTTTCTCGCCTGCACACTCGACTAACTTAGGCGTCAGAGTGTCTTTGCAGGTGACACCCACCTCAGCATCGAGAGCTCAAAACGTCGACTTCCCTGCTTCGCCCTTGCAACCCGATTCCAAGCTACGCCTCCCCCAAACCGTTCGGTATCCGATACACCGAACATTGGTACTGTTTGTGGGAACGACCCTGAATGGAGATCGTGCAAGGTTCAGGGGACCATGACCGCGCGACAGGCTTCGAGGGGGCAGCCTCCGTTGCCTCTCCCCGCGAGCAGTTAAGATCCCCTCCACGACGAGCCGAGCCGCAGTCAAAAGCCCAAGAAAGACGCCCTTTCGGGGGAACTGGTAGTGACAACGCCAGGATAATGCAGGAACTGCACCATAGGGTGTAGTACCTGAAGCGCCAACTAGCAGATTAGGAGCATCATCAGCAAATTTCAGACCCCGACTACTCTCAATCTCCCAAGAGTCGGGGAATAACCTCTCACCGAAGTAGTCGCTCCCGACGTACTCCCGTCTCGAGATCGGAATCAGGAAGTAGACGGGAGGACTGGGAACACCCTAGGAGACGAAATGACACAATCATATGCGCCCAAGGTAAATGGGCGGGCACCATGAGGCGAGACCGCGAAAGCCGAGAAGTGAGACCTAGGGGAACGCGTCGACCCGTGATCATGGGCGCCACCCCATTCCATCGTTCCATCCTCGAAGTCTGGTTGCCAAAGCACTTCGACAAACCAACAGACATGAGGTATGACAGAACTCAAGACCCGCAGGAGCACCTCACGGCCTTCGAGGCCAGAATGAACCTGGAGGAAGTGGGAGACGAAGTAAGGTGCCGCGCCTTCCCGGTCACCCTAGCAGGCCCTGCGATATGGTGGTTCAATAGCTTCCCCCAAGGCTCCGTGGCCGGCTTCTCGGATATCAGTCGCGCCTTCTTAGCACAATTCACCACCAGAATCGTGAAGGCAAAACACCCGATCAATCTGCCTGGCGTCACTCAGAAAACCAGCGAAGCGACCAGGAAGTACCTAGATCACTTCAACGACGAATGCTTGGAGATCGAGGGGTTAACCGATTCGGTGGCCAGCCTCTGCCTAACAAACGGGCTCCTTAACGAGGATTTCAGAAAGCACCTCACCACAAAGCCAGTCTGGACGATGCAAGAAATCCAAACTGTAGCCCGTGAATACATCAATAACGAGGAAGTTAGTCAAGTTGTGGCCGCCAACAAACGGCAACCCTCATACACTCAACCCAGGCACCACGGCAATGGAGAAAGACAGAAGGAGCACGCCAGAGACAGCGGACCGAGCAAGGCACCCAAACCATTTCCCCGTGTTGGAAAATTCACCTACACTCCTCTTGCCCTCCCCATCACAGAAGTTTATCAACAAATAGCCAAAAAGGGAAACTTGTCAAAGCCCCGCCCTCTGAAGGACCAAATTAGGGGGAAGAAGAGCCTTTACTGTGATTACAATAAGGGCTATGGACACAAAATGCAGGACTGTTTTGACCTGAAGGATGCACTGGAACAAGTGATCAGGGATAGAAAACTAGCCGAATTTTCCCACCTCATCAGGGAGACGAGGAGCCGAAATCGCGACCACGATGAGGAAGACAAGACCCGAACGGTGAAGCGACGGCAGGAGCCAAGGGACGACGACCGCGGTCTTACCATAGTGAATGTAGTAACCGTGAGAAACACGGCTCCAAGGTCGAGATCGGCGCACAAGAAAGACGCCAAAGTACTGGCGGTCTCCTCTTCATCTTTGCGAATCCCCAAAAGAACCCCACCCATCTCTTTCGGCCCAGAATACCAATGGTTCGACGAGATCCTGGAAAGCCCCCCCATGGTCATCACAGCCAGGGTCGGAACCGGTCTCGTCAAATGAATCCTTATAGACATAGGGACAGACTCGAACATTATGTTCCGCAACGTCGACGCGTTAAGCCTGCGAGATGACGACCTAACGACTCACCAACACGGTGTCGTAGGGCTAGGTGATCACTTCATCAAATCAGACGGGATAATCCCCCTACCGGTCTCTGTTGGACAAGGACAGGAAAGAAGATCGGTAATGGCTGAGTTCATAGTTCTGAGGGACTCCACGGCCTACAACATCATCTTAGGAAGGAAGACCATTAACGATGTTAGGGCAGTAATAAGTACAAAGCTGCTAGTGATGAAGTTTGTCATAGATGACGGATCTGTGGGATCCATTAAAGGAGAATTAGAAACGGCAGTCGCTTACGACAACGCCAGCCTCTCCTTGAGGAAAAAATCTAAAGAAGCATCGGGAGTGTTCCTCGCCGACCTGGACGCTAGGGTCAACGACAAGCCCAGACCTGAGCCAGAGGGGGACCTGGAGAAGTTTAGGGTCAGGGACACGGAGGAAAAGTTCACGTTCGTAAATAGAAACCTCCCCCATGAATTGAAAGAGCCTTTGATAGAAATGATTAGGGCTAATGGTGATCTGTTCGCCTGGACGCCATCCGACATGCCGGACATAGACCCTCATCTCATGTCACACCACTTGGCCGTCAAGCCCGAAGCCCGACCAGTGGCTCAGAGGAGAAGGAAGATGTCGCAGGAAAGAGCAGAGGAGGTGGCCAGGCAAACGGCCAGCCTCCTAGAAGCAGGTTTTATCCGAGAACTAGACTATTCGACCTGGTTGTCGAATGTAGTCCTGGTAAAAAAGCACAGTGGGAGATGGAGAATGTGTGTAGATTACTCCGATCTTAACAAAGCTTGCCCCAAGGACTGCTACCCCCTTCCCAACATTGACGCGCTTGTAGATGCGGTGGCAGGATTCCGGTATCTTAGCTTTATAGACGCCTACTCCGGCTACAATCAGATACCGATGCACCGGCCTGACAAAGACAAAACGACATTCATAACACCGAAAGGAATCTACTGCTATAGGGTGATGCCCTTTGGCTTGAAAAACGCGGGGCCACATACCAGAGATTGATGAACAAGATATTCAGCGATCTCATAGGCAAGACGGTAGAAGTCTATGTAGACGACATCCTCGCGAAGACCACCCGACCAGATGATCTCCTGAGCGACTTGAGGAACGTATTCGCGTCCTCCGACAAAACAGCATGAGGCTCAACCCGCTCAAATGTGCCTTTGCCATGGAGGCCAGAAAATTCCTGGTATTTATGATCACCCAAAGGGGGGTAGAAGCCAACCCCGAAAAATACCAAGCGATACTACAAATGGAGAGCCCAGGCTGTATCAAAGACGTCCAGAGGCTGGCAGGAAGACTCACCGCATTGTCTCGCTTCCTCGGAGCGTCGGTGGCAAAAGCTCTACCCTTTTTCAATCTGATGAGGAAAGGGATAGCGTTCGAATGGACCCCTGTGTGCGAGGAGGCGTTCAAACACTTCAAAGAGATCCTGGCAGCACCTCCCGTACTCGGGAGGCCCAAAGTCGGAGAACCACTTTACTTATACTTGGCCATAACGGAGGAGGCGCTCGCGGCAGTCTTGGTGCGGGAAGAAGGAAAGGCTCAACAGCTAGTTTACTTCGTGAGTAGAGCGCTACAAAGAGCAGAACTGTGGTACAGCAAACTGAAAAATCTGGCACTGGCACTCTTGACCTCTTCCCGCAGACTAAGGCAATACTTCCAAGGCCACCAGATCATCGTGAGGACGGACCAGGGAATCCGTCAGGTACTCCAAAAACCCGATTTAGCGGGGAAAATGATGACATGGGCCATTGAACTCTCCCAGTACGACCTGTGGTATGAGCCCCGACACGCAATCAAGGCACAAGCGAAGGCCGACTTCTTGGTAGGGGTAACGGGGGACCCCATCAAGGAAACGGGCATACGGTGGAGACTCCACGTAGACAGAGCCTCTAACTAAAAGTCTGGAGGAGCCGGGGCCATCTTGAAAAGTCCTGCCGGAGTCGTATATGAATAATCGATCAAATTTGAGTTCCCGGTATCAAACAACTAACCGGAATATGAGGCCCTCTTGGGGGGCCTGACCCTAGCACGAAAAATTGGGGCAACGAGGCTGGAGGTGTGCAGCGATTCGCAGGTCATCACCTCGCAAGTAAATGGGAGCTACCAAGCCAGAGACTCGCTGTTGCAAAAGTACCTAGAAAAGGTTAGAGAGTTGAGCAACCAGTTCGAGGAGGTCACGATCCAACATGTCCCGAGGGAAAGGAACACACGAGCGGACCTCCTATCCAAGTTAGCAAGCACAAAACTAGGAGTAAGCAACCGATCTCTCATCCAAGGCATGCTAAAGGAACCGGCAGTTACCCTCCACCTGACGAAGATAAACCCTTCTTGGTTGGACCCAATCATCGATTTCCTCGAAAGCAGCAAACTCCCTGACGATGAGAAAGTAGCTAAAGCGTTGAGAAGGGAGGCAGCCAAATACACGACCATACAGGAATAACTGTTTAAAAAGAGACTCAGCCAACCTCTATTGAAGTGCCTACACCCCGAACAAACGGATTACGTGCTCAGGGAAGTCCATGAAGGGTACTGTGGCCACCATATCAGGGGCAAAGCCCTAGCAAGAAAGCTCATCTGAGCCGGATACTACTGGCCATCGATGATGGAAGATTCCAAAGAATTTGTGAAGAAATGCGCCAAGTGTCAAGAGAACGCCAACTTTCACAGAGCACCAGCTTTCGAGCTAAGCCTACTGACGACCTCCTGACCCTTTGCCAAATGGGGAGTCGACCTCTTAGGACCTTTCCCGGTTGGCCCAGGGCAAGTCAAATACCTCATAGTCGCCATCGACTACTACACCAAATGGATAGAGGCCGAAGCACTGGCCAGCATATCCTCATCTAATTGTAGAAAGTTCATGTAGAGGCAGGTGATAATTTGATTCGGCATCCCAGAAGTCGTCATCTCAGACAACGGGATGCAATTCACTGATAAGAAATTTGTAGAATTCCTCAATGGCCTGGGTATAAAGCAGAAGTTCTCTTTAGTAGAGCACCCCTAAACGAATGGACAAGTCGAGTCCGCAAACAAGGTGATCTTACAAGGACTCAAGAAGCGGCTGGGTGACAAAAAAGGTGCATGGGCCGATGAACTCACTTCAGTCCTTTGGTCTTACCGTATAACCAAACTGTCCTCCACGGGAGAAACCCCCTTCTGCCTGACATACGGAGTGGACGCGATGATACGCATGGAAATCGGCGAGCCTAGCCCCCACCTACTTCTGAAGGGAGTAGAAGAAGCGGTGGAGAAAGACCTGGTAGACGAGGCTAGGGAGATGGCCCATTTGACAGAAGTAGCGCTAAAGCAAAGAATGGCCCTGCCTTACAACGCCAAAGTACTCAAGAGGGAGTTCGAAAAGAATGACCTGGCCCTGTGACACAACGACATAGGGCTTGCGACCCAAGGGGAAGGAAAGCTAGCGACAAATTGGGAAGGCCCCTACAGGGTCAAAGAGGTGCTCGGCAAAGGCGCCTACAAATTGGAGAAGCTCGACGGCAGGGAGAGACCGAGAATATGGAATGCAGGTAACTTGAGAAGATTTTATTCCTAGCTCGAGCACGCTGGCTAGGCGGTTCGACGAGTTTAGTGATTCACTATTGTTAAAACACTTACCATGGCTATAGACCTGTTTAACTGCCGATTAATGTTTACTTAACAAATTTCCTCTTTTATTTTTCCTCAACTATGCATCCCACAACAATACGTTCCTCATAGCGAACAATAAACGGGGTAACAACACGGCGTCCCGGGACTGATCACCCCGGGAGTCAACCAAGTTAAAAAGCCATAATAAACGGCCGTGATAATAATAAAGCCACGATATGGCCTTGCCAAAGACGCTAACGTAATGGTAAACGAATGACGAGCGGCGGGCATATAACGGCAAAACTAGAACAAGACAAAACGTAAACGCTACCGGGTAAGCGGAAAAATATGATATCGACAAGCCGACCAAGCGGCTAATAAAGTATGACAAAATAGTTCAAAAAGTTCTACAACAAGGCCAAAAAACACAAGGTAAAAGAATTCATTTCTTAGGCATATCCACAATCTTGCCGTCCTTGATCGTCTTAAAAACTTTGATTGCCGATGTATCAAAGTCGGGAGCCACGATCTTCACTTGAGCCTTGAGAGCCTCCTCAGTCATAAAGATTGCACTCTTTCCTTGCTCTCTGACCTCCTTGTGTTTCTTCGTGAGCCCCTCAGCCTCTTCCTGAGCAGTCTTAGCAGCCGTAACAACTGCATCCCGTTCCTTTTCCAAGGTGACCAACCGACCCTGTGCGGCGCTAAGTTGGCTTTCCAAAGTCATTTCCCGCTCTGTCAGACGGGATACGGATGCATCAGCAGTTTTTAATTTTTCTTCATCAGACGTAGCCTTCTCCTCGGCAGTCTTAAGCTCCTCTTTCGCCTTAGATAGCTGCCCCTGGAGTGTTTCAACTTGAGCTTTGAATTTGTTGTTGGCTGTAGCGGCAGATTCGAGCTTCCGACGCAGCATTTACATACCCGTCAACTCGAACTCAGCCTTCTGAGCAATGGCCGCACCGCGAAGGAGGGTGCGACACATCCATCGAGCCTGTCCCGCGAGGTTGGTACCATGAAAATGTTCCTCCGTGCCAGGAAGCAATTGGGAGTCTATGAACAACCCGGCATCGAAGTTTCGCTCCATCACGATAAGGGCCCTTTCAGGACTGGAATGCGACCTCTGCCTCTTAGGCGTAAGAATGACCCTCAAGTCGTCATCCTCGGCCTGTTGAACGGAAGACGAGTGCCCGATGCTAGCCGCCTCCTCGAGAACAGGGGAAGCACGCGCCGCATCGACAACCTTCTCCGACATGACGACTTCGCGAGGAGAGGGCGCCGCCTGATCTCCCTCGTTCCCAGGAGGAACTACCGATTGCTCATCGGCCTTTTCCCCATCACTTTCCTCTAAGAAAGTCTTGAACAAGCTTTCGAGGCCGGTCACTTCGGCAGACATTCCCATTACAACAGAAACGAACAAGTTAGTTAGTAATCAGCATAACAAACCAAAGAAGCAGCCATGCAGAAAAGACATGACAAAAGTAATCACAAATATAATCCTTGGCAACCTCCCGGCTACCCATAAGGAGGTGGGAGTTCACATGGTTTCTCCCAAAAACGGCCCATAGCACGTCGGCAATTTTTCAATCCACAGCCGACATCCCCTTGTAAGTTACCTTAATAAAAGCATTGTACCCCGCTCCGAAACTCCAATACGTCGGGATGAGGCACTCCCCCTCCAATGACAACCAAAAGGGATGACGACCCTTGACCGGCCGCACCTTAAAATACTTATCCTTAAACCCATGGTAAGAGTCCTCGAATAAGCCAAATATCCTCCGTCCTTGGGCAGATCGAAAGGACATAAACCCCTTCCTCGCCTTCCCCTCCTTGGAAGGGTTCGTAAGGCTAAAGAAGTAAAGGAAGACGTCGACGGACACTGGCAGCTCTAAGTACTCACATACCATCTCGAAACAGCGGATTGAAGCCCAACTATTCGGATGCAGCTGCGACGGCGCCACGGAGATCCGACTAAGGAGCCCCATTTGGAAAGCTGAGAAGGGGATACGAACCCCCACTTGGCTGAACATGGCTTTGTAAAACCAAATCCAGTTGGCAACCCGGGGGGCATGAAAATTGAGCTCGTACAACCGCTCATGAGGGGCAGGAACGAAAACGTCATAGTTGGCCTCCTCGTCAGTGCCCCCGCACAGGTACTCGGCCTGACGGAACTCGGTAAGCTCCTCCTCACCCATCTGGTTCGGAGAGTCCCTGAGGTCGGAAATAACCCAAGCGTACGGGTCATAACCCGCGGCGGAGGTAGAAGCCCGGGAGACGACGCGAGGCATACCTACAGTTGGGGTACCACTTGATTAGTCTATGAGGTCGGGGGCTCGAAAAAACCCAGAAACTACACTTAACTTATTTTGCAACTACAAATTAAGCATGGCTAAAGCTAAATCCTAACAAAGGCCTACCCTAGAATGGTAACCCCTCCTAACATACCTACTCGACACTAAAGAAGATCAAGCAAGCAACATGCTTGTGATAGGAAGCAATGGCAAAAGCAGAACAAATGCAAAGCAGAAAATAAAGAAACAACTGGTTACCTGGATTAATTTTGAAGAATTGAAGAGGGAAGAAGAGAAGCAGAGAAGCAGATCCACAAGAAGGCAAAAGCAATACTCTGGGAATTTTGGGAATGAAGAAGATGGAGATGATCGAAGTAAAGATATGGGAACAAATACAAAACGGTTTTAAAACTGCTACTTAAAAAAGCGCGAAAAGACTAGGGACAAAGCGGTCTTTGCGTGCGGGGTTTTTTAACCCATTATGAGCATTTAATGTTCTGCACGAGGAACGAGGTGACAAAATGATCGTCCCAACAACGAACGGGCACGCGCACGAGAGGCACGTCCCCTCCACGGACGGCCGACCTGGCGACAACGCGTGAGAGAAGAGGTAACACGCCACCAACAGTCCACGCGACTATTGCTGGCGCGTTGGGGGCACTGTTATGGCCTGGCCCAAACCGAACTTTGGGCCGCCCCAACCCCCGAACCACCCGACCTAAATAGTCGGGTGTGAGGCACTCATCCGCCGACCCGGACACGCGTCTAGGATAGCTGGCCACCACGGCTGTACAAGGAAGCTTCGAGGAAGGTGGGTTCTGCCCTTGCGGGACCCACCTCTGACAAAGTATATAAGGGGAGGGTCCTACCCCTCCCCCAAGGTACGTCATAAACCACTTTACCGCTTTCCCGCCTGCACACTCGACTAACTTGGGCGTCGGAGTGTCTTTGCAGGTGACACCCCCCAGCATCGAGAGCTCGGAACGTCGGCTTCGCCGCTTTGCCCTTGCAACCCGATTCCAGGCTACGCCCTTCCCGAATCGTTCGGTATCTGACACACTGAACAATAACAGAATCTGAAATAATAACAAATTTTTTTGTTATTCAAATTTACCTATGTTGACGATAAGCTTCTGTAAGTACGGGGCCTTAAACTTTCCTAGGAAGTTTGACTCTATATGTCTGATACAAAACATGTGGAAAGCTCCAGGAGGAGAACATGCTCCGTTACTCTGAGCAATAGCTGAGTTGATGGACTCATGTCGATCGGAGATAAAGCCCATGCCGTCACGTGTCACCACATGCTGTCGCAAGCTACTGAGAAAAAAGTGCCACGCCTCAGATGTTTCTCCCACCACTATGGAAAATGCAATAGGCACGATATTATTGTTGTCATTCTGTGAAACTGCAACCAACAAATAACTCTTATATTTTCTATACAAATGAGTCCCGTTTTCCTGCACTATTGGTTTGCAATGTCTGAATGCTCTAATACAATGATAATAACTCCAGAAGACTCGATGTAAAACACGGATATTAGGAACTAAGTCATCACCCTAGTATGCAGGCATTGTTTCAAAGTGAACAACTGCTGATGGCTCTTTGTAACACATGGTCTCAAACCATATGGACAAAGCTTCATACGGTATAGTTAACCATACTTTGCGATAACTTACGGTATAGTTAAACTTCACTTGCACTTCCGCAATGACTGATTTCACCTTTATAGATGGGTCAGCTTCTACCAACGGCTTAATTGCTTCTGCAATTGTGTTGGAACCCAACTTCGAATGGTCTTGAGAAATGGTTGCTCTAGTACAAGTGTGACTACTATTATACCTTCTTATCTCCCAGCAGTACTTCTTGCACATTTTACTAATCCTGATCATCCAGTCACAACCTACACCATATTGTGTACATTTAGCATAGAATGTTGTTGGTTCCGACTCGTACACCCGATAATCTACACCTCGACGAATTGTATAATCTTTCATCGCCTTAATCACTACCTTCCTAAAACTGAATTTCATTCTCACGATGAATTCACCGTCCGCTATAACAGAAAGCTCTGCTACATTCACACCACAAAATATGTATTTTGATAAATAATTGTTAAATATATGTCTTAACCGTTGAAATTTTCTAATATTTATAATTTAAACATATAAATATAAATAAGTAATAAAATAAATATAAATAACTAATAATATACATATATACATATATATAAATAATAAAATCTATCAACATTTGTCATTTTTTAAAATATAAATATGAATAAGTAATAATAAATTATTAATCATAATATATAATAAATTATAAAATCTATCAACATTCCTGGTTTTTCAAAATATAAACATAAATAAATAATAATAAATTATTAACCACAGTGTATAATAAATTATAAAATATGCATAAACAATTATTAAATAATTAAAAATAAATAATCAATGCTACTTACTAAATAAAAAACCTTACTGAATAAGTAACTAATAATATAATTAATCATGCTACCTAATTAATATATAATATTTATCAATCATATATTGTATCAAAAATACATACTTACATTCATATAATGAGAAAATTTTGGTGCATGCATGGCCTCTAAATCTAGCGAGTCCATGAAAATAGGTTGGTTTATTTGTGTATTTGCCACCTCTGCCACATCTGCCTCCATAGTGCCATCAGCCTGATCTTCGTCTCCACCTGAATCAATGACTTTATAGTTACTTTCAAACTCCTCCTCGCTATCACTGTTATAATCTTTCAACTCAATATTTTGGTCTGCTTCAGATTGTTCAAACTCAATATACAGTTCGATGAACGATATCTATATTCGAATTTCCATATACACTGAAAACATATCGTCCATGTTCGCTTAATCAGTTACATATTTGATTTAAAACTAAACAAACCCACCGAATATGGATATAGGATGTCTATACAGAATGTACGACACTCTCCTAAATATTTGAGAACCGACTTTTCTCATAAATCACACCTTTTAATTCTTCAAACGACATTGTTAATGGAATAATGATATCTACCAGATTTTCGCACACAAATTTCACTCCTTCAGCTGTTTGTAACAAAATCTGTCCATGATAATAAATTTTTAACATCACTCTATCGTCCATTATGATATATTCAAATCATATGCTCTCAATCTTTGTATCATTGCTGTTGAAACAATGAAGAAGAATATAGAACTAGAGGAGTTTCAGAAGAGAGAATAGAGAGACAAAGAAGAAATGGACATGTTCAGCAAATTTTGGATATATATAAACCAACAAATTGGACGGTCTTACCGTGTTTTAATCGTTTAAATTTATTAAAGCATTAAAATCAGATAGTCTGATTTTATTTATTACGAATTTAAAAATGTTGCAGCCATCAAATCAGATCGTCCGATTTCATTACACATCACTATTTAAAAGCACACACAAATCAGACCATCCAATTTGTGTATTTTTTTCTGCTACAAAAAAATCAGACGGTCTAATTTTTCTCCCCTAGTTTCAAAAATTTAACGCCGTCACAACACTATATTACCCCTGCAACCTCCATAACTCAACGTTACACACATCTTTTAATCATATTAAAATTAATGAACCACAATCATTGACCTTTTTAACTTAAGATCTGGTGCAAAACTTAAAAAAAAGAAGTGTATGCAATTCATTTATATTGGGCCTCAGTCTTATTGGGTTTCATCATTAACTTAGAAACTATAGCACGTGCATTTTAGTAGCATCCCCTTCAAACGGAAGAGGTATATATAGAGACCAGAGTTAGATACGCACACATCGTATCACAACAGGATCAACAGAAACTTCACATTTCTCGTTTACTCTAATCTCTTTTTCCAATGTATTTCTTTAAATCCATTCTCTCCGACGATCCAGATTCCCCTGGATCTGAACATGATATCCGACAATACGCCTCACCCGCAAAACGCAACCGATCCTGATCCCTCCACATCCGACACCGCCAAGGCCTCCGCCGACCACAGTGACGGCGTCGATGGCAGCGGGTGGATTCGGTTCGGTGGCCTGATCAAAACCCTAACCTCCAAATCCGAATCGATAATCGAGACGTACCGCCGGGACCTCCAAGAATTCGGCACGGGACTCAAGAAGGAGATCGAGGTCGCCCATGGCTCCCTCGAGACGGTGGGCCAGGCCATCGATCAGTTGGGATCTACTGTTGTCAAAGGAACGGCCCAGATCATCTCCCAAGGTAAGGAAGCAATCCTAGCCGCCGATCTCGATTCCGATAACAATAGCAACAAAAGCACTAAAAGCCCTAGCAAAGATAGTAGTTGCTCGAATTTGAAAGGGTATAGTAGGTTTGAAGCTCAGATTCGTGCTATTCAGGGTGATGCTAGCACTTACAATGATGAGCCTGAGGATTTGGAAGAGTATGGAAAGTGGAAGTCATGATTTTCGTTGGAAGGGAAGGATGAGGAATTGGAGGGTTTTCTTAGTGAGAATGATGCTATGGAGAGTATTTACAAGAGGCTTGTTCCGAATAGCGTGGATAATGAAAGTTTCTGGTTAAGGTATTTCTATAAGGTATATAAGCTGAAAAAAGCTGAGGATGTGAGGGCTAGGCTTGTGACGACAATGTCAAGGGAAGAGGAGGATTTGAGTTGGGATGTAACAGATGTTGAAGATGGTGGTGGTGGTGATGGTGGTGAATTTGGTGAAAACTGAAAAGGGTGTGGTCGAAACAAAGAAATTGAGTGTGGAAGTGGGGGCAAATTCTTCTCAGGAGGAGTCTAAGGTGGAAAAGAGAAATAGTTCAATGCAAAGTGAAAGTAAGGAACATGGCAATGATTCTGTTGGGGAAACTAAAGTTGAGAGTTCAGTGATTGCTCAAAAGGCGGATGATGGAAGCAACTCATGCAAGGAAGTCGTGAAGGAAGTGGTTGAATCTGGGAAGAATAGTGATTATGCAGCTGGTTCTGATGACAAAGTGATAGTGGAAACAAAAGTTGATGATGGAAAACCTCCGGTGGTTGAGGCAAGTAAGAGCCTGGCACACGAGGAAGAGGAGGATCTCAGTTGGCATGAGATTGGGGATCTCAGTAGTATTGATGAAAAGAAGACAAGTCCGCCTCGGAGTGGAAGCCCAAGCAAAGTTGATGTGCGGAAGCGACTGAGTGTTGCAGAGGAAGAAGAAGCCTTGAGTTGGGACATTGAAGATGATGATGATGATGCTGTTAAGTCTTGAGACACTTGATGCTCACTGATCTGAGTTCTGGTGAGGCATAATTATGTAAGTGTGATTATGATTATTCTTTGATAAGTGAAATTAAATTAGCATTTTCTTTGTTTCTATGTATGTATAAATTGATTTAGAAATAGTGGTGTCATTTGTTTTGTCCTTCTTGTATGAAAGGCAATTGTTTCTATATAGGTTATCTTGTCTTTTTAAATTTGTCAGTTGTTTCGAATATTCATAAGATTATGATGACTTCAAACAGAATTTTGGATGACTCTTCATGACAAATTCCCTCACTATTTCTTTTATAAGTTAATCGCTCTGTTGTAATTATTAGTGCCAGCAAATTATCCTTTTTAAATTCAGAATTGGTTATAGTTGCATGGTTTGGAATACTCTTCTTTAAATAGCTCTTCCAGTTAGTCTAATTTGTTATATTAAAGAGCTTTATCAATGGAAACAATTAACCAGCAACTTGTTCATTTGATTTAAGTGTGTTGAAAGTTTGAAGTATAAGTAAGCACATTTACCTATATTAGTTCTCTCTAAACTAATAAACGTATCAAGTAGTGCCCGCTGAGTGAAAAAAATGAAGGTATGAAGACGATGGATGACAGATCAGAAAGTAATTAAAGAAACAAAAATCTTCATTGGAAGCATTTAAAGCAGTACCTTTCTATTTCAGTTAAAACAGTATGAAGATCAGATGTGGCAGTCCAGAAATGTTTGGAAACGCATCATTTGATATGTAAATGTACTGATATGTAAATGTACCAATACAGTATTAAGTAGATAAACATAACTTTGAATGATGTTGATGTTTAATATGAAAAATATAACCTATCTCTTAATTCACAGTTCACACTCTTCACATTTGAAAGCTAGATTTCTAAAGCCCTTAAACTGATTGGAACACCTACTAACCTGTTGTGAACTCTATAGTTTATACCTTATAAGCTATCCGTCTAATAAGTTCAAAAAGAAAAAGACGGGGGAGGGGTGAAAAATGGATAAAACACACTCTTCTAGCAGCAATCGGGCTCCTTTGTACAACAAATGGACATCCTCCACTGTTCCAAGGTAACTTTCTTGATTCACATTCCTTTGAAACCAGTGCTGCTTCTAAACTTAAATCTTACCTTAACCTCCAACTGTAATGCTGGGTTCAGAAGTTGATTCTCCCATATGTGAATTGGTTGGCGATGATAATGCCATAAGGCGTCCCTTTTGGGCTCGAGGTGGGAGATGCCTTGCAGGTTTCCTGGATGCTACCTTCCAAGGCAAGAAAACCCCAGTCCCAGCGCCACCAGGAAGTTTGCCAGGGTTCATTGCCATAGGGTGTACAGGATTTGTTAGCATGACCATTGGAGCATGAAGTATTCCCCATTTGGGCATCATGTCCATAGTCTCATAGCTGCTTACAGCTCCATTTGGCACAGCATATGGACTAGCAATGCCGGGTTGCCAAAGAGTCATTGCGTTTGTCATGGTAGGAGTTAGTGACTGGCATTGATTGGAGTCTGGCCTCACTCTAAAGAAGGTGATGCTAATCCTTCTGTTCGGTGATGGACACATTACGTGTCTTGCCATGTCTGCACTATTTCCTCTCATCACTAAAAGAGACCTGCCAAAGTAAGATTTTCATTATCTAATATGCACTGTTACCTATCTGCTTTTAGAAGAAGATACACACATTACATGATGCCTCAAATTTGTTTGCATAATAAGATGAATATTATCGTCACTTTTGTCATTAAGGGCAACTGTATCGGTGTTTCTTGATGCAGCCACTGAATATGAATGAGAAGAGATATTATGAAAAAATAAGCTATGAAGGATCACAATGGGGTCCTGTAATGCACCCTTTATGTAAATGATGAAAATGCAAAATAGCTATTAAGTTTTCCTAGGCAGAAAAACTATATAATTTTGTGGATTGGAAGTGCTTGCAAGATTCTATGTTACCCAAGGATAAAGGAAATGGAGAGAAGCAAGATCCGAATAATATGGGCGTTATTATTATTGTAACATGTATAGTTGCATCCTGTGGAAAGCTTGTATAATAGCATTTCACATTATTCACTTACATGATGAAGCTATTTCTTCCTTCATATCCAGCACTGTGAATAGAATCTTAAATAATAAATGGAAGATTAGGACTGCAAAGAGTAAAGTTGTTTGATATGTACCCCTTCTTCAATGAGAGCATGAGTGGCCCCTTGTAGTTCCCATCATTTTCACTCATTAGGATACGTCCAAAAGCCATAGTTGAATCAGAGAGAAGAAGGGTTGATATAGGCTGGTCCAGATGGGGTGGTTTCAGGAATGGCTGAGAAAATTCCCCCTAAAATTATAGACATAGCTATGTTATTTCATTGTAGCAACAGATGCTTATACAGTTGTACAACCTTCCTAAAATGTACTGACACCGGATAAATGAAGTAAAGGGAAAACAATACCTCCTCAAAGAAGTTAATGATACAACCATTTGGCCTTTTATACTCTGGAATTAACTTCCATTGTATAAGGTGATCAATGACACCATGAAGAAGTGCTGGAATCGGTTCTATGTTGCCTGTAAAAACACATGAAAACAAAAAAGGGAGAGTAGAATTACACATCACACCACTCTACCAAAGTTATCAAGTTTTTTCTACTTATCATTTCTTACTCTTTGCATCATTTATCTGCCCGAATATCGGAACACCTAGCTGAATCAGCTCTCTCTTGTTCCCCTTCATCTGCTTGTTGAATAGTATGAAAGTTTCACCTACATTTATTCATGGAGATGTTGCAATTAGTAATCTAAAAACAGTGACTACAGGACAGCTATGATCAAATTAATCAGCTGGTTTCCGGCCAGTTTGACCGGTTTCTAGTCGGTTTACCGGAGAGTTCCCCTTTCTGGCCAGCCACATGGATCTCGTTTACAAAATCAGTCAGCTTACATATTTCTGAGTCATTGAAAATGGCTTCATATAACTTCAATCCTTTCACAACATTAACCTGATAATTGGAACAATTTTTTTTTTCTGTTAGCAATTTCCACCTGTTTTACTTATAAAAGAATGCATTTAGTTTGTGAAAAGAATTGATGAACTTGCCATATGGCCCTTCACTGACTCCTTTGCTTGGAAACCTTTTGTCAACTTTATCAGTGATGAGCGTCCTTCACATTCTTCGTGATTGGAACATATGCTAATGTTTGTCAAACTGGGGTGCATTTCTTGAGATCCTGCTCATCAAACCAAAGAAAATCTTTGAAAATTTAATACCCAGCAAAAATTTAATGCATGCTTTTTAATTATCAATTGTTAAATAGATTCAAGAGTTGACACCACCCATATGTACTAAAGAAGTTCACTTATCAAAATTTAGTTATTAGAGATATTGTGAATTCCAGTTGGTAGAACCTCTGATTATCTTGCAGGTGTCAAATCCTACTAGGCCGTTAAACTAGACAACCTTAGAGAGCTTAACTAGACGTTTGACAAAACTAACCTAAACTGTCACTATATAACACTCATATCCTTTTAAATGAAAAATATTAAATGCAATTTGTTTACCATTTAAAAAAAATTAAGAAAACAAATTAGAAAGAGATGGCGGCAACACATGTCATGAGCAATGTCCCCACGGTGGTAGTGCAATTAATAAAGGGAATTGAAGAAGAGATGTGGAGTCTAGGCATGGCAATAATGGTATAATACAAACAAAAGAATGATGGCTCCTTCAAAAATCAAAAACAAAAAAAAAAAAAAATTATGGAAGGCAGCAGCACATGTCCCCTCTATGAAATAAATACATCTGGCTGCCTAAACATGTGTTTCTTTCCAATTTCTTTTCTCAACCGTTGTTATTCATTTGTTCCCTTGCTTTCCATTGATAGGACTCATGTTACTATTAGTCTATTACCCTGAACTCTACACATAACATAACACTATATTATTTATTTGTTTTTATAATATTTACATATTTGTAGATATAGAAAAGATGTTTAAAATTTTGATATAACGTCACGTGAAGAGTTATAATTAGTAGTTATATTGATATAAATATCACTATTTTTTTATAAGAAATGACATTTGTATTATTCTTTGTATACATTCTTTTTACAAATTCTCTAGTATAAGAGATTATATTAAGAGGATTGTAAGAACATTCATCAAAGTTACTGGAATAAATTTTTTAAGAAAAAACTTTTTAACATATCAAATATTTAACGTATTGAAAACTTGAATCTTGTAAGCTTCTAATAAAAAAAATTACTTTTGATTTTGATTTTTTTTAATAAGTATCTTTAAAAACATATTCTTATTCGTAGAAGGACGAAGAAAAACGCATTCAACACGGCTCATTGATGCATGACTTGACACCTTGATTTTGATGAGGAATTAAATCGTTTGAAAAAATAAAATCAACAAATTCTAAGTTGATTATACAAAGTTATACGAGGTGACGAATATAAACTACTAAGATCATATTAAACTACAAAGTAATAAGAAACATCTCACTTTTATGCACACAAAATTAAGTACTAATATGATGCAACATTCTTCCAAATTTTACTTATTAACAAGGTTGCATTAAATGATTAATCTACAAGAAAAATCAATGTTTTTTTTTCCCCTCTGGCAGGATTATTGAGGGTTGATTAAATTAAGAGTGGAGAATATTGGTACCATTACCATATATTCCAAAATCCAACCAACCCAACCCAACCCAGCCCCATTGAGAGGGAAGGCCGCACGCACGTGCTAAGATACCATTTAGATGGAACCAGTCACGTGACGTCAACAACCATATTATGCCGTCTGCTATGATGTTTCCGCCGCCTGTAATAAAATCATTGTTCGTATCTCTAGATCTCTCCTTCATTAACGTTGTTATCTTCGTCAATCATCACTACACCTAAATAACGAGGATTAAGCTCTTCTAAATTAAGGTTGACAAAGTAAAAAAAATCTAACTGTATATGGTATAAATTATCTAATTAATAATTGTTTAAGTTTTATTTCCTGTTTTTATTAATTTTTTTTATTTTAGAGAATTAACCCCAACCAACCCTCTTTCTCTCTTAAATTATAATATGGTTATTGTTAAAAAATAAAATAATTTATTCTTCTAATCAATCTCTTTAAAAATCTTTTTAGATTCCAAGCATTGCTTATATTACTTTCAATTGACTTTTAAATATAAAATAAGATTTTGCATATTATAATTGATATCGACTTACACCTCTTCGATTAAATAATAAAAAATAAAAGCACAATGGTTTGAGAAAATATTTTTTTTATTTTTGTTTTGAAATTGGTTAAAAGGTGTTCAAAGAGACTAAGAGCATTGGTTAATAAAATCGAAATAAAAATGTTATTTTTTTCAAAATTGAAAAGGTTTATATTTTTCTATTCAAATTTTTTAATTATGATTTTCTTAAAAATTATTATCTTAATGTATTTGTTAATAAGACTCTTTTATTTTAATACTTTTTGTTATTAGAATATTATAAAAAATAATAAAAATGATAGAATTTCATTTTCCATTTTACTTTTATATTGGCTTTTCATCTTTATAAAATTCTAAAAATAAAAAATAAAAAATACAAATACAAATCAAATATATCCTAATTTTTTAGGTGCGTAAATAACATCGTTATTTTCATCAAATGCAACTTTGTTTACATTAAGAAATGTTTTAATACACAGGTAGCGGTATTATGGACAGAATCTTTGAACTGCATTCTCAGCTTAAAATTACTTTAAAATCATCGCAATTCCACACCAAATAAAAAGTCACAAATTCATATATCTTGGTGAAAAAAAGAAAATCACAAAATAATAGACTTATTTGTTCTACAATAAAAAAATTATATACACACCAAAAATCAAACGGTACAAAAAGCGTTTGGTAAGTATAAGGGATACAGGAAAATGTTTTAATATACTTTCTGGTGGAACATTACATGAAAATATTTAAAATTATTTCCACTAAAAAATTTAGATTTAAATATAGTTAATTCAATAAAAAAAATTCGGCTAAAAAAGAATTAAAAAAATATTTGATAACTACTCGTAAAAATAAATCAATATTTTTCAGTTGAAAAAGATAAAAAACTAATTTCTTTATCCAATAATCAAATAACAACTTTTAATTTCTTTTAAAGTAGTAATATTTACTCGTTCACTGTTTTATTATCTTATTATCAGATAAAAGAAATTAATTTTCTAACAAATCATTTTTTGTCAAATTAATCTCTTTTTTAAAAATTAAATATTTATATACTTTTTAAATATATTAAGATATTAATACATTTAAATATATTATTTTTTTAGTTAGACTCAAACTAGCAATTTTTAAGTGAGGAGAGACTATATTATTTAAATTATAAGTTTATAACTCATTAGCTAAAAAAAATGAGACTATTATCTTAAAAAGGAAGAGAGCATACATCAAAAATTCAAAAATAACAGAATTTATTGTTTTTATTTTTTACCATCATTTCTAATTATTAATATTTCTTTAATTTAATAAACTAATTATATATTTTTAATTCATAATTTTAATGATTAAATAAAAACAATAAATTCTGGTTATTTTCTAAAAGTTCCACCTAGTCAGGGTAGCTCAGCGTGACCGTAAAGTTATATATTGGAAAAGAATAGTGTTGGAAAATGGAGGATAAAAAAGGTTGAACCATGTCTGCGGTCTACCATTGCGCAACGGAAATTAATTTTGACCCTATTACTATAAACAATTTCTATACAAATCTCATTTCCATGTCAAATAATACTATTAACTCGTGTTCAAAATTTGTTAAACTCTAATGATGAATAAAATAAAAACGACTTTTATATGTTTCGAGTATTAATATATTTAATTCAATATACTACTAATTTTTAATAAGATGTCATAAAATAAAACAAATTTTGCATCTTTGAAAAGATATGCATACACAGAAAGTTTCATGATTTCGTCCCTACAATTATATCACACAAACCAACAAAAATTGTTTAAATAATAATAATAATAATAATAATAAATCACCGGTGCTTTTTTTTAGAGAGAGGAAATTTAAAAAATCCCTGCTTTATGAGAACAACGAATGAATTTGCAGAGAAATGAAAAGTGAAGCTTAATTAAAGCTTTTAGAAGGATGAATCGTGAATAAGAAAAGAAAGAATTAAGATATGTAATTAATTAGATTGTTAATTGTAATTAATTAAAGTACCTGAATCAGTAATCTCGCTCTCTGGAGATTCATACTCCTCATGACTCTGTTGAGCTTCGCCTTCGCCTTCGCCATTTCCAACACTCTCCGTCACTTCCTCCTCCACTTTCCCCTTCTCACCGTCTCCGCCGCCATTACTCTCCGCCTCCGCCTCCTCCGCCGTCGCCGTCTTCTTTTCGGTGACCTTGCAGAGCTCGAGAGTCACGTCAGCAATGGAGTGGTACTTCTGCATCTGGATGACGGGAATCCAGTTGAGCCTGCGGCGGTGTATGGCAGCGAACACGGCGTCGTACTCGTCGGAGGATGAGGCTGCGGCAGCTAGGTGAGAGCAGAGGGCGTCGATGATGGCATTTGCAGCAGCGAATTCGCCGCGGAACCAGGCGAGTATGGCGTCCTTGGCGAAGGAATCCGACACGACCATTGGCGGATCGGTACGAGGAACAGCAGCAGTTACAGCCGCCATGAGAATCAGAGTCGAAGCAATTAAGGAAAGGAAAGGAAGCTTGTCCCAATATTTATGAGTTTCAGAAACACAAACAGAGACAAAAACAGAGACACAGTGAAAGTCTGAAAGAGGTTCTTGTGTTTTAAGGTTTTTACTTTTTTTTTTATTTTGATTTTTTTAATGCTTCACATGCAGAAGTTAGAGGAGAGGGTTTATGAATAGGGGAAGGGTAGGAGAGAGTGTGGGATTTTAATACAATAAAAAGGGAAGTGTGTTGTGTTGTGTTGTGTTGTGTGAGTGCCAACTCCGTACAGTTCGGTATTCGTGGCAAACTGGCAAAATAACATGAAACAGGTTTAAGGCAGAAAATTACCAAATACCAATAACAAAGTCTTTTTCTTTTTCTTTTTATTCAATTAATAATTAAAAAGAATACATCTTTTTTATTTGAAATATATTTTAAGTGAAATTTAAAAATATAATAAAATAATTAAAAAAATTATACCTTAAATAATATATTTTTTCCATTATTATTAAAAGTTGTGAATTTGAATTTTTTTATTTTAAAAAAAAACATAGAGAAGAGAGCTAAAGGGCGAGAAGAGAAGTGGGTCCCTTTCCCAATGGGTCGGGGTCTATGCAATTGCACCACGACTGAACAGAAAGGAGCATTGTGAGGGCCCCATTTCAGAGCCTCTATTCTTGGTTCTCACATCACTGGCTGCCGAGCGAAGCTGACCAAGGGTCCCACACCCCTCGACCCTGGTAAAGACTCGAGAGCCAAATATTTATGTCAAATAGTGTTATTTGAATAATGTATATTTAATTAGTTGGATATTATAATTGTTAATTATGTTAAAATTTAAAAGTTGTATATTACGTGTTAATATGAAATATGATAGTATGTGACTAATTTATCTAAAAAAATGAGATATGGTAGTAGCTGTTGAAGTTCAAAGTAAGGCAATTTAGAAATTGGAATGCTAAGTAATGCTGCTTTGATTCAACTTACAAACCACTTTTGTTTTTGGTGGAGAGTGCAGACCTTGGACTTTGGTATTGCTCTTGTTAATACGTAATAGTGGTGGTTCGTTGTTCGTGTTTTGTGGAACCAAACAAACTACAACACGGATCCACACAATTTTAATAGTAGAGCAAAATATATATAATATAATAATAATTTTTATAATAAAAATATTATATTTATATAAAAAGTTAATTATTAAATTATTTATTATAAATTTATGTATAAATATATATATTATTTAACTTATTTTTAATATATATTTTATATTTTAAAATTTATTTTATATAAATAATTATTTTATATATATATAACATAATTATTGTTATAATTATATTTTGTTATTGTAAAATATAATTAGATTTTAAAATATCTAATTACAAATTAAAATATTAAAATATTAATTTAAATAATAATATAAAATTTAAAATTTAAATTTTTATATTTTATATTTTAAAATCTTGACAATATAATATATATATATATATATATATATATATATATATGTTGTCAAACAATTATTTAAAATTTAACTTTTATACAATTAGTTCTTGATGATGATATTTATAGTTGAAAAAGTTCATTTAGTGTAGTTGTTATGAAAAGAAACTAAAGCTAATTTTAAAAGAAAAAACACAAATGGATAGATAATAGTCTTTCGAGTAGATTTTTAGAAAAAATATCAATCTTATTTAAATTTAAAAATTAATCATTATGATGAACATTTAATATAAAGTTTTTAAATTGATTATTAAGTATCTAAAGTTAAATAAAAAATTATTATGAAATCAAATTAAATAATTTAATAGGGATAAATAAATATTATTATCATATATTACTCAATAAAATTTTAAATTATAGTAATGACACTTGTCCTACAGTTATAACAGTAGATCCGTCCCTAACTACAATAATATATATACACACACATAGAATGGTGCCTTATTAACTCTCTAAATTGTATCTATAAGTCGTTTTAATTAATGAAATTTTAAAAATATAAAATGTAAATAAATCATGTCAAAAGTTAATTTTTGATTTTTCTTGCTCTGTCATAACATTTATTTATTTGTCGCCTTAATTATAACACATTAGCATTTCACATAATTTCAGTTGTAGGATATATCAATAAAAAAGTATGTTCAAATTTGTCCACCAAAACACCCCTTTTCTTATATGTAATTTGGAATTTGGTTGACAGGGTCTATTTTAGTTCTTTCTAAAGGAATTTTAATAAATAATTTGATTATTTTAATTATTATTCATGTTCGTTGCTGACTTAGAAGTCACATAAACTGTCATCATGATATCAAAATAACATAAATAAAAGGATTCACTACTTTGATTCATATTTTGCAACATAAAATAATAATAATAATATATTAGATGTATGATTAGTAGCATAAGTTAAAGTTAGTTAGAAATTAAATTAGCTGTCCAGTTAGTTAGAATTGGAGCTCAATTAATCACAGGTTCAATTAACTTCATTATAATGCATGTATATAAACCCTCAATTGAGAAATTCAATAACAGATTCTATTTTCCCCTTCTCTCTGTTCAATATGGTATCAGGAGCAAACCCTTCTTGAAGCTTTCGTAATCGTCTACTCTCTCTCTCTCCTCTCCACCATTTCTGCATCTTCTTTCCTCGTTCTTCTTTTTTCTTTCTCTCTTCTTGGCTCACACGATAGAGATTGATGAGATCTTGCTTGTTTCATCCCTGTTCTTGAAATCGAAACAGCAATTTTCGATCAACGAGCCTCGACGAGAAGCCATTCATCGTGCATGTTCATGGAACCTTCCGCTTCACTGTCTTTGGCTGCTTCTTCAGCCTCATCCATGACGATCGACCCATACAACCTCTCCCCGGCTGATCAACCAGGTTTGATCTTAGTTACTCAACAACTCAGTGAGGACAACTATCATTCATGGAGCCGCGCTATACGAAAAGCCCTCAATGCCAAGAGAAAGCTTCGCTTTATCATAGGTTCTGTTCCTCAACTTGATCCTACCACTGAACCAGAGAAATTTGAAAACTGGCAGTGTGTCAATGATGTAGTGAGCACTTGGATGCTGAACTCTGTTTCAAAAGAGATAGCCACTTCACTGGTGTATACAAATTCGGCTGCTGAACTTTGGAATGATTTGAAAGATCGATTTCAACATGGCAATGGCCCTCGTGTTTTCGAGTTAAAACGTGATTTGATGAATCTCCGCCAAGGCACGATGACCATCTCACAATACTTTACCAAGATCAAAGTTCTTTGGGAGGAATTGAACTCCTACAGACCTGTACAATGCAACTGTGGTGATGCTCGAGCTATGCAAGAATTTCTTCAAACAGAATACGTCCATTGCTTCTTGATGGGACTAGATGAGTCTTATTCTCAAATTCGGGGCCAAATCCTACTCATGGACCCCCTCCCTGCGATTAACAAGGTGATGTCCTTGGTGACTCAAGAAGAGAAACATCGGGTATTAGGAGCTTCCTTGAATTCCCTGCCACAACCTCAAGTCGCTTTTCTCGCCCGCAATCCTCATGCCGCTCAGCCTCAAGGTCGTGGCCGAGGCACACTCAAAAAAGATCGTCCTCTCTGCTCTCATTGTGGCCTTCTTGGGCATACAATCGATAAGTGCTATAAGCTCCACGGATTCCCACCAAATTTTGGCAAAGGGAGAGGCACGAGGCCATCCGTACACAATGTGTCTGTCAATTTGGAACCATCAACACCGGCCACTCCCAACCTGACCTCTGCTCAAGTTCAACAACTTTTGTCCCTACTCAATCATCACCAAATTCAGGAAATTCCAACTCCTGAATCCACAGGTGTCGCAACCCCAGCAGGTATTGTTCTCAACACATCTATGATAAGGTCAAATTTACCCAACAATGCTTGGATCTTAGATAGTGGAGCCACTATACATATTGCTTGTGATTTATCACTTTTCGAGTCCATTCATACCTCTAAGAGTTTTTCAGTTTCTTTACCAAATGGTGACATTTTCTCTGCAAATCTCATAGGGTCAGTTTTCATCAATAATAATATTACACTCTACAATGTGCTTTATGTGCCTGAATTTCGAGTCAATTTACTATCAGTGTCCGCCTTACTTTCCAATTCTTCACTCACTGTCACTATTGGATACACTCATTTTGTTATTCAGAACAACAAGTGTTCGAAGAAGATTGGGAAAGGTAGCCTGCAGCAGGGACTTTATATCATGAGAGCCGACACCCCAACCAAGTCATCATCATATGTCTCCACTCAGTCTAATCCGGCCTTTCATACTAGTTTTAATCAAATAAATCTGTGCAAATCCCAATTATGGCATGCACGTTTAGAACATGCTCCTTCTAGTGTTTTACAGCATTTAGATAACATCTTGCAATTACCAAATAAGTCAGACCACCACACTTGTGAAGTTTGTCACTTAGCAAAATTCAAAAGACTTCCTTTCGAATCACAAAATAACATGTCCTCTAATGCTTTTGACCTTATACATTGTGATGTTTGGGGACCTTACCATATCCCAACTTATAATGAAAAACGTTTCTTTTTAACAATTGTTGATGATGCATCTCGTTTTTGCTGGATTTATATGCTAACTCACAAGTCTGAGGCCACAGATTGCTTAAAGAATTTTTTTGCCTTGGTTGAAACTCAATTTGGCCAAAGAATTAAGTGTTTCAGGTCGGATAATGCCAAAGAACTTGCTCTCGATGCATTCTTGCAGCAACGGGGAGTCTTGCACCAATTCTCATGTCCTTATCGTCCGCAACAAAATGCCGTCATGGAACGCAAGCATCAACACCTCTTGAATGTTGCAAGAGCATTACTTTTCCAATCCAACGTGCCCATTTCCTTTTGGGGTGAATGCGTCATCGCTGCTGCCTTCATTATCAACCGAACTCCCAGCAAACTTCTACACTTCAAGTCACCATTTGAACTCCTTTTTGGCAAGACACCCAACTATGATTCCTTGAGAAGCTTTGGATGCCTTACCTATGCAGCAACTACTCCCAATTCTAGAACTAAATTTTGCCCAAGAGCTGATTCCTCTGTCTTTGTTGGATATCCTATTGGCTATAAAGGATATAAGCTTTACAATCTTCGCACCAAACAGTTTTTCATATTTAGAGACATTGTATTTCATGAAAACATCATGCCCTTTAGCCAATCTCCTCATCTTCAACCCAACACAGATCTATTTCATGATTTTGCACTACCTAATCCTGTTCTAGATCCTATTCCATCACATTTACCACCTTCGCCTCACACCAATTCCACATACGCACCCCGTTCTCCAAACCTTTCTTCCATCGTCCCCAACGCTCAGCCTCAACCACCACCATTACGTCGATCTACCCGCCACACTCAGCCACCATCATATCTAAATGACTATGTGTACCATACCTCAACACCCTATCCTCTCACTAACCACCGTAGTACTCACAAGCTTGGCTCCAAATATCACAACTCCATTGCTCAGTTGGACATCATTCCTGAACCTCAGTTCTATCACCAAGCTGTCAAGTTCAAAGAGTGGCGGCAGGCCATGCAAGAAGAGCTAGATGCCCTTGAAGCCAATAATACTTGGGTCTTAGTTAAACTACCCAAAGCCAAACGTGCAATCGGGTGTCGGTGGGTGTACAAAGCCAAATTGAAGGCAGATGGTACACTGGAGCGCTATAAGGGGCGCCTCGTTGCCAAAGGCTACACTCAACAGGCCGGGATCGACTTTCGGGATACCTTTAGCCCGGTCGCAAAAATCACCACAGTCAGGACTCTTCTCACCATTGCTGCTGTCAAGAATCGGAGTCTTCTCCAATTAGACATTAACAACGCATTTCTCAACGGGGAATTAGATGAAGAAGTTTACATGGAGTTACCCTTGGGCCATCCTCAATGGAAAGAGGGATTAGTGTGCAAGCTCACAAGGTCTTTGTATGGTCTGAGGCAAGCTTCACGGCAATGGTTTACCAAATTCTGTACCACTCTTCTCAGCCACGGATTTTCACAATGCAAACAGGATTACTCTCTATTTGCTTTGGGTGAAGGTGATGCGACTACTTTCCTCATTGTTTATGTGGATGATATCATCATAGCTGCTCCAAAGCAAGAGATGGTTGACAACGTTAAACTGAAACTCCAATCAATTTTCAAGCTCAAAATCTTGGGTGACCTCAAGTTTTTTCTGGGTTTAGAACTTGCACACTCTAAAGCTGGCATCGCGCTTACTCAAAGAAAGTATGCGTTGTCGTTATTGGAAGAGACAGGTTATTTAGGATGTAAGCCTGCCACCACGCCTATGGATGCAAATCTGAAACTTCGAGCTGATGAAGGCGATCCCGTACCTGACCCATCCCACTATAAAAGGCTGATTGGCCGCCTCATGTACTTAACAATTTCCAGACCAGACATTACCTTCGTAGTAGTGAAATTGGCCCAGTTTATGTCCGACCCGCGCCTTTCCCATTTGCATGCCACTCATCAGGTCCTTCGTTACTTGAAAGCTGCACCGGGACAAGGGCTCCTTTTCTCCTCTAAGTCCAAATTCAATCTCACCATGGACGCTGATGCGGATTGGGGGGCTGTTTAGATACAAGGCGATCCACCACTGGGTATTGCACTTTTTTGGGTGATTCTCTGATATCGTGGAAGAGTAAGAAACAAGATGTGGTTTCTAGAAGCTCGACCGAGGCTGAATATCGGGCGTTGGCAAATGCTGCTTGTGAGGTCCTCTCGCTCATGGCCTTGCTAAAATTCATGCACATTGAGGTCCACTCAGCCATGGTTTTTTACGATAACATCTCGGCTATTCAGATGTCTACCAATCCAACATTACATGAGAGGTCCAAACATATCGAAATCGACTGCCACTTTATTCGAGAAAAAGTCGCTTCTGGAATCATCAAGCTGGTGCATGTTCCAAGCAAACATCAACTTACGGATATCCTCACTAAAGCACTCCCTGCACCTCAATTTCAGCATCTCATGGCCAAGTTGGGAACATACAACATGTATGCTCCAACTTGAGGGGGGCTATTAGATGTATGATTAGTAGGCAGTAGCATAAGTTAAAGTTAGTTAGAAATTAAATTAGATGTCCAATTAGTTAGAATTGGGGCTCAATTAATCACAAGTTCGATTAACTTCATTATAATGCATGGATATAAACCCTCAATTGAGGAATTTAATAACAGATTCTATTTTCCTCTTCTTTCTGTTCAATATAATAATAATAATAATAATAATAATTCAAGCATTAAAATAATGAAAGACATCTACAATTTAAAAGATACTAAATTAATATTTATTTATTAAAACAATACGCTATATATTAACCATTCCCGAGATCAGATGAGGTATCAGTTCAAGTTGCACAAAAAATACAAAATGCTCATTGCATTGCCATTTGCCACCACGCACTAAAGTATTCTGTAATTGACATTTCCATATATAGAAAATGAATATAATCGTGCAAAGAAATAGTTCAATAATAATAAAAATAATCATGTAAATCTTATAAGAAATTTATATATTTATTTATTTGTACCTTTTAACATCAGTTGGCACGCAAATATATATAGTTGTGAATAGTCAATTATCTGTAACAATAATTAAAATATTATTTTAATATCTAACATTTATATTTAGATTAAGTCTCAATTTTGTTTTACTATATATTAAATATGAATAAAATACTTAATATAATTAGTGTGTAGTACGTAGAAATGTTATATATTAAGAAGATCAGATAATAATCTTCTCTCTTAGTATTTGTGAATATTTTAACGTCCTGGTGTTGTTTTAAACGTAAAAGAAAAAAAATAATAATGTTTACACACATTGCATGTTGAAAGATCTTAAAATTAATAATATTTGTTTAACTAATTATATTGTTACAACCAAGTATATATTAGATTCTTCTTTCGGATTTAACAGAGAGGCAACATTGAGTCTTTGAAATTTTTAGAAACAAAAACAAATCATTTTAAATATTATTAGGACAAAAACTTTATCCTTTATTAATATATAAGTTACACATTTGAAGGAAGATCAAAATAAATAAATAAAATAGAACCGTGCTCTTGGGAAATGGAATAAATTTAAAATTTAATTTTCATATAGATATTACATAATATGCGAAGTGATAACTATATGCGTTGCCGGAAAATGGAAAAATACATATGACAAAGACATTACCACTTTTCCTCCATTACTTCTATTTATCCCTATTTAATTCGGGTGTTATTCATTTTCTTAATACTTGCCATCTTTATTCGATTCTTTTCTATCTATAATTTAAAGAAGCTCTTTAATAAGATTCTTGTATGGCAGCTAGAAACATGATAAATATTATAATTTATGTATAACTAAAACTTTGTAACTGAAATTCTTACCATTATCTAATTATTATTATACTATATATTCAATAATATTAAAAAAACATTCTTATATATTGACTGTATAAAAGATTTTTAAGTAGTTATTATTCGTATATTATTATATGCATTTAATTTTGATACATTTTTTATATATAATAGTTCTATACGTATATTATTATATATATAAATATATTATTATGTAAAATATTTTAATTTACTCTATCAGTTTATTAAAATTAATCTTTTGTTATATTAAAAAAATAATAACTATTTTTAAATTTATTACTTAAAATGATTTAATTTAAATACATAAATCTAATTTCATATCATATAAAATTTTTTATATTATTAATGTATCTAAATTAACTTTTAATAAAATTTATGTTATTATAATAATATTAAAATTGACATTTTTAATTTATATAATATTATATAAAAAGATATTTTCTAAAACAAAAAGATAGATAAAGTAAAAAAATAAGAAATTATTAATATTAAATTTGTAATTTTATATATGCGAAATTCCAAATCTCAATTCAAAAGTGTCACCGTCACTTTTTATTTTATTGACATCTTTATTTAAAAAAATTTTGATCTATAATATAAGTATTAAATTTTTTATTTGATAAATATTAAATAAATGATAGATCTTTGTATACATTTCTCGAATTGGATTTTTATTTTCTGTAAAAACCTTGATATAAAATAAGAGAAAATAAAATATATATTTTATATTTTAAAAGAATATAACAAAAAATATGGGTTAATAGTCAAATTAGTTTTTAAAAAATAAGATATTCTTTAAATTCATCCCTGAAAATTTCTTTCAATCAAATTAGTTCTTCAAAGATTACGAATTAATCATATTTGTTCTCCAGTCACTTCATTAACAATTTTCTTCAAAGATTGATGTTGTAAAATGTTAATTGATAAGATGTATAATACCTTATATGTCTAATTGGATATTAACCAAATATGTTTATGAAAATTTATTAATTTTGTCATTTTTTCCAATTACAAAAATCATATTCCTAACATGACTTAATTAGTGACTAAATTAATAGATTTTCGTAAACATATTTAGTCAATGTCTAATTGAACATATTATGTGTCATGTATGCTATCAATTAACATCTTACATCATCAATCGTTGACTAAAATTATGAGTGGAGTAATTGAAGGACATATATGATTAATTCGTAATATTTTAAGGACCAATTTGATTGAAAAAATCTTTCAGGGACGAATTTAAAAAATATCTTATCTTTTAGGAACTAATTTGACTATTAATCCCAAAAAATATACATAAATATTATTCAAATATCATTTTTTGTAAAAACAAAAATTAGCCAAAAAATAAAGAGACACGCACAAGAAATTTATGTTAAAATCAACCTGAATGTTAATGTCTATGACCTTCCGTCACGCACGCACAAAGAAATATATATTTAAAATTTTAAGTATGATCTGAGTTGAGTTGAAAATTTAATTTATATCACTGTTAAAGGTGTTGATGGTGTGGGCAACAGCACCTTCGAGAGAGAGAACTTCAGAGAGAAAGATACAATTGTAAAACTTGATAGGATAAAATGGTAAATTTCAGTTTTTAGAAGAGTCTACGTACATATATATATACACTTTCTATAATACACCTCAACTGTAGTAGAATAAAGCCTTTCTAACTAACTAACAGTAACAACCTTGGTGAGCCTTTCACCTGATAAACTTAACTAAGCTACTAACACGCACTATGTATAATAGCTCCTGACTTACACTATACTAACAATCTATATCAATAAACATAAAGGTCAAGTGACACCCTCTCTTAAGTTAGGAGCACATATGTTCAGCATTCCAAGTTTGTCTCGTAGCCCACTAAACACTTTGGGTGCAAGTGCCTTAGTGAGCAGATCAGCCACTTGCTCATGAGTCGAAATCGGCAGCAAGTGAATCAGTCATTCTTGAAGTTTATTTCTTTACCACATGACAATCTATTTCTATGTGTTTCATTCTCTCATAGAAAACAGGATTGTATGCAATATATATAGTCGATTGACTATCACAAAAGATGTTAATAGCCTTGGAAAGAGAAACCTGCAAGTCTCTTAATATGTAACTAATCCACTGTGCTTCTCGAGTGGCACTTGCCAAAGTTCGATACTCAGCCTTAGAGGATGAAGACGCCACTGTCAATTGCTTTTTGCTCTTCCACGATATGAGTGAGTTTCCCAGATAGAAACAATAAGCCGAAATTGACTTCCTTGTGTCTGGGGATGCTGCCCAGTCTGAATCTGAGAACCCAGTCAGATTGTAATTTACCTCTGAAGTGAAAAACAACCCTGCTGCCGGCGCTCCTTTCAGGTACCTGAGCACATGATGTACTGCCTGCATATGTTGGGTGGTCGGACAGTCCAGAAATTGACTAAGTTTTTCCACTGCATGGCTGATGTCTGGTCTGGTGTTGGCTAAGTACAACAGCCTCCTTACTAGCTTTCTGTAGCCCGAGTGATCCTTCAATGGTTCTCCCTTTTCTCTAGACAGCTTCACTGTATAGTCTAAAGGTGTAGTCGCGGGCTTGCACTCTTCGAACCTTGTCTCCTTTAGAAGATCCATGACATACTTCCTTTGATAGAGAGCAATCCCTTTTTTCGACCTTGCAACCTCTATTCCTAGGAAGAATTTGAGGTCTCCTATATCGTTGATCTTGAACTTTTCATCCAAGATTCCTTTAATTCGATTGATTTCCTTCTCATCATTGCCCGCTATCACCAAATCGTCCACATATACCAGCAATGCTGTAAAACCAAATTCTGTCCCCTTTGTAAACAAACAGTGGTCGGATGCAGATTTAGTGTACCTAGCTTCTACCAATACTGAGTTTAGCATGTGATTCCATTCCCTACTTATTTGTTTAAGCCCATATAATGACCTTTCTAGCTTGCAAACTTTCCTTTCTTCAACATCTAACCCTTGTGGTGGCTTCATGTATACCTCCTCTTTGAATTTTCCTTGCAAGAAAGCAGTATTTACATCGACTTGCTTAAGCATCCAACCTTTCATGGCAGCTAGAGCCAACACAATCCTCAATGTTTTTAACTTTACCATTGGGTTAAAAGTGTCTAAATAATCAATACCAACCACTTGTGTGTATCCTTTCGCCACTAACCGAGCCTTATACCTTTCTATTGAACCATCCGGATTATGTTTTATCTTGAAAATTCACTTGCTTCCAATCGCCTTCTTCCCATGTGGTAGAGTTGTGAGCTTCCATGTCTTGTTCAACTCTAGAGCCTTGAGCTCAGCATTGATGGCTTCTTGCCAATAAGATTGTGAGATTGCCTCTTCATAATATTTTGGCTCAACATCATTGGTCAGTGCAAGTGAATATGCCTTATGCAATGTAGAAAGTGAATCATATGACACAAAATTTGAAATTGGATACCTGATTTTGTTGCACTTGACGGACCGATTGGACCCAAACATTGTTAATGGTGGTGCTTACACAAACAAAATCCTTTAAATGAGTGGGTAGTCGTTTCTCCCTTGTAGATCTTCTAAGTGTACTATGTTCAATTTCTCTTGGTTTGATATTTTCTATGCTTGGCTCACAAGTGTCCTCATGAAGCCTTATCGAGTTATCTTCAATAACTCTTGGCCAATTTTCAATTTGGGAATATGAAAAGGAGTCTTGTTCTGATTCTATCATTTCAGGTATTGGTGTAAGTGGCATGGTAATTTTTGATTCAGGTGTATGCGTTTGTTTGTGCTCGTTTTGTGCAAAAGAAAAGTAATTTTCATAAAATTCAACATTTCTTGAGACAAAAACTTTTTTGAATTTCAAATCAAGTAGAACATATCCTTTTGTTCCCTTCCTAAATCCAAAGAATGCACACTTCCGTGCTCGGGGATCCAATTTAGACCGATGAGCGGTGAGGGTCCCGGCATAAGCAAGACAACCAAACACCCGTAAGTGTATTAGATCATGGAGAGAATTATGTAAAATTTGGAATGGAGATTTATTCTTAAGAAAGGTTGAAGGAATTCTATTCAACAAGAAAATAGCATGCTTGAGAGCAAAATTCCAAAAATAATGGGGAACTTGTGATTGAAATAGGAGAGCTCTACTAATATTGAGGATATGTTGGTGCTTCCTTTCCACTATTCCATCTTGTTGAGGTGTCTCAACGCAGGAAGTTTGATGCAAAATTCCAGTTTTAGCAAAAAAATGTTCCATATGAAATTTTGGACCATTATTAGACCATATGACCTTTATTGATTTATTAAACTGAGTTTGAATGAAAGTTACAAAATACTGAAGTAAAATACATGCTTCAGATTTTAACTTCATCAAATATACCAATGTATACCAAGATTTATTTTCTACAATAGTGAGAAAATATCTATGACTACTACTTGAAGGTACACCAAGAGGTCCCCAAATATCTACGTGTACAAGTTCAAACAGAACAGTTGGCTGAAAACTACTTACAGAAAAAGGGAGTCATTTCTGCTTAGCAAAATGGCAGGCATCGCACGGAGCTGCTTTATTATCTAATGAGATGAAGGAGAAATCTCGCTTCATCTGTTTCAGTCTATCATCGGGTAAATTTCCTAACCTGTAATGCCATATACAAGGATCCAAACTATGATTATTATGATTATCATTGAGAACCGAACATATTTGTGCACTAGGACATGGCAGTTTCAAAACCTCATTATTTAATATGTAAAGACCACCATTCTCCTTAGCTGCTCCAATCGTCCTCATCGAGCTCAGACCCTGTATCTCACATTTTGTGTCAGTAAAAATCATTTGGCAATGCAATTCGGAAGTGAGTTTCGAAACCAAAATTAGTTTGAAGTTGAAGGATGGAATGTATAAAGCATTATGCAGTAGAAGTTCATTGAAAAAAATAATAGTTCCCATAATAGTGCTTGTGGTCCAGGCCCCATTGGGCAACTTAACTATTATGGGAGCTACTTATTTATATGTATGAAAATCACTTAGGCAATAAGATACATGGTCAGTAGCACCTGTATCAATTACCCAGGATAAGAATTTATTTGGAGAAACATCTAATGTATTAATGCTGGTTTTAAAATGCAAAATTGTTCCCACTATTCCTAGAGAAAAAACTGATGGATGCTCCAATTTACCTTGATGAGGTATATTGGGTGAAACCTTTGATGCCATCAGGTTCATGTTATGGGAGTGCTCTCCTAGGCTCTTGTTGAGAAGAGTAAGCAATGCTTGCTTTTGTTCAAGAGTGAAATTCAACGTGTCATCCCCAACCTTTTCCAAATGAGCAGAACGTGATGAAAGATTCTTCTCATTGAGCTTCTCTGAATCACCCTCAGTTACCAGGGAGGCTGCAAAATTTTCAGCTCCTTCTGTAGCATTGCGTCCCTTGAAGTTCGGTAGGTAGCCGTGTTTCTTGTAACACACATCAATGCTGTGACTCAACCTTCCATAGTGCGAGCATTGCACCTTTCCTTTCCCTCCTTGACTCCTTCCGCCTCTACCCCTTTCTTTTTCTCTGCCATTTCCTGGGTTTGCTGTGTTTGAGGGAGGAGCGGCATAAGCAATTTTGACTTATAGATTAATGTCCATATTCAGGAATTGGCGTTCCTGCTGTGTCAACATGGAGAGTATAGTATTCACATCAGGAAGTGGATCTAACAACATAATCTGAGACCTAACATTCGAAAACTGCTCATTTAGGCCTTTCAAAAACCGAGTTACTTGATCCTCAATTCTATAGTGTCGTATTATACCTAGGCCACATCTACACTTTTCTGAACATTTACAGTTAGGAATAGATATAAAACCTTCAAGGTCTTCCCAAATAGTCTTCAACTTAGTGAAATAAGATGTTACATCAAGGTCTCCTTGCCTAATTGCAAAAAGCTCTTCCTGTAATTCTGCCACTCTGAATCTATCCCCTTGATAGTATCTGCGCTTCAATTCAGTCCACAAACTGCTTGCCACAGTGTTCCAGACGACACTTCGTGATATATCAGGACTAAGAGAGTGATTAATCCATGCCACAACATATGTATTACATCTATCCCATGCTTCAAAATTTTCATCATCCTTATCAGGCCTAGGCAGGCTACCATCAACAAACCTTACTTTGTTCTTTCCCTTCAGCCCCCAAAGTATAGCTCTACTCCAGTTACCATAATTTTTACCATCAAGTATAACAGTGGAAAGAGGTGTACCAGTACTTTCAGATGGATGAAGGTAGTAAATGCTTGTTGAATCTTGATGCGGTTTGGCATTTTTCTTGTTAAGGTTCGCTTGAAATGCTGTGATCTGGTTCAAGAAGTTCATGAACGCCTCTGCGTTGACACCTTCCATCGAGCAATCACGATTGAACAACCTTCTTCCTACAATCTCGTTGATCGGAGTTAATGCCTCACAATTGAAAGAAGTGAGAGGGAGCACACCTCATCAAGCTCTGTCGTTTGAGTTTGTAGGAAGAGAAGAAATCAGAAGAAGAAGGAGGAGATCAGACTTGAGAATTTGGAGAAGGATTGGGAGAAAACAGGGGAGATGTTGAACGGAGAATTGGAAGAAAGAGATCGGAACAAATCACCAACCCTAACCCCAACGGAGAGTGTGAATCAACGAATTGAGAAGAAATCGCGAACCCTAACGTCAGTTCGATATTGAATTCGAGACTGAAATTGAAATCCAAATCGAGATTGCAGGGCGAGGGTAGAAAGTGAGAACTTGGATCACCATTACCGTAACTGAGCTCTTGCAAAATTGACAAGATTTCAGATCAAGCTGCGTCTTCCTCAATCTGAATCTCAGTGCTTCCCACACTCCACGCTCACCGCACCATGTTAAAGGTGTTGATGGTGTGGGCAGCAGCACCTTCGAGAGAGAGAACTTCAGAGAGAAAGATACAATTGTAAAACTTGATAGGATAAAATGGTAAATCTCAGTTATTAGAAGAGTCTACATACATATATATACACTTTCTACAATGCACCTCAGCTGTAGTAGAATAAAGCCTTTCTAACTAACTAACAATAATAAATTTGGTGAACCTTTCACCTGATAAACTTAACTAAGCTACTAACACGCACTATGTATAATAGCTCCTGACTTACACTATACTAACAATCTATATCACTAAACATAAAACTCAAGTGGCAATCACTTATATATAAAATACAAATATATATATTAAAAAAAATATTTTGGATTATAGATAAAAATGTTACATATATTGGTTTGATATGCCTTATATATTTTTTAAAATATATTGATTTGAATATTTTGATCATATAATGGGCAGTTTTTTAAACCGCTTTAGTTCAACATAATTTTAAATTTTAGAAAAAGTTAAACAGACAAAAAATAAAGAGAAAAAGGGGTCTATCGATTTTAGATATTGATTTTTCAAATTTCAAGAGCATTTCTGTGTCCTATATATATGTTCACATCATCACTAGACATTCGTGACATAAGTCTGCATCATATTTAAGCATATACTTTAGAGATCCGTGATGCTATTGACATTGATATCAAATTAAAAAACTTGTCTTCCCTCACTTCTAAAATATGGGTGTTATATGATATCGTTTTCTAAAAAACTTTTTTATTTGACTCTTACACCGGGATTAGTTTGCTGCTGCTTAGTGCGTCATTTTTATAAATATATAATCAACTTATAATTCCAAATAGCATAATATAATTAGTTTGAGGAAAATGGTCTGAAAGGTTTATTGTATATATTTTTCAAGAATGTTAATTTTCTCAAAATGGATTATATAGGTTAATTTTAAGGATATTAGTTTAATTTTTTTACAGGTTATGAAAAATATTTTTTTTATCCTCTTCTACTTTTTTCAGATTGTAATAACAAGTAACATTATTTTTTCTGTTTTTCCAAATTACAAAAATTTGTATATATTTTCTTCTATAACGCGTGATTACTCTGACTTTTTATATGGTAAAAACTAAAAAGCAAACCAATTAACCTATATCCATATAGATTATCTTAGCCAACCTTTTTGATGAATTATACCACCTAAAAGCCATTTAAAATTAATTTATGCGAGAAATGCATGCATTATTATCCAAGATATATAGTCTTTATTGCATTGCATAATGGATCGGAGTATCGGACCCCTTTTATTAATATAAAAAAAAATCTAAGAACCAGCATTTTTATTAAAATTTATTAACATTTAATCAGTAAAAAAAAAAAGAAAATAATTTTATATTATTAAATAAAATTTTACACTATAAAAAAAAATAACTAATTAATTATTACAAATCACAAAATTTATTCGTTTCTTAGCATTCTCCTGCACAATACAGATTCAATTCAATACTAAAAATCAATAATCACATAGATGTAAATATTTTATCGATAATATAATCAAATTTTTTTTATAGTAGAATAATATAAAAATTTTGCAAGAAAATAATTAATTCTTTTATAAATACCAAATTTTAACTACCACCTTATTTTTATATTTTTATTCATTTTCTTATTATATATGAATCTAATTTAATTATAATGTTTATGACATTTTATTGTGAATGTAAACATGAAATAATTCGTATTCATACGAATGAGTAATTTTTACCAATTTGATAAGGTTTTTCCTTTTTTTTTTTTTTTGTTACACGAGTCGTCACTCATATCCACGCAACATTCACATCACTTTTAATATGCTTGTGTGCCAACATCTTTGGGAACTTTAATTTGAGATATAGAGAATCAAAGAGAGAACATCATAGAAGAGAGTAGTGTGTGGTTCAAATCTTAGAGGGACCATCGAAATATGTAGATGAGGCCATTCACTCTTTTTGGCATCAACATTAGCAAGTGCCACAAAAGATGCCTTGTTATTTCATCACAACCATTCATGCACAAAGTGGCAAACTTATCAAACTAATTCGGATGAAGCAAAGATACTTGTCACTAAAGCTTTGTCCCTTAACAACTTTGGTAGGCATGCAAGAGTTGAAATAATTTTTAGTGCAAATCATTGTTTCCACTTTTTATCGATATAATTTGTTAGGATCTTCTTCTTTTTTTTTTTTTCAAAATAATAATAATAATAATAATACTTTCTTTCTCTATGAGATGCCTAAAGTACACTTTTCTTTACAAGATTTGGTAGGGTGGTTACTTTTTTTATATTTGAAAAATATGTCCGAGATTATTTCCGAAGTGAATGGTGGTTGATAGAAAAACCCTTGATTATAATTGCCGGTATGAGTACTGCGTTCAACATGAAACTTGTGGTTCGTAGTAAAACACCTATTTTCTTGTTGAGACCTAATATGATCTTCATCGATTTTTCGAGATAGCTGTAGATTCGATGTATTCTACGGATAGAGGAATACATAGAGTTGAATAATTTATTCTTTAGTCTATTTTATCAAAGTACTTTTCAATAATTATTATAATTATATATGTATATGTATATATAAATTAGTAATAATTCTTTAATTAATTTAAATAATAATAATATAAAATATATTTATTATTAATTTAATAAATTTTATTTATTTTTATATTTTATTTTAATAGTGAAATATATAAAATTTTAAAATAAATATTTTGTAACGAGTTAAAATATTTTACATTATTATTATTTAAATTAAAAAACTAATTATTACTAATTTATATATATCATCATAATGATTTTTGAATGATATCATTTTGGTCAAGAAGACTCAACAACAATAAATTATTTTAATTTTATTAAAAAATTATATATTTTATATAAATAGAAAGAAAAATATATCATTTAGACATCTTATTAGAAAAGACAGGAATACCATTTTCTTGGAAAGATATACCAAGGAGAATACACTATGAATTATATAACTACATATATTATACCTTGTGTTAAAATGGTTTAATTTTATACTTGATTAAATAATACATTAATTAAGGTTCAAATGGGCATAGTATAGTACATATCATGTTATTAAAATTTAAGCTTTTTTTAAATCTAATTTTTAACAAAGTCATCGTGCGCTTCTTTTCTTTTTTTTTTCTTTCTTTTTTTTTTACATATGTAAGGTTTATTATTGTTTTATTTTATTTTTTTTTTCTTTCTCCTCTTTTATTTTTCTGTTGGTATCGTTATTGTCGTTTTTTTTGTATACTTTTTTTTATATCGTTGTTATCATCATTACTGTTATTACTATCGTTGTCGCTACTTGCTGTCACGGTCATTTTTTTGTAAATTTTTTTTGTTCCTCTCATCTTCTTTTATTATTATTATTATTATTATTATTATTATTATTATTATTATTATTATTATTATTGTCCTAAAATCTAGAACACATAAATTTTGATGTACAATAAAAAAATTTTAGCATGTAACATAAAAATTTTTAAAGAATCACATGCCGAGAATATTGACATCCAACAAAAAAGATACGTAGAGTATAAAAATTTTAGTACATAACACAGAAATTTCTTCAGGATCACATGTTTAAAATATTGACACCAAACCAACTATCACAACACATAAATTTTGATGCACAACACAAAAATCTTAATGTATAGTATAGAAATTTTGGTGTGTAGCATATAAATTTTTGGAGGACTACATACTCAGAATATTAACTCATTGAACTAACAAAGTAAAAATTTATGTGTTATGTATAAATTTATGTGTTATTTGCGTTTCTATATTATATTAATAAATTTGTGTTATATGAGAAATTTTTTATGTCACAGAAATTCGAAAAAGGAGAAATTATAACATACAGGAGCGTTTTTTTTTTTTCCATTAAGCTTATACCAACTTAATTGAATTTGGTTAAAAAGTACTTATTATACTTGTAATATCATCGTAAAATTTAAATATAAAAATAGTTGAAGTTAAAAATTAAGAATTTATCATTGTTGTGAATTGTTTCTCCATTGCTTTAGTTGCTTTTTCAATACTATCAATGTGATGACAACATATATTTAATTTGTCCTATAGTATTAATTATTTAAGGGAAAAAAGCTTATCCTAAAGTTGAATATTTATCAATATATAGTTTTACTTTTAGAAAATGCTAGATTACGTTACGTGCCTCTCGTGTAGCATTACGTTAGGCATGCCGTTGCAGATCATGCGTTGCTTGATTCTCTTGGATTACAAAAATTTCTAAAAGCATCATAAAGAACTCAATGTTGTTTAGTTTCTAGAGACTTTAATTTATTAATTTCAACCATTGAAAATATATAGTATATGCAAAACGGTTTCTTATTCTTCCAAGTTCATCAATCGGAGGCAACAACTATCATCATCAATCCATTGACCTTTCTCGTGAAAGAAAACTCTCGCCAAAGTTGAATTGAATTCCTACATATGTTGGTTCTTAAAGTTTGATAGCAACTTCTACATGAAAATCTAGATTATATAGTAATTAGTTTGTGACTAAAATTCTCCATGTACTAGTTAAAAAATATATGAAAAAAAGTATTAAAAAACATATATAAAAAAATGCACTACAAGAACTTGCAGTTATTATTGATAATTTTATTGACAATTATTACACTGATAACTAATTTTGTTGGTAGTTAAATTATTGGTAAAAAGATGTGAAAAAAACGCATTAATATTTTTTGACAAATATTACTAATGACATAAAATTGTCAGTAAAACAAATTAATTTGTCAAAATTAAATTGAAAAATTACCGACGCTTAGCTTAAGTCGTCGGTAATAGTTAATAAATCCTTTTATTAATCATAAAAATATCTTTGTAAATAAAAGTTTTTACAAATGTATTTTTAAAAGTAATAAACATGTATTTTAAACTTATTATGTAATCTATGTTGTACATTTTAACAAAAATGGTTAATTGACACGTATATTTATCAAAACTAATTGTTTATATAATATTCTTGTTAAAAAATCCCGTCCATGCATCTCTCTCTCCTTTCCTTTTTTAGCAAGTTTTCCATGGTTATATATATATATATATATATATATATATATATATATATATATATATATATATATATATATATATATATAGGATCACTCTGTAAAATGCAACCATGCAGGTAGTAAGTAATGTAGTTTACCTATTTAATTAAGTGCCCAACAAAAAAATTTTAAATGAGACTTTAATTTGCGACAGATTATATAATCCTTATTCTATCGAACTGATGAAAAATATATTAAGAGACAGTCAACTGATGTAGGTTTTTTAAATTGGACGTGTTAAAAGATTAATTTAATTTGTTTGAAAAAGGTATTGTCCACTATAAAACAGTGTAAAATATTAAACAAAATATCATAAACTATGTAAATTGAAGTTTGACAAAATGTTTCTTCAATTATGACACTTATTTAAAATTGATTTTCTTTTCATATTTTGTAATAACTAAATTTAATTAAGTTTTTTTCTTCTTTTTATGCATATAAGCTTTTTTTTCTTGTTGTTATGTATATCTTTTTTTTAATTGGTATTTTGTACCAATAAATTATTCGATTAATTTGATTGAATTTAATTATTAAAATAACTTACTCAAAGTAACATTATCATCTGTTAAATTAATAAAGAATTTTATTAATACTGAAGTATTAATAAATGACGACCAACTATAATGAGCAATTAATTAGCAGCTGCACTTTATAGAAAAAATTAAAATATTAGAGGATTATTAGAATTTATTATTTTTAATTATTATTTTTAGTTATTAATTTAATTTTTTAATATAATAATTTAATAATATATTTTAGTCTATATTTTTAAATATTAATGACTAATTAACAATTAAAAATAATAAAATTTTAATAACTTTCTGGGGTTGCTCCTTTAAAAATATGTGCCCTTTATCCAAAGCTGAAGTTTGAGAACTGTTTGAATTATTGATACGCACTGCAAAGGATGCTGCATTTGTTTTCGGAATTTAATTTTAAAGTGATGATAATATAAAAAAATATTATACATGTATTTAATTATGTATTATTATATTAATAAAATTAATTATCTTTTAAAGTTATTATGTTATAAATAATTATTCAAAATAATATAAGTAAATAATGTGTAAAATATTTTATACAATTAATATTTTAAAATCAAATTATTATTATTATTATTTGGCTAAAATTATGGAAGCAGCAGAAGCAATCATGCAAAAGCAATAATAATAGCTTGATAGAGGACTATAGCTTAATATACAATTTGGAATGGACTTGCCTTGCAAAGAAAATGACATGTTACGTCTTTGTTGGGAGATGTCGTTTCATACTTATTAGCCACAATCACAGTAACAACTTGCTCCTGCCTTCGTTCTCCAATTATCTCATTTAATTATGCTAATTGCGTACTAAGACTTAATTGCTATATTTTCTTGAGAAATTATGTTCCTGAGACATCATATTAATTAGTAGAAATTTGGATTTACGGAATATTTTATATTTTATTTTTCTGAACTTTATCAAATAAAATAAATATTATTTTCGTATGAAATTAATAGTAGTTGAGATTTATTAAAAGATAAATATTTTTTCGGTTTCTGATTTTTTTTCGTGAGATATAATGCATCTTAATTATCGTTAAACATCAATCAGGCCTCCTACCATAAAAAGAATGGATAGATTGACGTTTGTTATTAGATAACAAACGGTTACTCGTCAAATGTGTCAAATTGAATCTAATGTGTCAATTGAAAATACCAAGTGTCAATTCTAAATGGTCGTAAGAACTAATTTTTATTTTTTTTTGCAACTCCAAAGAAATGAACTGCCACGACTCTAAAGGTTCTGTAAGTGAGAGAGACAGAGTTGGAGAGCTAAAGAGAGGAGAAAAAGGAGAAGGAGAAAAGAAGGGACAAATTAAAAGGGACATTACGACAACGCAGAGTGACCGGCGGCAAGCAGAAAAGGACAAAAGAGAGGAAGAGAGGGTGCAAACAGAGGCTGTTGAGCTCTGGTTCAATGAACTTGAGAGAGAGACAAAGGCGAGCTATTGAGGAAGGTTGGGTGAGGGCAAGAAAGAGGAGAAGAGGAATCTACAGTGGTGATGGCTGCCGGTGGCGAAACAGAAAGAAAATAAGATGGTGGTTCTGGAGATGGCGCGATGGAAAAAGAAAAGGAAAAAAAAAGAAGTGATAAAATCGTGATCTGGATCTGATTTTATTGAAGAAAATAAAATTGAAGTGGAAGAAGAAGACCCAGAGAAAGTGAATTTGTCATATGAACAAACACAAAACATAAAATTGAAAGAAAAACCACAGAATACTATGTAGTATATATTGTTATCCATTATTTATAGCTATTAGAAAATTAACCTTACTAAAACCAAACTCAATATGGTAAATAAATTAACTATGGTTATGAGGTAATTACTATTGCTAGCTTTAGCCTCTAACCAAAACAAACTTTTCTATCATTCTAACTAAAGTTACAAAAATAAATATTATCAACAAATTATTCAACCATAATCAGTTACAACTTGCTTTTGTAAGCCATTAGATACCAGCTTAATATCATCTCCAACATCCTCCCTCAAGTTGAAACTGATTGAATTAGTTGCAAGTTCAGCAACATTATTATCATCCTCCCTTGAATTAAGACTTGTTGAAACCTTTAACTTCTTATCATGCACAGAATATCCTCCCTCAAGTGGGGCGTGTAAGTCAAGCATGCCCAACTTGAAAAGTAAATGTTCAAAGATATCCGGTGATAACGCTTTAGTAAGTAAATCAGCTGTTTGATGAGCTGATTTAATAGGTAGCAATTTCAGCATCTCTGTTTGGAACTTTTCACGAACAATGTGACAATCTACTTCAATGTGTTTGGTTCTTTCGTGAAAGACCGGATTAGCTACAATATACAGCGCAGATTGATTATTGTCACAATAGAGATTGATTGGCTGAGGATGAGACACATGACAGTCATTAAGAAGATAAAGAAGCCATTGACCTTCCCGAGTTGCTTGTGCTATGGCACGATATTCAGCTTCTGAGGAAGAACATGCTACAGTTGTTTGCTTCTTACTCTTCCAAGACACTAATGAAGAACCTAGGAAAAAATAATACCCAGTTATTGATCGACGAGTATCGGAATAAGTTGCCCAATCCGAATCAACATAACTAGTCAATTTGAGATCATTATTTGAAGAGAAGAAAAGACTCTTAGGAGGCGATTTCTTGATGTATCGAAGAACATGTAGTGCTGCCTTGTAATGGTCATCAGTTGCACAATCTAAAAATTGGCTGAGCTTTCCAACTGCAAAAGCAATTTCTGGAAGAGTATTGGTGAGATATAGAAGTCGTCTGAGCAGTCTTCTATATTGTAATGGATTTGGTAATCTTGTGCCATTCTCCTTAGAAAGTTTTCCATTGTACAGCATAGGAACTGAAGCAGGTTTAACTTCCAACATACCATATTCCTCAAGCAAATCAAGAGTGTACTTACGTTGATACAAAGCAATTCCTTTGGAACTACGAGCAACTTCCATTCTAAGAAAGTATTTCAACCGGCCTAAGTCCTTAATACTAAATTCAGCATCAAGAACCCTCTTAATAGCTTCAATTTCAAATAGATTATCTCCAAATAAAACAAGATCATCAACATAAACTTATGGTTTTCAGTGGCTAAGAGAAGGGGGGTTGAATCTTAGCCCCTTTTTTGCTTGATTACACTTGCTGGTCTTTGAGGAGACTTTTTAATTTTGTCTCGTCCCTAGCCACGAGACTTTTATTTTTGTCTCGTCACTTGGCACGAGATATTTTCAGTTTTAGCTCCTATGCAGTAGAAACAGAAATGGAGTAGAAGAGAGAGAAAATTACACCCAGATATATCCTGGTTCAGCTGCTAAGTGCAGTGCAGCCTACATCCAGTCTCCATCAAAACAATGATGGAATTTCACTATAATCTTCTTGATTACAGACTGTAAAGTGCTAACCCAACTTACAAGAGAATTCCCACAGAATCATGAAACACAACACAGATGTACAAAGGAACTCTGCCTTTTTCTACTCTATGGCTTTTTCATACAAACCTCACTGTTTGCCTTTTTCCATGAGACTCAAGACATGACAAAATTAAACAGAAAAATACAAAACAAAATACATTGAAGGAGAAGAGAAATCTGTTAGCTCAGGTAGCTCTGAGAACATTGTGCCTCGCACTCTCACACTTTCTCCTTGAATCAAGCCGTGGCTGTTCTCCCTTTTTATAGAAGGGGGAAGCCTCCACAGTTGAAACCAAAAACCAAGCCAACTTCTTCTTCTCCAAGAACAAAACCGGTTTGGCCAGAGAGAGAGAAGAGATAACCCATGCAAAATCCAACATGCAATTACCTCTAGTCCTTCCTTGGTCATCACTCTTCATCAATCCGAGCACTCCATCCTTGGCTTGCTCTCCAAGATGAATTTCTGGCCCTTGATGCTTCATGATGATGATGGCTTCATCTGCTCCAATCTCTGCCTCTTCCATCACATAGCCACCCTAGCTACTTCCTGTGGTGGTTGAGCAGAATCAGAGACAAGCCATCCCTCCAAGGATCTTCTCCTTGCTGGCCGAATCTCCTTCTACCATTTTTGGTATGGAGAAGCTAAGATCTCATCACCATATCTTACCATAAGTGATAAGAATCTCAGCCACCACATTTTTTATGTTTTCTTGCCATCATTGTGATGGTCTTCAGACGTGCCTTTCTTTCTTTTCGGTAACTCAATGTAGCTTCCATGGCTGCTGTGTAATGACCAAAAGAGATGAAGAAAGTTAAGAGAGAAGAAAGAGAAATTTAAACATTAACTAATGGATTTTGATAAAGCAAAATAAATGTCCACTTCCCTTTTACTGAGCAACATGTAGCTTAATGATGCCCATCAAATCAATGACCAACTCTCTCTTATGTTTCCAATGCATATATTAACTTCACTTTAATGAAATTTGAATTCCATCATATGGTGAAAAGTGAGATCCGTTGAAGGCATAAGGCAATAACAACATTTGCTTTCCTAATTAATTTATTTTCGGATCATGCATTGAGTTGTATAGCAAAACATGATTAACTTGGGCTTATAGCAATAATAGATCAATTTGCCCCAAGTAACATAATAATCAATTCAGCCATACTCATCATATATTCTTGCATCAATGCTGAAATATTTAACCAATTGGGCTTAAATCAAAATTTCTGGCCCAAATATCATAACCATGTTTTTAGCCACCATAATCACAACATCTTAATACCAAGGCTGAATATTTTTGATACAATTGGGCTTGCACCAGAATTCTTTTATTTTTGGCCCAAAGATACCTGCATAGCAAAAATTAATTTATTAACATATGTGAATTAATATTTTTGCTATTTATCAAAGTAATAATGTTTAGTCATCACAAATATTAGTTTAGAATTTTTCAAACTCATCAATCTCCCTCTTGATGACAAACATTATTAAATTTGAAATGGAAAGAAATTTAAGATTGAGTAAAGAGTACTCCCTTTGAATATTTGTATTTCTCCCCTTTCAAATTGTTACATGGCTCCCCCTTAATATATGCTATTTTACCAAGGGAAGCTTTATACCTGTAACTTTTAAAATCAAGCTTGAGGCAACTATGTTATTCAATATATAAAAATTTTGAAATGTTGAATGCTTGATTTATGAGCAGAATTGGATGATAATCAAAACTCATTTGTTATCAATGGTTTGATTTTCTGCTCAATCTATGATCAACTAAAAAATCTTTTGAAAATAAATTGCTGTTTAAAATATTTTCCATTTAAATCAGAGCAACATACTTATGGTAAGAAAATATTTTTAATCACAGCATGATCACAGCAATTTTCAACATTTATTTTATACCCAATGCTTAAAGGAACTGCCAAAAATAAAGTATTTAGCAAACATATTTACCAAGATGAATTAGAATATTCCTATTCCACTAGTAGCAAGCATATTCATCAAGATAAAACTATCACAAGAATACATGTTAATAACCAATTAACAACCAGGCAGCCTTAATATCAAAACAAATGCATCACAATTATAATCAACCAAGCATTATTAGTATGCATTATCAAGTATTAGGTGTATCCTTTTAACAAGGGTGATCATGAACTCTCAAAAGAGAATTTCATCCCCTGTTTTCCAGTTTCAATTTTCAGCACACTTTCTCCCCCTTTTGTCATCAAAGGGGCACATACAAAAAGATTTTGACATAGAAAACAGAATATGCACAATATAACTCAAAAGTATTCACAAAATATCACAGAGTTATAGTACTAACGCTATCCAACCCAACACAACAAAGTATCAAATTGAGCCTAAGTATGCCAATATCAAAATAAAGAAAACAATAATTAATCATCAGAGAGATTAAAATCAGATTCTTCAGCGCCTTCTTCACTACCAACTCCCAGATCCTTCTCCAAATTTTCCAGCATCAGACTCACTCTATCTTTGCATCTCCCCCAAACCTTTTTATTTTCATAGGCTAGCTTGCGAGCCGCCCTATGAGATTACACCATTAGCTCAGACATATTTGAGAATTCAGTGAGAATTTCCTTTATTGATTCGGTTGCTTTGGAGGATTCAGGTTGACTCTCAAAGTCGCTATCCGAAGGCATAGATTTCTTACCCTTGGTTCCTTTAACAGCTCCACCTCCTTTGATCATAGAAACTTTGTTTTCTACATTCTCATTTGTTAAATCCACCTTAAAGTACTCAAAAATACACGTGAGAAACATTCCATAAGGTAAATTAGCCTTTTTGGTACTTTTTACAAACTCCCACATATGTCTAATCATGAGGTAGCTAAATGAAATAGGAGATGAAGTAACAAGAACAAATATTATGAGAGAATCAGATACTGTTACCCTGTTATGAGAACCATTCTGTGGGGTCAAAATGTGAGTTATGATACGGTGCAGTAGTGAGTTGGTTGGTCCAAGAGCTTTGTGAGTAAGAACAGTGCCGTCTAATCTAGATAGATTTTCACACATATGTGGAAGAGCTTGCTTGTATGTAACCCCAACGTGTGCATCTCATTTGTCAGTCATGTATACCCTCGGTCCTTCATCCGTGTAGCCAAGGGCAGAGCCGATGGTCTCAGCGTTCAGAGTGATATGCACACTCTTCACATAGGAGTGAAGACTACCATCAATTAATCTCAGATTAGCATAAAATTGTCTCACCAACCCTGGATAAACCAGTTTGTGAATGAGGAGCAATGGGGACCATTTGAGATTGTCAAACAGAGGATGTAAGTTGATACCTTTGGCAGCCAGAGAATCAAGATTCACCAAGTATGAGAGACACATATGCCTCTTTTCCAATACCTCCTGGTGGAATTCATAGAATGCACATGTAGAGAACCTTGAAGGATCATAGTGAGAATGTGGCTTGTGAAATCTGTTCTTGAATTCCAATGATCCAAGGTTTGTGGGTTCCCTGGTCTCATGCAACACGAAACCTTTGGTCTTCTGAGAGCTCCTTCCGGAAGTGGCTTTCTTTGGTGGAGAAGGTGGTGGTGATGGAATTGGTGAGGTGTGCGATTCTTCCTCTTGTTCAAGGCTGGGTTCCTTGTTCTTTTCACTTTTCCTCCTTTTAGAGGATTTCTGGGCTATTACTTTGTGCCTCATGGATTCGGTTTGCTTGGTGGGAGGTGAGGGAGAAGATGAAGAAGTGGAGTGGATATGTATGTGGGTGTGAGTTTGGGGAGTGGAAGGTTTTTGAGAGAGACGAATTCTTTCACTCTTTCTCGGTGCATTTTTCTTTTTCATTATGTGAAGAAGATGAATGGAGATGGAAGTTGAAGAGAAGGCCGAAGGGTGAGGTGAGTGAAGGAAGGTTAGAGAGGCATTAAATGCTGATTGGAAAGAGATAGTAGAGGAAGTTAATGACCATCAAGGGAGCGGTTATTAACTAGGGTGGTTTCCAAGAATTTGAAAAAGTGGTTTCCTTGAATCAAGGGATTAGTTGAAAGGAAAGATTTGATTTGACACTATGCTTCTTTCAACAAGATTTGATAAGACCACAAAGAGATTGTGATTTTCAAAAAAATGAGGAACTAACAAAACGGTCATGGTGGGGTCAAAGATATTTGGTAGGGCCCACGAAAATTAAATTCTGCGTAGCCTACCCCTTGATCACATCCCTTCCAATACTTTTATTTTTATCTCATCCATTCCTACGAGACAAAACTGAACAGAATCAAAATTTCACAAATTATCAACAGAAACAAGATCAATCATTTCCAAACTTTTTTTTAGTGAACAGAATCTGTCTTCACAGAGGGGTTTTGTAAAAATGTCAGCAAGTTGGTCTTCAGATTTTACAAATTGAATATCAATAGTACCCTTTTGCACATGTTCTCTAATAAAATGATATTTGATCTCAATGTGCTTTGTTCTTGAGTGCAAAACAGGATTTTTTGAAATATTTATAGCACTCATGTTATCATAAAATAATGGTATACTATTGATCTTTAATTTGTAATCTTCCAACTGCATTTTTAACCAAATTAATTGTGAGCAACATGCAGATGCAGAAATATATTCAGCTTCAGCTGTGGATAAGGCTACGGTTGCTTGTTTTTTGCTTGACCACATGTTGAGTGATCTCCCAAGGAAGCAACACATGCCGGATGTGCTCCTTCTATCCACCCTATCTCTCGCATAATCTGCATCACAAAATCCTACTGCACAAAAATCATCAGATTTTGGATACCATAAGCCATAATCACTAGTTCCCTTAATATATCTAATGATGCGCTTAGCAGCCGAAAGATGGGATTCCTTTGGGTGAGATTGAAACATTGAACATACACCCACACTTTGAACAATATCCAGTCTAGAGGAGGTAAGATACATTAGTGAACCAATCATTCCTCTATATCGTGTTTCATCCACATCTTTGCCATCATCATCCTTTTCAAGTTTAGTGTTTGGATGCATTGGTGTTCCCATTGGTTTAGAGTTTTCTAGGCTAAACTTTTTGATAAGTTCTTTTACATACTTTCCTTGGTGAATAAAAGTACCACTAAGAGTTTGTTTAATTTGGATGTCAAGAAAGAAAGTAAGCTCTCCCATTAAACTCATCTTAAACTCACTAGCCATGAGTTTTCCAAACTCTTCACACAAGGACTCATTGGCCGATCCAAACACAATGTCATCCACATAAACTTGAACTAGGAGAATATCATCATTATATGCTTTAATGAATAAATTTGTGTCCGTGGCACCCCTTTGAAATTGATTTTCTAATAGGAAGGCACTAAGCCTTTCATACCAAGCCCTTGGAGCTTGCCTAAGGCCATAAAGAGCCTTTGAAAGTTTGAAAACATGATTTGGAAAATCCTTATGTTCAAAACCAGGGGGTTAAGCCACATACACTTCTCTATCAATAAAGCCATTAACGAAAGCACATTTAACATCCATTTGAAACATTTTAAAACCCTTATGGACAACATAGGCAAGAAGCAACCTAAATGCTTCCATTCTAGCTACCGGAGCAAAAGATTCATCAAAATCTATACCCTCTTCTTGGTCGTAACCTTGGGCCACTAATCTAGCCTTGTTACGAACCACTTGTCCATCCTCACCAAGTTTATTTTTAAACACTCACTTAGTACCCGTAACTTTCTTACCATCCAGATGAGGTACTAGTGTCCAAACCTCATTCTTGTCAAATTGAGCAAGCTCCTCTTGCATGGCTTTCACCCATGATGGATCTTCAAGAGCTTGTTTGACATTGTTGGGCTCCAATTGTGACAAGAGTGCAAAATTGCTTGGTTCGGATTGCCTTTTGGTTGAGGATCTTGTGGTCACACCTTGAGAAGGATCTCCAATGATAAAGTCATGAGGGTAACCCCTCATAGACTTCCATTCTCTAGGCTTCCTTTGTGATGTTGAGCTTTGATGAACTTCTGTGGGTCTTACTGTTTCAGTTTCTCTTGCTGGCTCAGGAGACAAAATGGAAATGTCTTCTCAATTCTGACGAGACAAAACTAGACTGACAGATTCTTCATTTTGAGCAGACTTGGGATTTTCTTTGCTTGTTCCAGCTTCTTCACAATCTGAATTATTATCTATCACAATACTAGAAATTAAATTAGAATCACAAAAAGTAATATGTATGGATTCCTCTATAGTTCTATGATCTTTGAGGTAAATTCTATAGGCTTTGCTAGTAGTGGAGTATCCAACAAACATGCCCTCATATGATTTTGGATGAAATTTGCCAAGATTTTCTGTGTTATTAAGCACAAAACACTTGCATCCAAAAATATGGAAACACTTAAGATTTGGAGGGGTTCCTTTCCATAGCTCATAAGAAGTTTTCTTTAACCATTTTCTAATAATGGTTCTATTCAAAATATAACATGCTGTATTTACATCTTTAGCCCATAGAAATTTTGGAACCTCATTCTCACATAACATAGATCTAGTCATTTCTTGAAGGCTTCTATTCCTTTTTTCAACACTCCCATTTTGTTGAGGTGTTCTAGGGCATGAAAAATTATGAGTAATTCCAAAGTCATCACAGAATTCAAAGTCTTGGTTTTCAAATTCTTTTCCATGATCACTTCTCAAATGGGCCACTTTTAAATCTTTTTCATTTTGAATTTTCTTACAAAGGGTTGTGAAAGCATGAAAGGTATCATATTTATGAGCAAGAAAAAGTACCCAACCAAATCTAGAGTAATCATCTACCACTACCAAACCATAGTGTTTACCTCCTAGACTTTGAGTTCTTGTTGGACCAAAAAGATCAATGTGTAACATCTCTAATGGCCTTTTGGTTGAAATTCCATCTTTTGGTTTAAAAGAGGATTTAACTTGTTTGCCTAGTTGACAAGCATCACAAGCAAGATCCTTATCAAATTTGATTTTAGGAATTCCTCTAACCAGATTTTTCTTTACTAGCTTAGAAATTTGGTACATGCTAGCATGACCCAACTTTCTATGCCATAGCCATTTTTCAGATTCAAGAGAAGTAAAGCATGTTACATTTTGTTCTTTCAAGTCCTCAAGAGTTAATCCATACATGTTGTTGCATCTTTTAGCTTCAAAAAGAATATCTCTAGTTTTTTCACAAACAACCAAACACACAAACTTTCTAAAAATAACTTCAAATCCTAAATCATACAATTGGCTTACACTAAGTAAATTATGTTTCAAACCATTTACAAGAAGAACATCATTTATACAAGATGAAAAGCTTTTACCAACTTTTCAACGGCCACTATCTTTCTTTTACCATCATCACCGAAAGTGACAAGTCCTCCATCATATTGATCAAGCTTTATGAAGAATGTTGTCTTTCCAGTCATGTGCCTAGAGCATCCGCTGTCCATGTACCACATATTTTCCTTCTGTTTGGATGCTAGGCATACCTACAAAATAAGCTCAAGTGACCTTAGGTATCTAAATTTTCTTGGATCCTTTCACGTTAAACCATCTCTTATGACCCAAACCATTGTAATAAAAAACAACTTTGTAAACTTTATCACCAATCATTCTTTCACCAAAAAAACATTGAATGGGAAAGTGTTCATTTCGGTTGCATAGTCTACAAAATCTTGGAGTTGTTGTTTTGTTAAAGTAGGTTGGGTTTTAAAACCTTATGTCATTAGAAGATGAAGCAATATTTCCAAAACAAGGTTTTTCAATAGATTTGAAAGTCTTTTGAAACCCCAAGCCAGCTTTATCAAAAAGTGGTTTTTGACTAGCCAAAATTTGATTTAAATTTTCAGAACTTTGAGTGAACTTGGCTAGGTCATTTTCAAGGTTTTTGATCTTTTTCAGTAACTCTTCATTCTCTTTAAAACAGTTTACATATGCAATAACAGAATGGTTACTTTCACAGCTTTTAAGTTGAGCTTTTAGCTGCTTATTTTCTTCAACAAGTTTAGTAGCAGTTTCGGCCTCCCTTAGCTTCTCTTTGAGAAAATCATTTTCATCTTTAAGGTTGGTGATTTGTTGTTCAAGATCTTGGTTATCAAGCAAAAAATATCTTATTTTTTCAGAAAGGTGGTCTATCATAAGATGAAGATCTTCAGTGTTAGGGTTGTGAAAGACTATCTGATCTATGTAATCTGCCATGAGACATGGTTATGACTTGGTCTCGGATTTCTCATCATCATCATCTGAGTCATTTTCCAAATCTTCCCATGAAGCCATCAGTCCCTTCTTCTTTCCTCTTTTTGGCTTCTCCTCCTTCTTTAACTTGGGACAATCAGATTTGAAGTGCCACATTTCTTGCAGTTGTAACAAGTTACTTTGCTAAGGTCTTTCTTGATTTTTCTTGAGCTGTTGCCTTTGCCTTTGAATTTCTCCATTTTCCTAAATTTTTTGGCAAACAACACAAATTTATTCTTAGAGGAGTTATCACTAAATTCGTCATCCAGGGGGTTAGTTACAGAAGAAAAAGAAATTCCTTTCTTTTTTGACTCTTTTTTCAAATAAGTGTTTTCAAAAGCAAGAAGGTTTCCTCTCAAATCATCACATGTCATGGAATCAAGGCTACTGCTCTCATAAATAATTAAAGCTTTTGTTTCCCACTCTTTAGTGAGACATCTCAACACTCTTCTCACAAGCACAGAATCAGAATGTGTTATTCCCATAGCATCCAAGCCAACGATGATGTTGTTGAACCGTTCGAACAGTTCATCAATAGGTTCTCCTTTCTTCATTGCAAACATTTCATACTCTCTGTTTAATATGTCTATCCGAGTCTTCTTCACAATGGTGGTTCCTTCATGAGTGATTTGCAATTTGTCCCAGATTTCCTTTGTCGTTGTGCATCGTGATACCCGTCGGTATTCCTCGAAGCTGATAGCACAATTGAGTATATTTACAGCCTTGGCATTTAGCTCCACCTTATTTCTATCTTCCTCGGTCCAGCTTGCTTCTGGTTTAAGAGTGACTACTCCTTCAGCACTTGTGTTAGTTGGAAACTGAGGACCCTCTAGGATGATCTTCCAAAGCCTGTAGTCTACTGTTTGCACAAAGATTTTCATTCTCTCCTTCCAATAGGTATAGTTTTTCCCATTGAAAAGAGGCGGTCTGTTGCTTGACTGTCCTTCTGTAAGGTTGTAGGACACCAGATTTAAGCTACTGCTTTTTGCCATATGGAACTTTTCTCCAAGCTGCAAAGCTTGATCTCTTTGAGACTAAGCTCTGATACCAATTGATGGTTTTCAGTGGCTAAGAGAAGGGGGTTGAATCTTAGCCCCCTTTTTTGCTTGATTACACTTGCTGGTCTTTGAGGAGACTTTTTAATTTTGTCTCGTCCCTAGCCACGAGACTTTTATTTTTGTCTCGTCACTTGGCACGAGATATTTTCAGTTTTAGCTCCTATGCAGTAGAAACAGAAATGGAGTAGAAGAGAGAGAAAATTACACCCAGATATATCCTGGTTCAGCTGCTAAGTGCAGTGCAGCCTACATCCAGTCTCCATCAAAACAATGATGGAATTTCACTATAATCTTCTTGATTACAGACTGTAAAGTACTAACCCAACTTACAAGGGAATTTTCACAGAATCATGAAACACAACACAGATGTACAAAGGAACTCTAAGGACATCTATGGCTTTTTCTTTTAATTTTGCACTCTCTGTATTTTTTCGCTCTATGGCTTTTTCATACAAACCTCACTGTTTGCCTTTTTCCATGAGACTCAAGACATGACAAAATTAAACAGAAAAATACAAAACAGAATACATTGAAAGAGAATAGAAATCTGTTAGCTCAGGTAGCTCTGAGAACATTGTGCCTCGCACTCTCACACTTTCTCCTTGAATCAAGCCGTGGCTGTTCTCCCTTTTTATAGAAGGGGGAAGCCTCCACAGTTGAAACCAAAAACCAAGCTAACTTCTTCTTCTCCAAGAACAAAACCGGTTTGGCCAGAGAGAGAGAAGAAATAACCCATGGAAAATCCAACATGCAATTACCTCTAGTCCTTCCTTGGTCATCACTCTTCATCAATCCGAGCACTCCATCCTTGGCTTGCTCTCCAAGATGAATTTCTGGCCCTTGATGCTTCATGATGATGATGGCTTCATCTGCTCCAATCTCTGCCTCTTCCATCACATAGCCACCCTAACTACTTCCTGTGGTGGTTGAGCAGAATCAGAGACAAGCCATCCCTCCAAGGATCTTCTCCTTGCTGGCCGAATCTCCTTCTACTATTTTTGGTATGGAGAAGCCAAGATCTCATCACCATATCTTACCATAAGTGATAAGAATCTCAGCCACCACATTTTTTATGTTTTCTTGCCATCATTGTGATGGTCTTCAGACGTGCCTTTCTTTCTTTTCGGTAGCTCAATGTAGCTTCCATGGCTGCTGTGTAATGACCGAAAGAGATGAAGAAAGTTAAGAGAGAAGAAAGAGAAATTTGAATATTAACTAATGGATTTTGATAAAGCAAAATAAATGTCCACTTCCCTTTTACTGAGCAACATGTAGCTTAATGATGCCCATCAAATCAATGACCAACTCTCTCTTATGTTTCCAATGCATATATTAACTTCACTTTAATGAAATTTGAATTCCATCATATGGTGAAGAGTGAGATCCGTTGAAGGCATAAGGCAATAACAACATTTGCTTTCCTGATTAATTTATTTTCGGATCATGCATTGGGTTGTATAGCAAAACATGATTAACTTGGGCTTGTAGCAATAATAGATCAATTTGCCCCAAGTAACATAATAATCAATTCAGCCATACTCATCATATATTCTTGCATCAATGCTGAAATATTTAACCAATTGGGCTTAAATCAAAATTTCTGGCCCAAATATCATAACCATGTTTTTAGCCACCATAATCACAACATCTTAATACCAAGGCTGAATATTTTTGATACAATTGGGCTTGCACCAGAATTCTTTTATTTTTGACCCAAAGATACCTGCATAGCAAAAATTAATTTATTAACATATGTGAATTAATATTTTTGCTATTTATCAAAGTAATAATGTTTAGTCATCACAAATATTAGTTTAGAGTTTTCAAAACTCATCATAAACAATAATAATAGCCAAGCCAAGCTTAGTGTGCTTGATGAACAGAGAATAATCATGAGGAGACTTGATAAAACCATGTTGTTGAAGAAAACCACTTAATCTTAAATTCCATTGATGGCTTGCCTGTTTCAAGCCATATAAAGAACGATTCAACTTACAAACAGCACCATTTGGAACATCGAGACCTTGGAGAAGTTTTATATAAACCTCTTCTTGCAACTCACCATGCAAGAATGCTGTATTAATGTCTAATTGGTGATGTTTCCAGCCATGGACAGCAGCAAGAGTAAGAATCAGTCTTAAAGTGGTGATTTTTACAACAGGACTGAATGTATCAAAGTAATCATACCCAACTCATTGACGAAAACCTTGAGCCACCAGATGTGCTTTGTGGCATTCAACACTGCGATCTGGATTAAACTTCACTTTAATAACCCATTTGAATCCAATGATGCGCTTTCCAATAGGCAAAGAAGTAATAGACCAACTCTTATTCTTCTCAAGAGTGAGTAATTTCGCACTAATTGTATTTCTCAAGAATTCGTGCTGCACAGCTTGTTCATAAGTCTTTGGCTCAACTGTTGTGGTTATTGCTAGGGAAAAGGCTCTATGGACAGGGACAACTTTCCATAATCCACCATATGAGATAGACCGTACTGCTTGGAACATGATTGGTTACTAGAACTTTCTGTTCTAAGTAACATACAATGATAATCTTGAGGATAAAGGTAGTTTATGTGTACGAGTTGATCGTCTAAGATCCTGATTACACATGTTATCATTTAAATGAGGATTAGATGATGCACTATTTGGTGGACTAGTAGAAGCTGCATGTGAATCAGTGAGCGATGTTTGGTCACTAGGCTCATGAAAAGAATCAGTAGTTGCATGAGATGGATGAAATGCATTTAAGGAATCATAAGTAAAAAGATCAAATCCATTAAAATTAGAATTAGTAATAGGTAGAGAAGAGGCATTTATGGATTTTGTGAGCATGTCATCATGAAAAGATTTATAAGGAAAATAATGTTCATAAAAATCCACATTTCGAGACAAAAATAATTCTTTAGTGTGAATATCAAACAGAATATATCCTTTTGTGCCAGCTGGGTATCCAAGAAAAATACTCTTTCTTGCTCATTTATCAATTTTTTTTCTTCCAGGAGTTAACATTGAAGCAAAAGCCAAGCATCCAAACACTTTAAGGTGACTAATGTCCGCATCCTTACCAAATAAGGTAGCCTAAGGGGTTTTATTTTTAAAAAACCGGAGTTAGAAGTCTATTAATTAAATGAACAGCTAAACCAATAGCAAAAATCCAAAAAGTTTTTGGCAAGGACGATTGAAACATTAATGCTCTTGCAATGTTAAGAATATGTTGGTGTTTTCGCTCAATAATACCATTTTGTTGAGGTGTCTCAACACATGATGTTTGATGCACTATACCCTGTGAATTATAAAAAACATCAAGTTTAAACTCAGGACCATTGTCAGTTCGAATAATCTTTACCTGAAAATTAAAATGTGTTTTCACATAGGCAACAAAATTCTGGAACAAACTGCTAGCTTATAACTTTAATTTCATGAAATAAATCCATACAAATATGGTTTTATCATTTACTACAGTTAAAAAATATTTATAACCTTGTAGAGAAATAAGTGACATTGGCCCCCAGATATCGATATGTATTAAATCAAAACTGTTTAGACTTGTTGTTTCACTAAGGGTTATAGTAACCGTTTCTGCTTGGCATAATGGTAAAAATCACATGGTTTAGAGCAAGTAGATACTGAAAACTGCACACAAGGATATATTTGTTTGATAATATCAAATTTGCTTTGGGGTACATGACCCGATCTAAAATGCCATAAATTCTCAATAGAAAAATTTGAAGTTTGTGTAACCAAATTTGCTATCCTAAGATTAGAAAAAAGTAAAATCTTGTCACTATGACTTTGCATGTCTAGAATCCTAGTACTGCTATTATATGTTGTATTTTTCATGTTGTCCTTATGTGCTAACTCTAATGTAGGAAAATCTAGCATGTATAATCCATGCTTTGCTCTAGTTGTGCCAATCATCTTCAAAGAGGTCCGATTTCATATCTCACAAAGTTTGTCAGTAAAAATACATTTGCAATGCAGACCTTCTGTAAGTTTGGAAATAGATAAAAGATTGAAGTTAAAACCTGGTATGTACAGCACATTTATGAGATAGAATGTAGCTGAAAATACCACAGTTCCACTTATAATTGCAGTTGTGTGTGTTCCATCTGGTAATTTTACCCGAATTAGTCTAATATATCTAAAATTTGTAAAAAAATACAATGAGTGTGATACATGATTAGTAGCTCCTGTATCAAGCACCAAAGAATTTAAGAAAAAAATTTTTACTGACAAAAATCGTGCAATATGAGAGCTCATGCAAAGTTTATAAGTCTCTAAAGGTATACCTACACTCCCTGCATTTGATTGACTGACATCTCTCACATTTGCTCCTTGAAAAAACTGTGCACACTCCTGCCGAAGAAAGGTAAACAGTGCATCTCTCAAACTCTGATTGAATTGGGATTGACCATCAGCTTCATTGTCCTGCTTGACATTGTGGGTGCTGCTCTCTTCAATTCCAGCAGCAATATGATTAACCATAACTCCATTGCTAGTCTCTCGTGGCCATTTCTGCTTTTGTAGATGAGGTAAAAATCCATATTTGTGGTAACAAGTATCTACAAGATACCCTGCCTTGTGACAATAAGAACAGGTCTTAGGTGCTGAATTCCTTCTACCTCTACTTCCACGAGTTCCTCGTCCTCTTTCTCTAAAAATACTGCTTGGATTATTGTTGAAATTATGAACTGAATTGCCCAAAGTTGAGTGTAGGAAGTAAACACTTGCTGGATCTGCAAGTAAATTAGTACTCGATTGTGACTGCAAACTCGATAGTTGGCTCATAATGCGACCTAGATTTCGAAGCTGAAAGCTCTCATGTGAGCCGTCCCTCAACATTAGGTCAGAAGGAGTGTTGGCTATTAATGCTAATTCAATGCTCTACTTGTATCCAAAAGCTTCACCTCTTTCATGATTATCCACACTCACCGCACCATGATAAAATCGTGATCTGGATCTGATTTTATTGAAGAAAATAAAATTGAAGTGGAAGAAGAAGACCCAGAGAAAGTGAATTTGTCATATGAATAAACACAAAACCTAAAATTGAAAGAAAAATCACAGAGTACTATAGAGTACATATTGTTATCCACTATTTATATCTATTAGAAAATTAACCTTACTAAAACCTAACTCAATATGGTAAATAAATTAACTATAGTTATGAGGTAATTACTATTACTAGCTTTAACCTCTAACCAAAACAAATTTTTCTATCATTCTAACTAAAGTTACAAAAACAAATATTATCAGCAAATTATTCAACCATAATCAGTTATAATTTAATATCATCTCCAACAAGGAGAAAAAGGAGGAAGAAAAGAGAAGGTGGTTCGGTGATGATGGTGTGGTGGTGATAATGGTGAAGGTAAAAGTTTGATAATAATAATGATAAAGATGATGATGACTGATCGTGGAATAAAAAGAGAAGAAGCGAATGAAGAAAAAGAATAAGAAGAGGAAAGAAAGGGGCTCGCAGGCGGTGGTGATTGCAATGAACAGAGGATGGTGATGACGAAAACTGATGTTGGTTGATGAGGAAAGGGCTGCTATGAGTGAGGAAGAGACGAGACTAGGGTGTGAGCTGCATAAGTAAAAGATAAAGAAGAGAGTTTTTGTTTAGTTTTTTCAGAAATTTTTAATCCCTGCAATTATTTGGAGTTGACATTTGTTATTGTCAATTGAGACATTAAATTTAACTTAAAACGTCAGACATGCAACTATTTATTATCCGATAGCAAATCTCGATTTATCTATTTTTTTTATTAATAAGGACTTGACTGAAGTTTAAAAATGATTAAAACGTGTTATATGTCCAAAAAAAATCAAAAATAAAAAATATTTATTTTTTATTAAATGATAATTTAATTAAACATATTAAATTATCTAATATAATTTTTAACTATTAACTTTATATAAAAATAATTAAATACAAAGTTTTACTATGTAAATATACTTTTGGACTCGGTATTATGATTAAATAACAAGAACATAACATATGTGCCATAGTTGAATCGAAAATGGTTAAACATACTGGGACAAACAATTTAAAATGTTGAATCGAAAATGGTTAAACATACTGGGGCAAACAATTTTTTTAATTAAAATAAAGAGTGAATATTCCATCCGACTCCAGACAATTATCTCGAAAGGACAACGAGGTCCTCAAAAAAAAATACCCAACTCGGCCTCTGATCTTTTTTTGGGATTGATTAGTCCCTGTGCAAAAAAAATAACATTAACTTTTTTTCGACACATGGGTTATTCAGTCCTATAAAAATAAATCTCAAGAGTTGGGTTGGTATTTTTTTTGTTAAGGACCTCATTGTCTTTTGAGATAATTGTCAGAGACCGTTTTGGCTTTTTTTGTAAAATTAGAATATAATTTAACAACAAAATACCCATCATCAATTTTAACTGTTCTTGTATGGATACCTGGAGGGAGAGCTTGGTCTCTGGGAATCGACGCCGAGTTGTTATCTTCGGTGTCGACCTTTGAGCTTTATGGTAATCCGAGCTTTACTCCAAGAGGTTGTCCAGTAGCGTAGAGCTTTTAGCAAGAAACAGGGGGGAGTGTACCTGCAAAGGCACTCCGAAGCTTAAGTTAGTATTGAGAATTCAAATATGTCCCTTTTGGATAGGAGATTATACCTTTTTGTAGGTGAGAATGAATCAGTCCGTTATGATTCTGTTTTATTGCCTGTATTTAAGAGCAATAATAAAGGTGAAACGTTAGGTTGGACGTTTCATTTTTATAAACTAGCCCGTTAGGCTGAGTTGTAACGTAAGTGACTGATTAATGGCATTGAATGCCGATTAATGACTGTAATGTCGAACTATAACGCCAGCTTTCTGAATAATAATGTGAATGATGCCGAGTTATGAATCATAATGCCGATTTATGATGTTGGATTTGTAATGGCCGGATCACAGCCCCTAAGCTTAGCCTGAAAAAGTGTTTTAAAGAAGCAGGTTGAGCTTTTAATGAAGCATAAATCGGTCATTTGAGTTGGTGTATAAGTCGGCTATTGGATAATTCGGCGGGTGGTTATGCTTTGTAGCTCCCAGTTTAATCTGCTTTGTTAAACAGTTTTTAATGCTAAGCAGTGTTATAATTAGGAGAGATAAAAATTGAATGCGTGGTGCAGGGGTGCGTGTTCCCAATGCTTGTGGTGGCTTTTGATATGACTGATTGTGTTGGTTTCAAGAATCATTTTTAGTGGGAAGTTAATAGTTTTTTGGAGTCCAAGGGGTTTTTGTGTTTGGTTCAAGGTTTGTATGTGTGCCAGTTGCATTAGGAGAAAAAGAATGAGCAAAAGAGGTGCGCTTTTCTTCTCTTCATCTCTGTAACTTCTATTCTTCCTCTTCGTGTTATTTTTCAAATGGGTTTTGAGAAAGAGAAGAAGGATAAAGTTGATTGGTCATATGATTGGGTGAGTGATCATGTGAGGAAATGATGCTCACTGTTCTTGGATGAAGAATCTGTGAAGGAAATAGATAAGAGTAAAATAGCGAGGGATGGTTCTGGTGTTTTATTTGAGTTGCGTCCTAGTGTTCCTAGCGATCGTGTTTTTCATAGGAATGAAGGGTTTGAGTTCTTCTATATGTATAGCTGTATGTTGGAGGAATTGAAGGTGATGTTTCCGTTTAGTGAGTTTAAGTGTCAGGTCTTGAGGCAACTTAACTGTGCTCCCTCGCAACTCCATCCTAATGGATGGGCATTTTTGCGAGGTTTTGAAATTTTGATGGATTTTTTGGAGGAGGTTCCTTCTATGGAGTTGTTCTTTTCTTTATTTCAAGCAAAAAGTGTTTGGAAAGGGGGTGGGTGAATTTGAATAGCTCCCCAAGGTTTGCTATTTTTAAGCTGTATAAGTCATCCTTTAAGGATTTTAAGAAGATGTATCTGAAGGTTACCAGTGCTGAAGGGCAGTTTCCATTTTACGTTGATGAGCATTTAGGGGAGAGATTTCCACTTTCGTGGTGTTCAGAGCCTCAGAACATTTTGGGGCCAGAAATCATTAGCGCAAGGAACGAATGTATCTTTGAGTATTTGGTGGAGGTTATTGATCGGAAGGAGTTGTTGTCGGTGTTTGATTTGCTAAAATGGGAGGAGGATAGGCAGGTTGTGGTAGAATATTTATGTGAGTTTTGTTAATATTGTTGTGTTAATAGGATTTGGAGTATAGCTTTAATGTTTTTGGTTTTTATTATTTCAGGTGGAAAGTATCCAGGGGTGTTGGCTTCTACTCTGAGAGCCCAGGTTAAGAGCAAAAATGTTGATAAAGAGGGTTCTACTTCCAAAGTAGAAAAGGCTGTGGGTGTTGGTGAAGTTAATCAGCCAAAGCTGGGGAGAAGAAAAGTTATTTTGAGGAAAAGGAAGACAAGTGTTGTTGATTTATCTGAATGTTTTGAAGATGATGCGGGTGAAGTACCTATTGAGGAAATTCAAAGCTTTTTCAAAAGTCAGCAGAGATTGCATGATGTTTCCGATCAAAGTGATGGATCGTCTTTGTGGGGGGAAAGACTTCCCCTATATGGCTGTTGCCGATGATGTTTGTCAAAATTTGTCTGATGTAACGTTGGCAGAGGAAGTTGGTGATGTCGCCATAGATCAGTATATGCAGGTATTTATATTTTTGTGTTTGTTCCTGTTTTTTTTATATATAGTTGGTAGGCTAAAGATAGTGTTCTTTATCTTTGTTTGTAGGTAATTGGTTTTAGGCTTGCCAGTTTAGGGCGTAGCCGAGAGAAGAAGCATCGGAAGGTTGCCGAGCTTAAACAAGATTCAATTTTGAAGGAGGAGCTGGAGTTGAAGGGTAAGAGAGTTGCTGAGTTGGAGTCCAAGTTATCAGAAATGGAGAAGGAGCTGAAGGAAATTAGGAAAAATTATTCGAAAGAGGTGGAAGATGTTAGGAAGAAAGAGGCCGATCTTTCTAGCATGAGTGCTAAAGTAATTGAAGTTACAGTGAAGTTGAAAGATGTTGAAAAACAGAGGGGAACTGAGATTCTTGACTCATTCGTGGAGGGTTTTGAGCGAGCTTGCCAGCAAGCTAAGTTTCTTGCTCTTGATGTTGATTTGTCTCAGATGGATCCGGGAAAGATTGTTTAAGATGGGGCCATGGTGTAAGATGATGGTGATATTGAGGGGGAGGCTGAAAATGGTTGATAGGAATTCTGTTTTTGTTTGAAAATTATGCTGCTCCTGTGTTGGACTTTTGTGATTTGTAACTTATACTTTGCTACTGTCTTTTGAAAAACAAACTTGGATGTTTCTGTTTATATGCTGTTTTTGCATGTTTTGACTATAATATGATATTTGTTGTTTGTCTGATTTGTAGGTGTATTTCTGTTTTGTGACTATGGCACTGAGGGTAAACATGTTAATGGTGCTGATGGTGTAATGCCATTGTTTGATGGAGAAGCATATAAAGGCTGAGTAGGCCGAGCATATTTGGCATAGGTTTTGTTTGATAATATCTGGACTCTGATGAATGATTGGCAATAATTTGCGTGAAATTTTTAAAAGCTGTTTTCTGAGTATTGCTCTGGCATCTGTTTGAGTGATTTATTTTGAGTGGTATGATTTGATATAAGATCGGAAATGTACCGAATGATCGGATTCGGATTGTAGTTGGTATTTGGATTTATTGATTGTATCCAAGTTGTCAAATTAAGATCATTTATTTGAGGGATTAAACGATGAAATTTAAATGAGCGTATTCCGACTTAGATCGGTTATTGGGTTGAATCATATTATCCGAGTTACCAGATTCCGTTTTAAGGTCTGTAGTCGGATCGAGTGATTGTATCCGAGTGATCGGGTTCCGTTTTAAGGTCGGTAGTCAGATTGACTGATTGTATCCGAGTGATCGAATTCCGTTTTAAGGTCGGCAATTGAATTAAGTGATTGTAACCAAGTGATCTGATTCCATTTTAAGGTCGGCAGTCGGATTGACTAATTGATTCCGAAAGACCTATTTTGGCATATGATCGGTATCGATAGTATCTGAATGGTCGGATTGACATTATAGATCGGCATTATATGTTTATTGATGAAACAGAACTATGAAATGGAGGAAATAAAGATTTGATAAAATAAGAAGTTTTTTTATAGAAGAACCCTTGATTTCAAAGGCCCAGGTAGGTGTTGCACGAAATTGCAATCACACTTTTGCAATTCCGCACAACTAACCAGCAAGTGCACTGGGTCGTCCAAGTAATACCTTACGTGAGTAAGGGTCGATCCCACGGAGATTGTCGGCTTGAAGCAAGCTATGGTTATCTTGTAACTCTTAGTCAGGATATCAATAATTATCAGGGTTGATTGTGAAAAGTAAAAGAACATGAAATAAGTACTTGTTTTGCAGTAATGGAGAACAGGTTAAGGTTTTGGAGATGCTCTATCTTCTAAATCTCTGCTTTTCTACTATCTTCTTCTTCATGCACGCAAGGTTTCTTCCATGGCAAGCTGTATGTAGGGTTTCACCGTTGTCAATGGCTACCTCCCATCCTTTCAGTGAAAATGTTCAACGCGCTCTGTCACAGCACGGCTAATCATCTGTCGGTTCTCAATCAGGTTGGAATAGAATCCAGTGATTCTTTTGCGTCTGTCACTAACGCCCAGCCTTCAGGAGTTTGAAGCTTATCACAGTCATTCAATCCTTGAATCCTACTCAGAATACCACAGACAAGGTTTAGACCTTCCGGATTCTCTTGAATGCCGCCATCAGTTCTAGCTTATACCACGAAGATTCTGATTAAAGAATCCAAGAGATATCTACTCAATCTAAGGTAGAACGGAGGTGGTTGTCAGGCACACGTTCATAGGTGAGAATGATGATGAGTGTCACGGATCATCATATTCATCAAGTTTAGGAACAAGTGATATCTTAGAATAGAAGCAAGCGTGATTGAATGAAAAACAGTAGTAATTACATTAATCCATCAAGACACAGTAGAGCTCCTCACCCCCAACCATGGGTTTTAGAGACTCATGCTGTAGAGGATACAATCAGAAACGTGTAAAGTGTCATAAGGTACAGATACAATATCAAAAGGTCCTATTAATAGTGAACTAGTAACCTAGGGTATACAGAAATGAGTAAATGATGTAAAAATCCACTTCCGGGGTCCACTTGGTGTGTGCTTGGGCTGAGCATTGAAGCTTTCATGTGTAGAGACTTTTTCTGGAGTTAAACGCCAGCTTTTATGCCAGTTTGGGCGTTTAACTCCAATTTTTGTGCCAGTTCCGGCGTTAAACGCCGGGAATTCTGAAACTGATTTGCAACGCCAGTTTGGGCCATCAAATCTCGGGCAAAGTATGAACTATTATACATTTCTGGAAAGCCCAGGATGTCTACTTTTCAACGCAATTGTGAGCGCGCCAATTGGGTTTCTGTAGCTCCAGAAAATCCACTTCGAGTGCAGGGAGGTCAGAACCCAACAGCATCTGCAGTCCTTTTCAGCCTCTGAATCAGATTTTTGCTCAGGTCCCTCAATTTCAGCCAGAAAATACCTAAAATCACAGAAAAACACACAAATTCATAGTAAAGCCCAGAAAAGTGAATTTTAACTAAAAACTAATAAAAATATAACAAAAACTAACTAAAATATACTAAAAACATACTAAAAATAATGCCAAAAAGCATATAAATTATCCGCTCATCACAACACCAAACTTAAATTGTTGCTTGTCCCCAAGCAACTGAAAATCAGAATAGAATAAAAAGAAGAGAATATACTATAGACTTCAAAATATCAAAGAAACTTAGATCCAATTAGATGAGCGGGACTAGTAGCTTTTTTGTTTCTGAACAGTTTTGGTATCTCACTTTATCCTTTGAAGTTTAGAATGATTGGCATCTATAGGAACTCAGAACTCAGATAGTGTTATTGATTCTCCTAGTTAAGTATGATGATTCTTGAATATAGCTACTTTATGAGTCTTGGCTGTGGCCCAAAGCACTCTGTCTTCCAGTATTACCACCGGATTCATACATGCCACAGACACATGACTGGGTGAACCTTTTCAGATTGTGACTCAGCTTTGCTAGAGTCCCCAATCAGAGGTGTCCAGGGTTCTTAAGCACACTCTTTTTGCCTTGGATCACAACTTTATATATTTTTCTTTTTCTCTTTTTTTTGTATTCACTGCTTTTTTTTTGCTTCAAGAATCAATTTGATGATTTTTCAGATCCTCAATAGCATTTCTCCTTTTCCATCATTCTTTCAAGAGCCAACAATTTTAACATTCCTAAAACAACAAATTCAAAAGACATATGCACTGTTCAAGCATTCATTCAGAAAACAAAAAGTATTGTCACCACATCAAACTAATTCAACTAGTTTCAAAGATGAATTCGAAATCCTGTACTTCTTGTTCTTTTGTGATTAAAGCATTTTTCATTTAAGAGAGGTGATGGATTCATAGGACATTTATAGCTTTAAGACATGAACCTTAAATTTTATTAATCATGAATTAAGAACAAGACTTAAAAATAGGTATAAGATAAGACTAATAGTAATAGAAAACAGAATTTTAAATTACTCTAAAATAGACTTTTAATGATAGAAATTATCACAGAGTTAGAACTCAACAACCTTGATCTTGAGAAGTGGATGCTCCCTCAACTTGTGGGGTATTTGATCCTTCAAGGGAGAGCTTTTGGCGCTTCAACTCCTGTAGCTCACGCCCCTGCTTCTCTTGTTCCTTCAGCAATTTGCAGAGCATGCAGTTTTGATTCTGCTTTTCTTCCTTAATTTGTTCCATAGCTTCTTGCAGCTTGGCAACAGATGCTTCTAGACGAGTCCAGTAGTCAATTTCAAGAAGTTCAGGGAGGAACTTCTGCGCCCTCCTTTTGATAGAGTTATCTTTCATTTGTCCTTCCATTGACCTCTTGGTGATTGGGTGCTCAATTGGGATGAATTCATCTACTCCCATCCTCACCCCAGCATCTTTACATAGCAAAGAGATTAAGCTTGGGTAAGCTAGTTTGGCTTCAGTGGAGTTCTTGTTTGTAGTTGTGTAAATCTCACAAGCAATCAGATGATGAATCTCCACTTCTTTTCCCAGCATAATACAATGAATCATCACTGCTCTCTTGATAGTAACCTCAGAACGGTTACTAGTGGGCAAGATAGAACGCCCTATGAAGTCCAACCAGCCTCTTGCAATTGGTTTGAGATCTCCCCTCTTGAGTTGGTTTGGGACACCTTTTGAATTGGTAATCCACTTGGTTCCAGGGAGGCATATGTCCTCTAGAACTTGATCCAACCCCTTATCTACTCTCACCATTCTCCTATTAAAGGATTTAGGATCATCTTGTAGTTGAGGTAATTTGAAGACCTCTCTTATTTTGTCCAGATGGAAGTAAATAATTCTCCCTCTGACCATGGTTCTGTAGGTATGAAAAGCGGTTCCAGTCATTCTCTGCTTATTTGTCAGCCACAGATTTGAGTAGAATTCCTGAACCATATTTCTCCCAACCTTTGTCTCAGGGTTGGTTAGAACTTCCCATCCTCTGTTTCGAATTTGCTCTTGGATCTCTGGATATTCATCTTCTTTCAGATCAAATTTAACTTTCGGGATCACTGACCTTAGACCCATTATTTTGTGGTAATGGTCTGCATGTTCTTTGGTTAAGAACTTCTCTTGACTCCAAAGGTCTTTTGGAGCATTCTCTTTCTTGCCTCTTGAATTGGTTTGTTTTCCTTTGGGAGCCATGATCTTGATGAGCCTTAACTTAGTGATCATGGAAAAACACACCAAACTTAGAGGTTTGCTTGTCCTCAAGCAAAAAAAAAGGAAAGAGGAGAGAGAGGAGGAGAGAAAATTCGAATGGTGGGGAAGGGGGGTGTGGCTGAACATATATTTATAAGGAAGGGGGAGAGATTTCGAAAATTTTGAAGGAGATTTGAGAAGATATGGAAAGAATTTGAGAGATATTTGAGTTTTTTTTTAAAGAAGATTTGGAAGGGATTTGAAAGAGATTTGAAGAATGATTTTAATTTTGAAAATTTGAAGGTGAATGATGAAAGTTTGAAATGTGTTTATGTAGAAAATTATGGATCAAAATAGGAAAGTTTGAAAAAAAAATTGAAGTGGAAAGCAAAATCTCTGTCCCCCACCTTTCTGGCGTTAAACGCCCAGAATGGTATCCATTCTGGCGTTTAACGCCCAAATGTTGGCCAATTAGGGCGTTTAACGCCCAGCCAGGTACCCTGGCTGGCGTTAAACGCCAGAAACCCCTTTATCACTGTGCGTTTTGCTAAACGCCCAGGATGCTGCACACCTGGCGTTAAACGCCCAGAATGGTGCCTATTCTGGCGTTTAACGCCCAAAATGGCACCTTTACTGGCGTTAAACGCTCAGAATGGTGCCCATTCTGGCGTTTAACGCCCAAAGTACCCCTTACTGGCGTTTTTTCGCCAACAAGCTCCTTTTTTCTGCTTTTTGCACTGAATCCTTCTGTAACTCTGTGAATTCCTTCAATTTTGATGATTGCCCTTTGAGAATATGTATCAAACTTTGATTAAACAAAACAGATAACCTGCTAATGACTGGGTTGCCTCCCAGCAAGCGCTTCTTTATTGTCTTTAGCTGGACCTTCACTGAGAATCATTCAAGCCTCAGTTTTGAGCATTCTTGCTCAAAATTACTTTCAAGATAATGCTTGATCCTCTGTCCATTAACAATGAACTTTTTGTCAGAATCAGTATCCTGAAGCTCAACATATCCATATGGTGACACTCCTGTAATCACATACGGACCCCTCCACCGGGATTTAAGTTTTCCTGGGAATAGTCTGAGCCTAGAGTTGAAGAGCAGAACTTTTTGTCCTGGCTCAAAGACTCTGGATGACAACTTCTTGTCATGCCACTCTTTGCCTTTTCCTTATAAATTTTTGCATTTTCAAAGGCACTGAGTCTAAATTCATCTAGCTCATTTAGCTGGAGTAATCTTTTTTCACCAGCTAACTTAGCATCCAGGTTTAGAAATCTGGTTGCCCAGTAGGCTTTATGTTCCAGTTCCACGGGCAGATGACAGGCCTTGCCATACACAAGTTGGTATGGAGAGGTTCCTATAGGAGTCTTGAATGCTGTTCTGTATGCCCACAGAGCATCATCCAAGCTCTTTGCCCAATCCTTTCTACGGGCAATTACAGTCCGTTCTAAGATTCTTTTTAGCTCTCTGTTAGAGACTTCAGCTTACCCATTTGTCTGTGGATGATACGGAGTTGCTACTTTGTGGCTAATTCCATATCGGACCATAGCAGAGTATAGCTATTTGTTGCAGAAATGAGTGCTTCCATCACTGATTAGGACTCTGGGAACACCAAATCGACTGAAGATGTGTTTCTGGAGGAATTTCAGCACAGTCTTAGTATCATTAGTGGGTGTAGCAATTGCTTCTACCCATTTAGATACATAGTCCACTGTCACCAGAATATAAGTGTTTGAGTATGATGGTGGGAACAGACCCATGAAGTTAATACCCCATACATCAAACAATTCAATCTCGAAGATCCCTTGTTGAGGCATGGCGTATCCATGAGGCAAGTTACCAGCTCTTTGGCAACTGTCACAGTTACGCACAAACTCTCGGGCATCTCTATAGAGAGTAGGCCAGTAGAAGCCACATTGGAGGACCTTAGTGGCTGTTCGCTCACTTCCAAAATGTCCCCCATACTGTGATCCATGGCAGTGCCATAGGATCCTTTGTGCTTCCTCTCTGGGTACACATCTGCGGATCATTCCGTCTGCACATCTCTTAAAGAGATATGGCTCATCCCATAGGTAGTGCTTGGCATCTGAAATTAATTTCTTTCTTTGCACCCTACTGTACTCCTGGGGTATGAACCTCACAGCTTTATAATTTGCAATATCTACAAACCATGGAGCTTCCTGAATGGCAAAGAGTTGCTCATTTGAGAAAGTCTCAGAGATCTCAGTAGAAGGGAGGGACGCCCCATCTACTGGTTCTATTCGGGACAGATGATCAGCTACTTGGTTCTCTGTCCCTTTTCTGTCTCTTATTTCTATATCAAACTCTTACAGAAGCAGCACCCACCTTATGAGCCTGAGTTTTGAATCCTGCTTTGTGAGTAAGTATTTAAGAGCAGCATGGTCAGTGTACACAATCACTTTTGACCCTACTAAATAGGATCTAAACTTGTCAATGGCATAGACCACTGCAAGTAACTCTTTTTCTGTGGTTGTGTAATTCTTATGTGCATCATTTAGAACACGGCTGGCATAATAAATGATATGCAGAAGCTTGTTATGCCTCTGTCCCAACACTGCACCAATGACATGATCACTGGCATCACACATTAGTTCGAATGGCAATGTCCAGTCTGGTGCAGAGATGACTGGTGCTGTGACCAGCTTGGCTTTTAGGGTCTCAAATGCCTACAGACACTGTGTGTCAAACACAAATGGTGTGTCAGCAGCTAGCAGGTTGCTCAGAGGTTTTGCAATTTTCGAAAAATCCTTTATAAACCTTCTGTAGAATCATGCATGCCCTAGAAAGCTTCTGATTGCCTTAACATTGGCAGGTGGTGGTAATTTTTCAATTACCTCTACCTTTGCCTTATCCACCTCTATTCCCTTGCTTGAAATTTTGTGCCCAAGGACAATTCCTTCAGTCACCATAAAGTGACATTTCTCCCAGTTTAAAACCAGGTTAGTCTCTTGGCACCTTTTCAGGACAAGTGCTAGGTGGTTAAGACAGGAGCTGAATGAGTCTCCATACACTGAGAAGTCATCCATGAAGACTTCTAGAAATTTTTCCACCATATCAGAGAAGATGGATAGCATACATCTCTGAAAAGTTACAGGAGCATTACACAGACCAAAAGGCATTTTCCTGTAGGCAAACACGCCAGAAGGGCAAGTGAATGCTGCTTTCTCTTGGTCCTAAGGATCTACTGTAATTTGGTTGTAACCTGAATAGCCATCCAAAAAGTAGTAATAATCATGACCAGCTAGTCTTTCTAGCATTTGGTCTATGAATGGTAAAGGAAAATGATCCTTTCTAGTGGCTGTATTGAGCCTTCTGTAGTCAATACACATACGCCACCCTGTAACAGTTCTTGTAGGAACCAGTTCATTTTTTCGTTATGAACTACTGTCATGCCTCCCTTCTTGGGGACAACTTGGACAGGGCTCACCCAGGGGCTATCAGAAATGGGATAAATAATCCCAGCCTCTAGTAATTTAGTGACCTCTTTCTGCACCACCTCCTTCATGGCTGGATTTAGCCGCCTTTATGGTTGAACCACTGGTTTGGTGTTATCCTCCAATAGGATCTTGTGCATGCATCTTGCTGGGCTAATGCCCTTAAGATCACTTATGGACCACCCAAGAGCTGTCTTGTGTGTCCTTAGCACTTGAATCAGTGCTTCCTCTTCCTGTGGATTTAAAGCAGAGCTTATGATCACTGGAAAAGTGTCATCCTCTCCCAGAAATGCATACTTCAGGGATGGTGGTAGTAGTTTGAGCTTAGGTTTGGGAGGCTTATCCTCTTCCTGAGGAATTTTTAAAAATTCTTTTATTTCTTCTGGTTCTTCCTGATCAGGCTGAACATCCTTGAAGATGTCCTCTAGCTCTCATTCTAGACTTTCAGTCATATTGATCTCTTCTACTAAAGAGTCAATAATGTCAGCGCTCATGTAGTCATTTGGTGTGTCTGGATGCTGCATAGCTTTTACATCATTCAACTTGAACTCATCCTCATTGACTCTCAGGGCTACTTCCCCTTTTTGTACATCAATAAGAGTTCGTCCAGTTGCTAGAAAAGGTCTTCCTAGAATGAGAGTTGCACTCTTGTGCTCCTCCATTTCCAGCACTACAAAGTCAGTTGGAAAGGCGAATGGCCCAACCTTGACAATCATGTCCTCAATTATGCCTGATGGATATTTAATGGAGCCATCAGCAAGTTGGAGGCATATCCAGGTTGGTTTGACTTTATCAGTCAACCCAAGCTTTCTGATAGTATATGCAGGTATTAGATTGATACTTGCTCCAAAGTCAGACAGTGCTGTCTTGGTGCAAGCACCTTCTAATGTGCATGGTATCATAAAGCTTCCTGGATCTTGAAGCTTTTCTAGTAAGCTTTTCAGAATGACTGCACTGCATTCTTCAGTGAGAAACACTTTTTCAGTTTCTCTCCAATCCTTCTTATGACTTAAGATCTCTTTCATGAACTTAGCATAAGAAGGTATTTGCTCAAGTGCCTCTGCAAACGGAATCTTTATTTCAAGAGTCCTTAGATAGTCTGCAAAGCGGGCAAATTGCTTATCCTGTTCCGCTTGGCGGAGTTTCTGAGGATAAGGCATCTTGACTTTATATTCCTCAACCTTAGTTGCTGCAGGTTTATTCCTTATAGAGGTGGTTGGAGAAGCCTTTTTAGAGGGGTTACTATCAGCACTCTCAGGTGTCTGATTCCTCATTGGCGTTTGAACGCCAGGATTGGGTGAGGAATGGGCATTTAACGCCAACTTTTCCCCCTTTTCTGGCGTTTGAACGCCAGAACTGGGCAAGGAATGGGCGTTTAACGCCAGCTTTTCCCCCCTTTCTGGCGTTTGAACGCCAGGAGTATTCCTCTCTGGGCTCTTACTGTCCTCAGAGGGATTTTGAGCAGTGGTTTGGTTATCCTCTGTCAACTGTTCCTTTCTTGGCTTTTTGCTACTTTGGGCAGTGTTATTCAATGTCTTCCCATTCCTCAGTTGAACTGCTTGGCATTCTTCTGTTATCTGTTTAGATAACTGATGTTTTGTTTGATTCAACTGTGATTCTATGTTCTTGTTGGCAATTTTTGTTTCTTGGAGCATCTCTTTAAATTCTGCCAACTATTTTGTCATCAGGAGTAATTGCTGATTAAGCTCAACAATCTGTTCTTGAGGATTAAGATCAGTAGCTACTGCCATAGCTTCTTCTTTTGTAGAGGGCTCACTGCTAGAGTACAAATGTTGATTTCTAGCAACAGTATCTATGAGTTCTTGAGCCTCTTCAATCGTCTTCCTCATATGTATAGATCCACCAGCTGAGTGGTCTAGAGACATCTGAGCTTTTTCTGTAAGCCCATAATAGAAGATGTCTAACTGTACCCACTCTGAAAATATTTCAGAGGGGCATTTTCTTAGCATACCTCTATACCTCTCCCAGGCATTATAAAGGGATTCATTATCCTCTTGTTTAAAGCCTTAGATGTCCAGCCTTAGCTGTGTCATCCTTTTTGGAGGGTAAAATTGATTCAGAAATTTGTCTGATAACTGTCTCCATGTTTTTATGCTTGCTGTGGGTTGGTTATTCAACCACCTCTTAGCTTGATCTTTTACAGCAAATGGAAACAGTAATAACCTGTAGACATCCTGATCTACCTCTTTATCACGTACTGTGTCAGCAATTTGTAAGAATTGTGCCAGAAACTCAGTAGGTTCTTCCTGTGGAAGACCGAAATACTGGCAATTTTGCTGCACCATGATAATGAGTTGAGGATTTAGCTCAAAGCTGCTTGCTTTAATGGGAGGTTATACAGATGCTACTCCTATATGCAGCTGTAATGGGGTTAGCATATGACCCCAGAGTCCTTCTGGACTGCTCAATTCCACTTAGGTCCATGATGGAGAAAGGGAATATGATATGGATTCACAAGTAAAGTAAATTTTTTTTTATTAAAGGTGACCGAAAAATTTAAAATAAAATAAAATAAAATTTCGAAAACTAAAAAAGATAAGATCAAAACAAATTGAAAACTAAATCAATTAGTTAATAAAAAAAGATTTTGAAATTAGCAATTGAAAAGATATGATTGAAAATTATTTTGAAAAAGATTTAATTTTTGAGATGAGGAAAGAGAAAAATAACAAAATGACACCAAACTTAAAATTTTTAAGGATCAAGAAAGGACTAAGGACATGCAAATTCGAAAAATAAAAGAAAACAAAAGCATGCAATTGACACCAAACTTAAAATATGAAACTAAACTCAAATAAAATACTCTAAACCAACAAAAATAAAACAATCCTAATCTAAGCAACAAGATAAACCGTCAGTCGTCCAAACTCGAACAATCCCCGGCAACGGCGCCAAAAACTTGGTGCACGAAATTGCAATCACACTTTTGCAATTCCGCACAACTAACCAGCAAGTGCACTGGGTCGTCCAAGTAATACCTTACGTGAGTAAGGGTCGATCCCACGGAGATTGTCGGCTTGAAGCAAGCTATGGTTATCTTGTAACTCTTAGTCAGGATATCAATAATTATCAGGGTTGATTGTGAAAAGTAAAAGAACATGAAATAAGTACTTGTTTTGCAGTAATGGAGAACAGGTTGAGGTTTTGGAGATGCTCTATCTTCTGAATCTCTGCTTTCCTACTGTCTTTTTCTTCATGCATGCAAGGCTTCTTCCATGGCAAGCTGTATGTAGGGTTTCACTGTTGTCAATGGCTACCTCCCATCCTCTCAGTGAAAATGTTCAACGCGCCCTGTCACGGCACGGCTAATCATCTGTCGGTTCTCAATCGGGTTGGAATAGAATCCAATGATTCTTTTGCGTTTGTCACTAACGCCCAACCCTCAGGAGTTTGAAGCTCGTCACAGTCATTCAATCCTTGAATCCTACTCAGAATACCACAGACAAGGTTTAGACCTTCTGGATTCTCTTGAATGCCGCCATCAATTCTAGCTTATACCACGAAGATTCTGATTAAGGAATCCAAGAGATATCTACTCAATCTAAGATAGAACGGAGGTGGTTTTCAGGCACACGTTCATAGGTGAGAATGATGATGAGTGTCACAGATCATCACATTCATCAGGTTTAGGAACAAGTGATATCTTAGAAGGGAAGCAAGCATGATTGAATGATTTTGGCTAGGGGCTGTGCCTCTATCCATTTGGAAAAGTGGTCAATTGCTATGACTAGGAATTTTACCTGCCCTGCTGCTGTGGGGAAAGGGCCGAGTATATTTATGCCCCATTGGTGGAACGGCCAACTTACCTCAGAACAGTGTAGGAGTTCGGCTGGGAGATGTGTGATCGGACTGTGTTTCTGGCAGTTGTTACAGCTTTTAACTTTTGCATGGCAATCCTGTTGTATTATCGGCCAGTATAATCCAGCTCTAAGAATTTTAAAAGACAGACTTTGGGCTCCGAGGTGTGTACCACAAATCTCTTTGTGCGCCTCGGCAAGTGCGAGCTCGGCTTCTGTTCTGCAAAGACATTTAAGTAATGGACGAGAGAATCCTCGTCTGTATAGGTTATTATTATAAATTGTAAAAAAGGAGGCTTGTCGGCGGAAGTGTCAAGCATTTTCGACGTCGCCTGGCAAGATCCCTGTCTGGAGATACTGTATGTATGGAGATCTCCAATTTTCTTCCTGTGTTACACTTAAGATTTGTGTTAGTTCAATGCTTGGCTTGAGCATTGTTGACTGATAAAGTGATGACCCATTTGGTTGAGTGCTAGCGAGTTTAGACAGAATGTCAGCTCGGGCATTACTCTCCCTTGGTATGTGTTGTATTTCGTATTTAGTAAATTTTGAAAGTAAATTTTGTACTATGTCTAGGTATTTAGAAAGGAAAGGGTCCTTTACTTGGTATAAGTTGTTTACCTGCTGGACGAGTAGTAAGGAGTCGCAATATACCTTAAGTTTGGTGATGTTTAAGTCGGTAGCAAGTCTGAGGCCAGCAATTAGCGCTTCATACTCACTTTGATTGTTGCTTGCTTTAAATGAAAAATTGAGAGAGTGTTCGATGACGTTGCCGTGGTTGTCATCAAGTATAATACCTGCTCCACATCCTTGCGGGTTGGAGGATCCATCGACGTATAAGGACCATTCAATGTAATCTTCGATTTGGTTTGGTATTGAGAACTCGGCGATAAAGTCGGCCAAGAATTGGGACTTGATAGATGCTCGGCCTTCGTACTTGATGTTAAATTCTGATAGCTCCACCGACCATTTTACTAGTCGGCCAGCTAGCTCAGGTTTCTGAAGGACTTGTCGCAAAGGATGATCTGTCCGAACATGGATTTCATGGCTCTGAAAATGTGGTCGGAGTCTTCTGGCTGAGAAGACAAGGGCTAAGGCGAGTTTCTTAATGCTCGGATATCGTAGCTCAGCATTCTGTAATATTTTGCTGGTAAAATAGATTGGGAACTGTTTCTTTTCCCTTTCTGCAACAAGAGCGGAGCTTATAGCCCAGTTAGTGACAGATAAATATAAGAATAATGGTTTCCCCTGTAAGGGGGTTTGTAAAATTGGTGGTTTTGAAAGAGTTACTTTGATGATTGTGAATGCTTGTTCACAGTCATCAGTCCATTGGAAAGCTTTTTTCTTTTTTAAAGTTTGGATAAAACATAAAGTTTTAGAAGCTAAGCAAGGTAAGAATCTAGAGAGTGCAGCAAGTCTCCCTGTTAACCGTTGGACTTCCTTGATGGTGTGTGGACTTTTCATGCCTAAAATAGCTCGGCATTTTCCTGGATTACTAGTGAGCAGGAAGCCGAGAAATTTGCCACTATGGACCCCAAAGGCGCACTTCTTGGGATTTAGCCGCATGTTGTATTTTCTTAGTTGTCTGAAGATTTTTGCGAGGTCATCAAGGTGATTGTTGCCGATCTTTGTCTTAGCGACCATGTCGTCAACGTAGACCTCGATGTTTCTACCGATTTGTTTGGCGAAGACTTTGTCCATGAGACGTTGATATGTCGCACCTGTATTCTTAAGGCCAAATGGCATGACTTTGTAACAATAGTTTCCATATTCAGTAATAAAGGTTGTCTTATTTTGATCGGATGGATGCATTTGGATCTGGTTATAACCAGAATATGCATCCATAAAGCTGAGTTTTTCAAAACCAAATGCATTATCAACTTAGCAATCAATAGAAGGCAAATGGTAAGAATCTTTGGGGCATGCTTTGTTGAGATCGGTGAAATCAACACACATGCGCCATTTACCGTTATGTGTTTTAACCATGATAACTTTCGCCAGCCATGTTGTGAATCTAATTTCTCGGATGAAGCCCGCGTTGATGAGCTTCTTGGTTTCTTCCAGGGAGGCTTGTTTTCGGTCATGGCCGAGATTCCTCTTTTTCTGTGTTACTGGTCAGACAGATAGGTCTAATGCCAACTTGTGTGATATGATGAATGGATCGATGCCTGGCATATCAGTTGGGGTCCAAGCAAATAGGTCGGCATTTTGTTGTAAGAATGCTCGGAATGAGGATTTTTCGCCCGAGGATAATGTTGAACCGACGTATGTGAATTTGTCCGTGCTTTCTGTGAAATAGATTTTATGGAGGTCTTCTGTTGGGATTGGCCTTTCCAGTGTTCCTACTCTGGGGTCAAGGTCGGCCAGCATTTGTTGGTCATTTATGTTGCCGATGTTGTGAACATGGGCTTTTGTGTTTCGGCTAGGTCTTTTGAGACTATTGTTGTAGCATTCTCTGGCTTCTCGGGCATCACTGTGAATGGTTGCAATTGTGTTATCCTGCAAAGGAAAAATACAAAGATGAATTATAGATACTATAGCGCCAAACTTATTTAAGAAGGGTCGGCCAAGTATTAAATTGTAAGGACTAAAACAGTCAACCACCAAGTATTGAATATCTGAAGTTTTTGACGAGGGAAACTCACCAAGTGTGGTTTGTAACCACACGGAGCCCATAACCGGGACTCTCTCACCTAAGAAACCTACCAAGTCTTCAGTAGAAGGTTGGAGGATGTTAATGCTCAATTTCATCTTCTAGAATGTGGTGAAAAATAGGACATCGGCACTGCTCCCAGGATCCAGCAACACCTTTTTTACTAGTAGATCTCCGAGTTGTAGGGAGATGACGACTGGGTCATCGAGATTTGCTATACTGTTGTTATACTCGGCCTGGTGGAATATTATCTGCGGGAGGTGTGGTAGTGTTTGATCGGCATTAATGCAAAGCATAGCTCGGTAAGATCTCTTTCTTGCCGAGCTTGTAGCTCCTCCACCTGCAAAACCTCTAGAAATACAGTTAATTATACGTGTTGGATGTTCGGGATGGTTGTTGTTTGGTCGATCTTTATCTCAGCCGTGTTGTGTGGCCGATTTTTGGACTCTTGAGGGGGTGCTCGCCGCTGTATGTGGCCGCCGATGTATTTGTCCAGGTGGCCTTGCCGAGTTAGTCATTCCAGTAGGTCTTTGGCGATAACATAGTCGTCGGTAGTGTGTCCGTGCTTCTGGTGGAAAGAGCAGTATTTTGATCGGTCTGTGCCATTGAATCTGGGTAACTGCCGGCTTTTCTTGGTGTCTTGATTAATTTTGAATTCAAGATTTCCTTGATGATATCATCTCGCTTAGTCTTGAATTGAGTGTAGGACTCATATCGCGAAGCCAGTTTGAAGTTTTTCTTTTTGTCTCTAGTTCTGTCTTTGTCTCTGTAACGAGGCTTTTCTGTTTTCCGAGCTTGCTGGAGTTCTTCGATGTCGATCTGACCTTTTGCCTTTTCACGGAACTCGGCCATAGTCTTCGGTTTGGCTACAGCAATAGTTTTCTGGAATTTTCCTGGTAGCAATCCTCTTTTTATGGCGTGTAGTTCCACCTCGGGGTGGAGGTCGGGTATGCTTATGGTTATATTTGTGAAGCGCGTCATGTAGTCCTTGAGGCTTTCGTGATGGTCTTGCTTGACTGTGTTCAGGTAATCGGAGTCATGTAAGTAGATGGTCGATCCAGCAAAGTGTTCCTCAAAGGGCTTTGATATGTCTCGAAATCGAGAAATAGAACCTGCAGGCAAAGAACAAAACCAATCAAGTGCAGGACCGTCTAAGTAAGATGGAAAACAACGACATAAAACTTTATCAGATGCACCGTTTACTATCATTATGGAGGTGAATTTCTTGATGTATTTCTTCGGATCACCTAACCCATCATAGGGAGTTAGGGTGGTCGGCAGAGTAAACCTTCAAGGTAGCACGAAGTTCATCACCTCGGCCGTGAATGGTCCAAGGGAGCTTTCCTGATCGTCATTCTTGTTGTCTTGCCAAGCTTCCTCATTATGCTCGGGTTGCTCCTCTTCCTACCGAGCAGTGTCTGAGACGTGTGTTGGTCCTGACTGTTGCTCGGCTTCTTCTGTTCGTTCTTGTCGATCATTGTTGTTTTCGAATATTCAAGTTGGCAATTTACTGTGCCATTCTTTGGTTTTCCTCAGTCATACGCTGGTTGGCTTGCTGTAACTCGGTCACCATCTGGAGGAGTTCAGATGGTGTGGGTGGAAGTCGTTCAACCATGACTCAGGCGAGAAACTCGAGGCCGATGATATATGGAAAGGATTATATTCTCGGCCCCACGGTGGGCGCCAATTGTTCTTGTATGGATACCTGGAGGGAGAGCTCGATCTCTGGGAATCGACGCCGAGTTGTTATCTTCGGTGCCGACCTTTGAGCTTTGTGGTAATCCGAGCTTTACTCCAAGAGGTTGTCCAGTAGCGTAGAGCTTTTAGCGAGAAACAGGGGGAGTGTACCTGCAAAGGCACTCTGAAACTTAAGTTAGTATTGAGAATTCAAATATGTCCCTTTCGAATAGGAGATCATATATACCTTTTTGTAGGTGAGAATGTATCAGTCCGTTATGATTCTGTTTTATTGCCTGTATTTAAGAGCAATAATAAAGGTGAAACGTTAGGTTGGACGTTTTATTTTTATAAACCAGCCCGTTAGGTTGAGTTATAACGTAAGTGGCCGATTAATGACGTTGAATGCCGATTAATAACTGTAATGCCGAACTATAACGCCAGCTTTTTGAATAATAATGTGAATGATGCCGAGTTATGAATCATAATACCAATTTATGATGACCGGATCATTAACTATTTTATGTTATATTAAAAAACGGTTGGTTTAGTTGGTTTAATCATTTTCAGTTCAACTATTTTTGATATTCAAAAAAATAAAAACCATTACACCAATACATATATCCGTAGACCATTAGAAGCTGTATTGAGTTAACTGTTAACACAGTTCGCAATCATACATATATTATTAAAAAATAAAATTGAATGGAGTTGGAGCCCCTCATGAAGGTATGAATATAGTAATTTTATATAGAGCAAGGAATAAACAAGTGTTTATATTCTTCTTATTTATATTGTTAATCGGTAATCACTACTTATTTTCCTAACGAACTTCTAATAATAAGCCTGCTACTAATAATAAACTATACTGGGCCACAAAGTAGTGCATCATAGACATTCATTCTACAAAATGTTAACGGTAAAATATAAGGTCACTTTTTTGGTGGCTAAGTCTTCCGTGATTAATGATAGTTAGGTATTGACCATCCAACTTAAGTTTGACATTTGGCATGGATGTTTGTAAAATAATTTTTTAACCAACTCTCTAATAATAGTTAGGTTATGATAATGTGCAGTAAGTTTTAGTGACTTACTAACTTACTACGATGATATCATGCGGGCTAAGGGTGTTTAAAATCAATTCAAACCGAAAAAAATCGATCGATCGAATCGAAAAATTAAAAATCGAATAAATTGAAAATTGAAAAAATAAAAAAAATTGTGTTTTACTGTTTTTATTGCAGTTTGGTTTGATTTTCGATTTTAACACTAAAAATTCTAACCAAATCAAACTGAACCAATTCAAAAAAAAATTCAAATAAAACCAACCCTTCCGCCACCCCCTACTCCACCCCCTCCCCCACAATGTGACCTAACCTAGCTGCCAACCCTCACACTAACTCTGCGCTCTTTACTCTCGAAACCCACTCCCATTCTCCCAACAGCCAGCACCTCCCACTCCCAACCTACGTGAACCCCATTCTCCCACCACCTCCCAACGCCGACGAACCCGTTCCTCTCACCACCTCCCAACGCCGCCGAACCCTTCCAGTCTTTCACACAGCACCGTCGAACCCTTCTTCCCAGCACCTCCTCGCGAACAGCACCAGCCAACACCATCATCGCGGAGCCAACACCAGCCAGCACCACCTCCGCCGTCACCCACAACATCGTTTCTGGCCTCGCGGAGACAACACCACCCAGCCACCCACAGCATTATTTCTGGCCTTGCGGAGACGCAAACAGCACCCGCCACCCAACCACTGAGTCAAGTCAGATATGGAGCCTCCAACTCAGGTATTCAATTTCTGTTCAATAATCATTGATTCATTGTTGTTCAATTCCTGTTTCAGTGTATATTTGTTGTTGATTTTTCTTTTTGGTTTAATTTGTTGTTGATTTTTGTATATAGTTATTCAATTTCCATTTCAGTATATATTTGTTGCTGAGTTTTGTTCATGGTTTAATTTATTTGTTGTTGATTTACTGAAATTGCTTCTGATTGTTGTTCATGGTTTTACTTGTTGTTGATTTGCTGAAATTGCTTCTGATTGTTGTTATGTTGTTCACTATTCATGGTTCAATATTCAAGCTCAGAGGATGTCCTTAACAATTAACATAAAAAGCTCTTCCTTAACAATTAACATAGAAAGCTCTTCCTTGTTTTAGATGGTTGCCTGCATTTTATGAATTATCTAATTATCTAATATCTAGTTTTGTTGTTTTGCTTTTTTTATGTTTGTTGAAATGAATGCGTATGTGTATGTTAGATTTCTTGCATTAGAGTGGCAGTAACTACTAGAGGATGGTTATATTAGAGGATAGTTATTTTGTTTGAATTTAGTCTGCTTGATCATTCTGTTGTTTTCAGTAATTTGTTTAATGAATTTTGTTAGCAAGAGGAGCAACATGTGTTTTGTGGGAACCTATTGATATGTTAGAAAAAAATACTATTAATCATTAAACTATGGAGTATAGATTTGGATCATTTAAAGTTTGAATTTTACTTTTGAGAGTAAAGTGTGATCTCTCACCATTCATTTTATAGGTGGGATCAAGAATAAATATGAGAGAGAAACTATTCAAGGGTATAAGATCATACTTTACTCTCTAAAGTGAAATTCAAACTTTAGAGGATCCAAATCCATGGAGTATGGAGTAGCTAGGAATTTACATGTTTATTTAATTTAGAATTTACTTTGAGCATAGTTTATTTGCTATATACTATACAAAAATTTTGGTAATTAAAGTTTGTTTTGTATGGATTCGGATGTCAGCCCAGGATGCATTTTCAAACTAACTCTGTAAGAACCGCGAATTAATTAACCGAATAATTAACGTAAAATAATAATAATAATTTAATTGCCCGGAATATGTTCAAAATTTTAGAATATTAATTAGAAAATATAAATATGATATTTGGACTCAATAGATTTTTTCTGAGTTGGAAAATTGCGTAAAAACGTGTACCAGTAAATTAACCGACAGTACCGGCTTAAGTCTGTTCGGTTCTGTGCAAGAATAATTAAAAATAGTAGAAAATCTTAGAAAAATATTTAGAATGGAAAACCGGACCCTAATTTTAAAGGTTTGACCCGAATTTGGACTAAACGGACCAAAAATGCTAACGGGTTGGATCGGGCCCAAGCCCAACATATATAAAGCCACTTAAGTGGCAAACTCAGCCATTTTCACCCATTTCCAGCAGTTGAAAGCCTGAAACGTGATTGAGAGAGAAGGGAAGTAGGGTTCCAAAAATTCATTATTCATCATCTTCTTCTTGGAGCCATATCTCATTCTTCAGAGCTCCTATTCGTGTGCCGTTAGTTGCCACGCGAAGCTCTTGTCGAGCTCTTCGATTTCATCCAAACAAAGTTGTAAGGAACTTCCAATTTTTTGCCCAGTTCTTCCTTCTATAACAAATTCAATTTTGGCTATAGTGAATGAGTGGTTCTTGTGATTTTGATTAATTAGGTACAATCTAGCACCAGGTACTTAGTGGGTTTTGTCTTAATCAACTGTGGGTAAGGTAAGCTCACCCTTATCCCTTGTAAAATTAAATAATTAAGAACCCTAGGTACTAATTTATTGTACATTAATATGTATAGCTTGGAATATTGATTGTTGATGCTTGTTGGAGATTAATTGATGGCTTGATTGAGTTTGAGAACTTGTGGAAGTTTGGTTGAGGCCAATTTGGTGATTTTGTACATATTGGGAATCGGTTAAGGTATGGTTTCGATTTTCTCTATGTAATATATAATATTTCTGGACTCTTAGACTAGTTGATCATAGGATAGGATTGAAATTGATTGTTGATAATTGTGATGTATGGAGATTTTGATGATTGTGTTAAGTGTGGTAACTAATGATGTTGAATTATGAAATTGGGTGGAATAATGATGATGGTGTGGGATGATAATGAATTTTTATGTGTGTTGATGTTGGAATATGCTTGTGAGTAATGAGATTTTTATAAAGTTAGTGATAGTGGAATATTGATGTGCAAATTGTAGAGTTATTGAGCTTGTGAAGGAGGAATTGATTGGTATAGGTATTGAGTTGGTTGAATTATGATGGAAAGGTAAAGTATAGCATTTAATTGTGTTTTATGGTGAAATTGAATAGGCTTTGAATTGGTTTGGTAGAGAATTTTGGAGGTTTAATTACTTAGTGAACTTTTGGTAAAAACCAATTTTTGATGAACTTCAACGGATCATATCTTGAGCTACTATTTTTGAAAATTAATGCATTTTGTATCAAATGAAAGATAATTTAACAAAATTTAAAATGGTTTAAATTTTGTGGAAATCTGAACTTTGTAGAAAAAGACATGATCGTTGAAAGTTTGGTGTTGAAATCTGAATTCTGTGAATGCTGCAGAATTTGTGATTTCTGGTTTGTGTGCGCACGCACAGCTCTGTGCACATGCACAACCTGTGAATTTTTGAACCTGTGCGCACACACAACCTTGTGCGTACGCACACACGGGGACATGGCTACTGATGGGAGCACTAGCACGCTCCGTGCGCACACATAACCAGCGAAGCTCTGCAAGCTGTGCGCACAGACACGTTGGAAGGTGCATTCTATTGAGGGCGTTTGCACACCTTGTGCGAGCGAACAGAATTGAAAAATTTTACACTTGTGCGTACGCACACCTCTATGCATACGCACACATTTTGAAAATCCTCCTAGGCGTGCGCCCGCACACCCTATACGTACGCACATTGTCTTGTTTTTCAACTAAAATATTGTTTTTAACTGTTTCACCTTCTCGGCAAGCTTGTAAACTTCTGTGACACTTATCTAAGACTTTTTGGCTTATTTTTGGATGTCAAAATATAGAGAAGGTCCTAGGTGAATTTATTTCGGTAATTCCGGTAAAAGTTAAAGGACGAAGGCTTAGGTTTCTAGTGTACTGAGGATGGGTTTAGTTGAGGAAGAAGGAAGAATAGTATATTAGTGATTATTGATCAGGATTTGTGAAAGTGGTGAACTAATGAGTTCGGAATGGAAATTATGAATTGGCAGTGGTTGAGATGAGTCTGGGACTCGGAATGGAATGATGGATCCATGATATATTGAAAAATGATTTTTTTAAAACCACTGAATCACTGTTATTGAGATTGTTGAGACGCTATGCGCCTGGCAGGGACGGTTTTGTTGGATCCCGACTGTCGAGGTAGTAGCGGCGGCGTAAGGGTGGTGTTTCGTCCCGCTTACGTTGAGATGCGAGGTCCGTGCCAATAGTATCCTGGTCGCTTCCCTTCGAATCACTAGAGTGTGCAGGTACAAAATCCTGGACGGTGTTCCGAGCACCATATCTCTAGGGTTGCCATTATGATTCCGAAGGGCGACATCTCCATGGAGATGTGTCGGGTTGGCAGTTGAACCGACAATGTGATATCACAGCCAATAGGGTAGGTATTCATCATGTGCTTCTTCTATCTGTTTGTTTGCTTTGCCGACTTGTAATTGCTTGCCTAATTGTATAACATGCCTAATTACCTATTTGAATTACTTGACATATATGCCTATACTTGTGTTTTACTTGCATTGTAATTAATTGTGCTTTCTACTGGGATTGACGAGGCTCGGTAGACGGTGACGATGGGATCGCATGGCGGTTAGGCTGGTGAAGACTGTGGGACAGCGGTGATTTGATAGTTAGAAATCCCTTAGGATAATTCACCCAATTTTATAAATGTTAAGTTTTGAAGTTATGGTTTTAACTTTAGTTATGCTTTAAGCTTGAATCTTGTGTTGATATGAAGCTCTAGGATTGCCTCTGGAGTCCTGGGGTCTTATATCTTACATTACTGGGTACTGTTATCATACTGAGAACCTCCGGTTCTCATACCATATTTTGTTATTTTTCAGATGCAGGTTCCAACCCACCTCGGTGAGTTGTTTGATGGTGACTAAGCGGAGGACCTTTATCATGTTATGAAGTTCTTTGATTTATTTTTATTAGTACTCTCACTTTTGTAGTTACTTTTACCTAGAGCTTTACTTTGAGAGAAAAACTTGTATAAGCTGTTTTACTTTCAAAACTCTGTATGTTAGTATTTAACTAGTCGGCCTAAACTCCACATGCTTAGACTAGTATCTTATGATTATTATACTCTTATATTTTGTTATATTATACCTATATATTGTGCATTAAGTTTGTAACTTCGAGTGTACGTTTTGCGATTTTCAAATCCTGTTTTTGAGCTTAATTCTTCATCGGACTTCTAGAATATATTATTCCTTCTATATATATTTATGTATAAGCTTTAGAATTGTCGTAACCTTTGATTAAACTTTGCTTTACGGCATGAGGCAAGGTTTAGGGTAATTAGGATGTTACAAACTCCCCTTTGGACTATCTCACTTTTCTACTGGTGCTATATTATTATTATTCTTATTATGTAACTGCATTTTGATTTCAGGTTCGTTTGCTTAAAGAAGTTTCGTTACTTTGTTGGAGAGGACACCAAAATGTGGCTATTTGTTGTTGAAAATTTATTTTTATTTTTTGTTGTGTTGACTATTGAATTTTTAAACTTCTTTAATTATCGTATTTTAATTTCTTTTGTCGTTGAATTTCATTAGTTCAAGACTTTTGTTAGTTACTGCGCATTTATGTTCTATGATCTCAATCATATGACTTTGTAAAAAAGTATGGCAAGTTTTTCTTTAAATTGATTGAAAAAATCGAACAACCCGAACCAAACCAAACTAATTTTAATTAGTTTGGTTTGATTCGGATGATCTCGATAAAAAAACTGAATCGCAGTTTAATTAAATGATTGGATTGAATGATTTTTTACTAAAAAACCGAATCAAATCGTACCGCAAACACTCCTAATGTGGGCTATAATTGGGACATTGGGTTTACCAAAAAGAAAAAAAAAAACTGATCATTCAAAATTTTTGGGAAGAACAAATGAATTTTCAATAAATACCATACCAAAAAATAAATTGAATTTAATTTATAATCGAGCATTAAAACGGCATATTTTTCTTTTTTATGTTACTTATTAAGAATGAGCATTTAGCAAGGCTTAATCAAATCCAGGCACATGCTCTACAAAAACAAAAGACAGCACATGTTCCACAGCACCACCACCGCATCTTCCGGCATCACCTTTCTTACCTTCGCCAATCTCTCCATCACTTTTGCAGCGCATGAAATATCTCTGCCCATCGCTTCCCTATACCATCAGCACATGTCATCACTATCGCCAGAAATCTTAGGCACTTCTCTACCATGGAACTGCTGGAGGCGATGATCTGCAGTATCTTTGAAATTGCTTTGGCAATTTTTGAATGGGCATGCTCGGGATTCGCCAATTGATTCACCGAAATCGAAGCCAAAAGCCACAAAATGGCCCAGTGAAGTCCCCCAATTCCTTCGTTTAGAAGCTTCACGAACTGTGACAATAAGCCTTGTGTTTCTGCGATCCACTGCTTGGATTGAAAATCGCCGGCGAGAAACTCCAAAACTCTAACTGATGCACTCTTCAATTTTGCGATCACAGTAACTATATAAAACTTACCTCACATTACTGTAACATAATCATTAATTACAGAGTCGGTTAAAAAAATTCTCTTTTAAATATCTATGCCAAAGTGTCAAATTTAGATTGGATGGTCAACATCTAGCCACCGTTAACCATGAGAAATTTAGCCACCAAAGAACTCACCAAAATATAATAGGAAACGACGGATACTTAGATGGATAAGTATTGAAATTGAATAAAAAATAAATTAAAATAAAAAAATATGTTAAAATTAAACATAAAGAAAATTATTTGATTTTTTATTTTATTTTTTTATATAACAAAAAAATTATTTAATCTAATTTTTTCATGTCATAATTTAGAAATTAAATAAAAAAAGTTATTCAATTTTTTATCTAATTTTTTGATGTAATAATTTTGGATTTGGATTCTCTAAAGTTTGAATTTTACTTTAGAGATTACAGTGTGATTTCTCACCATTGATTTCATAGGTGGGACCAAGAATAAATATGAAAGAGAAACTATTTAAGAGTAGAAAATCACACTTTACTCTCTAAAATGAAATTCAAACTTTAGAGGATCTAAATCCAATAATTTTTATGTAATAAGAGGAATTCATTAAATTTCATCACCAGACTAAAAAGTATTTTAGTACTTTTTTAATCTCTTTATAATGACTAATAATTTAAGAGATATATATAATCTTGCATAGGATTAAAGTAAAAAAAAATCACTAAATTTATTAATATAAAATTTAATTTATTAACTAAATAAATAAAATTAAAATTTTAATATTTAAAAATATAAATTAATAACTACTAAATAATATTTTTTATTTTTTATTTTTTTTGTCATGAAGGTCGGAACTTGGAAGCACTTACCAAAGTCATACTTCTGCTCTTAATATGCATAAAACATATGATCATAATTAGGAAGCGAAGGGTGGTTGGCATTATAAGACAAATATGAGTTTTTTCTCCCCTTTTCAGTTCACTATGGAAAAATCTAACATTTCTAGAGGAATCAACTTCTTCACCTTAGGTATATTCTTATAAATGGGGCCAAAATATTAAGCCATTAATTCAATGCTAAAAGTTGTTTGTCGCCTGAGTGTTTATTTTTAATTTTTACCAAATTATATATCAATATCGAAGGCCTTACACGGATATATGGGCAATTTTTTTCTTTTTTGAGAATGTAAAAATTATATTGTTCTTGATAAACAAAAAGTTTGAAAAGTCACCAAAAAAAAAAGTTTGAAAAATTATGTGACCCTCCAAATAATTTTTGTTAAATATAGCAACAAAACCGTAGATAGACATGGATCAAACTAAATGTTTTTTTTTTTTTTGGTTTTTTGGATCTTACATTGGAGGTCATATTTTTTGGTCAGGATTGAAGGTCATTTGAAGGCTTTATTATCCGCGAGTGAAATGGGCTTAACGGGTTGTACAAAAATCTAGGATACAAGTGGAGAGTCCACCCAAACCAAAAAATAAAAGGGGGCAGAAATAGGGCTGGCAATTCATACCCTACCCGCGGGTACCCAACCCGGTCCAACCCGTTCGGGTAGGGTAGGTTACCCTACCCGCAGCGGGTAGGGTAGGGTACGGGTTTAGGGTGTATCCTACCCGCACCTCATATATAACACATATTTTATAAAAATCTCTCTATATAATGAAGGAAGTGAGAATTGAACCCACAACCTTTCTTATGTAATGACTTATAATAAGTGAACAACCACTAAATTAGTTAGTTAATTTAGTAATTTAGAGCATTAGTTTTTTATTTTTTATGTTATTAATACGTATAAAATTCGAAATAATTGAATTTTATATTTACTTTGAAAAAATTTGATATTTCTGTGGGTAGGGTAGGATAGGGTAGGGTTTATAATTTTAGGGTTCGGGTAGGGTTAGGGTTGAGAGATTCTCAACCCGCAGATAGAGTAGGGTAGAGTTTTAATGAAATTTTCAACCCGCGAGTAGGGTTAGGGTAGGGTCCAAACCCTACCCTACCCTACCCATTGCCAGCCCTAGGCAGAAAGCTTATCCACTCACCCACATATGGGGGTGGCAAACGGGTGAGGTGGTCGTGAATTTCTTTTCCACTCCATCTAACGGTGGGTTAGTAGATCGATCGATGAAATCCGTCAAAATTTTTTATTTTTTTATAACACATTAAATATTAAACAATATATATAATTTCACAACCATTTCAATAAATTTATAATTTCTAAAGACATAAAAAATTATAATTTTTAAATTTATAAATATTAAAATCTTTATAATTATAAATATATAATAAACATAATTATAAACCAAGTGTTTTAAAACAAAATAATAAAATTAACATTGTCCAAAGCAAAATAAATATTGTCAAAAATATATAATTAAACATCTTTAAGTTTATAATTAATCAAACATAAAATATAATTCAAATATAACTTAGACCATTTTCAATTATAATCTTTATCCTCTTGTTGAATTAATAACATCATAAAAATTTGTAAAAAAATAGTTCTGACAAAAAAATACCAGGCCCGTCGAAAAAATCCGTTCCACCCCGCCAAAGCCCACATATTAGGCGATATAGGTTAGGCGGGCTTTTTAAGTTTGGCAACTTTAAATTTTTAGCCTAACCCACTTTTTTTGGTAAGTTACGCGGACCGGCCTAACAGGTTCGACTCATTTGCGATTCCTACCCACATATTATAAGGTTTTAGTTGAGTGACTAAACATGTCTTTTAATATATTACATTTGAAATCCAATATGATTAAGTAGTAGATAAAATCCTTAAATGTATATGAGTGTGTATAATATGTGTAAGTGTGTGATGCTCTGCCCAAAAAAAAAAATAATTAATGTAATTTGGTGCCTAAAATCATTGAACTTCTAAATACACCGGTTTAATAATGAATGTAGTTTTAAAAAATATTGCTATCTATAAAACTAATTAATTAAAAAATTTTAATTAAAGACACTAATATTTCAAAAATTATTGTGCATACAATTAATTCCATATTATCACATCAATAAATATAACTACTTTTCACAATCAATAAATAAATAATGCTATTATAAAATTTTTTATCCGCACTATAGGTTAAAATTTTGAAGAGACTCAAATCAGCTTATGAATTATGGTAGGAAAATATTGGTCATCATGTAATATTTTTTATTGGGTAAATATAAGAGAAAAAGAAAGAAAAACGAATATGATAGATGTTAATCATATAGAGAATGTAAACACTAAATCCAAATGTAATGAGCATTATCCTTTGAAATATGAAGAGGATGGGAAATTGTAGGAAAAATAGAAAACTTCATATAGAAAACATATATATAATCCAATAGAACTTACAAGCAAGAGGGCCCTTAGCTTATTTTGAATCCACTCAACAACTAACGAATCTTATATATTTTTTTATGCCAAACTCAACATTAATTACATTAATTATTACATGCACATACACTAGTGAAACATGGTATAATAGTTACCCTCTTTTGAAGGAAGCAATATTTGATGTTGTTCTGAGCTTCTTCCTAGAACTCTGAATGAACTCAGAAAAATGGTGATCTTTCTGGTTTTCCATCTTCTTATTAGCCTCATGATTTGATAATAATGCGGATCCACCAGCATTATTATTGTTATTAGTGTGCTCAGCTCCGTTAATTCCGTTCCTAACACGATCAATGAACTCTTTGAAAGCACCATTAAGATCGAGTGTCTCTTGTTGATGTTGTTGAATCTTCATTACTCCTTTGTTGTTGTTGTTTGTTGATGAAGCAGGTTGGTTCTTCCCTGCTGCTACTTGCTTTGGAGGTTCAACAACAACCTTGTTATGATTATTAGAGTAATCATAGTTGATGGGGATTACTGAACCTTGTTGATCTCCTCTTCCTCCTTCTTTGTTCATCTTTCTACTATTAGTTGCATGTTTTTTTGTGATTGTGATGGAGTTTGGTGCTGATGAACGGTGGTTGTGTTGATGCTTATTATTCTGCTTACTGTTGAGGCGATGAATAGCTCTGAAAGCAGGGTAGCTTGAAAGTGCTTCCCTGATTTTGCTACATATGGTGCTAGTGCTTGATTTGGTGTTGTTCTTTTCCATGGAAGAAGAAGAAGAAGAAGATTTTTGTGTGTGAATGTATGCAATGATTTTTGTGTGTGGATATTGGAAGAGGTTGAGGTGTTATTTTATAGCACAGTTTTATAGATTTTATTAAAGGGCTAAGTATAGAAAGAATAATACTCATCTTTTGAATCAACTCTACAAAAATAAAAGGAAAATAATCAAATCCACTACATGATAGGAGATTTTATATACATTTTGTTTATTAATGAACAAACATATCACACTTTAAATAATTGTCACAAATTCCCATTCTTCTTTCATAATATTTTGTGAAAGAATCTTATATACATTTATATATTTTTTTATCTAAACTTTTAGGATAAATAATTTTATAATATATTATCATAATTTTTATGATCTAATGCAAAATTTATGTAAATATAAAAAGGATCTCGCTAGAGAGACAATGGACTATTTGTACAATGTGTACAATGGCTATTTGTACAAGGGATAATAAACATCTTCTCGAGGGTTCACCAAGGATCGAACTCTTGACTTTTCAGATCTAGCGCTTTAATACCATGTCATGATACCACTCATTCCAAAAGATTCAACTGATGGAAAAATGTAACACTAATAATTATATCTCTAATACTCCATAAACCTTCATTGTACACATTGTATAAATATTTCATTGGCTCCTCATACTTCCCCATATAAAAAAGAGGCTCTTACGCAAATTAAAGATATGTGATAATTAAATATATAATTATATATTTTTTTTTAGAAACTCTTGAAGTTAGTAATTTTTAATATTTTTTGTCATTATTTGGTTAACACAAATATAAAATTATTTTTAATAAATAAATTTCATTAATTTATGTATATAAATTTTAAATAATATAAGTATAAATTGTTTTGATTTATGTGTGCAAAATTTTAATTATATTTTTTATATACAAAATATTTATAAATTAAATATAAGTATAAATTATTACTGAATAAATACGAACAAAAAATGATAATATTTATCATTGCTCTATTTTTTTTTCTATTAAAGTAAGTTCATATGACAAACAAGCATATAATTATGTTTTTGAAATAAGATTCTCAATTGACTAATGAGAGAACTCTCTTCTTTTCTTTGCTCTTAAATCTCCAAGAGATGGGATGGCAGGGATCAATTCCTTCTTGTCCCTAACTACACTCCTAACTAAACAAGCTAAGTACAACTATCACCTTGTGAAATTTTCCATACATCTCATGTTCTTGTTGCCATTTTTTGTTTAGTTAATTATTTTGGTCTGGTCCTCTATATGAAAAGAAACTTAAAGAGGAAATATAATTAGTGTTTTAATTTCTTCATACTGACACCTGGATGGTATCAGATTCAAATTCAACAAAGACTCGCAGTATTGGAGGAAAATTATTTAAACCAAGAAATTAAAGAAAGCTTAGTTGCAAGAATCACATTTATGCGAGTCTTCCACGTAGTTAACGTGTTTCCACACAAACAAGTAATAATAATACCAACTTTCTGGTATGGACAACAACTCACTAGTGTTGAAATTACGGCCTCAATTTTATGATTATATTAATATTAATCTCCCATATACAACCAAAAAAGAACATAAGAATCTATAAATATTATTCTTTTTTAGTTTTTTAATCTGGCTCTAATAATATTGCGTGCGAGAAAACAAACGGAATCATAATTATAATAATAATAATTTCTATGTTTGCATAAAGAAAAAAGAACGTATGTTTTGTGTAACAATTATGTTCTAATTGGTAGTTTATGAGGATAAGTAGTTTAACTTTTTTCCAAGCATCACGTTCAATATACGTTATAGGTTGCGTACTTGCATTAATTTAATAATTTCTTATATTATACGATGCACTTGTTGAAAAGTGATACGTTATTTATACCATATATACCCATATATTAGTGTATATATGAAAAAAGAAACTATAAAGTGGATAACGTTTATTATCATTTATCAAAGGAGAGGCCTAGCTATAAGAGGATATATTAGTGTATGAATTGTTCAGAAATTAAATAGGCCGGCCATCCACAAATCAAATATTTAAAAGGTTTGGATTATAGCAAATTAAATATCCCAAGCTTTAATAACGAGGTTGTAATAATGATTTTGTTGTGGCTAATGAAAAAACAAGGATGTACAGAATATACTGTAGCTGTAGTAATAATGTAAAGGAATCTTAGCGAAATTATATGTGATCGTAGCTATCATAGGCATATATGGGTGAAGGAATCTTAGCGAAATTAAAGTAACTTGAGTTTAATTTGTCGGAACAAAGAAATATGTATACGATATATACAATGAATTGTTTATTAGGTCCAATTAATATTAATAAAAAAAATTAATTCATTAATAATTATAATCCTATTTTATTTGTTTAGTTTAACATACTACATATTTTTTTGTAATTACACTTTTTTTTTAAATTATCCAACTCTTTTGTTTCGTCCTTTTTTTTTCACCTCCCACACCCAAACCTTTTCTATCTTTGAACACTGTAGTAACGGCACATAACCCAAACCCTCTCATTCCTTTTTCACACCCAATCCCTTCTGCAACCGAAAAAAGTCACCCATCAACCCATTAATCCTCATCGTTGGTATCAAGAACGGCACCCTCTTAATCCTGATCATCCTGCCGTCTCTGCAATGTAGTAGCTGGGTGCGACGCCGGTGATCGGAAACGCCTTTAGGATCTTGATATACTTGTTGATTTAGTGAATGGACATTTTGATAGCCCCCTAAATTCCCTGGTGCTAATGATTGTGGTTCATGTGTTGGTGGGTAATGATTATGCTTGAAGTCTTCATTGAATCTAAAATATTACATTGGAGAATAATAAATCTTGATCTAATTTTCTCCTTTTTAGCATCAATGATAGATATTGCAAGATTAATTGTGGACTCTGATTGGGCTCCCAGCCACCCAATTATTTTTCTTTTTAACGGCGCTGAAGAACTTTTCATGTTGGTAGGATGTCTTATATTGATAAATGTTTGAAGCTGAGATCACATATGATCATCATTCATATTGTTTGAATACAGTGATGTTTGAGGATTGTCTTGTATTTTAGTAAGAAAATGTATATATGGTCCTTAAAGCAGACTCTGAACTCGAATATTCATTATTGGATTGACATGGAACAGATGGTTATTTTAATAAATATTTGGATGGTTGAATTTCACTAATGACTTTGATGTGTGGGTGTGCCATATTAATGCATTGTGTGATTCTGATTTACCTTCCTGATTGTTGTGTTCATGATTGGTCGAGTCAGTCTCTCAGAGCACTTAAATTCTTGCTGAAGACATCATTTCTCTGCATGAGTCTTATAATTATTTATATTAGCAGCTGGAAGGATTACAATATTTTTTGCTCATGTCATTATAATTTTTCTTAGTTGGTTATAAACTGAAAAGAATCTTGCGTTGAATTTCAGAGGACCTATTGCGTGAGAAATTATTCACAGCGTTCCAAAAATAGCTAAAGAAATTAAAGAGCAGAGTCAATTTGCCTATAAGATCTCAAATAGGAAGTTACATGCTATGTTCAGTGACCACTAATCCTAATTTGTCCTTAATCATACGTTTATGAATACAGTTATAACTTTTTTATTAATTTATTTTTTCCTCTAAAAGAAACATAATAATAAATACACTACAAGATTTTTGTTTATTTGTGGCACTTTTTTTTCTTATTTGTGGAGGTTTATAACCCCCACTAAATAGTTTGTGGGGGTTTCTAAAACCCCCAAAATTTGAGGTGCCACGAGGTCTTTTGTGGGGGTTTTTAAAAACCTCCACAATCTATTCAGTGGAGGTTTTGTGTGTGTTTAGTGGGGGTTTTATATTGGACTTTTGTGACAGTTCTTGGTCAATGTTTGTGACGGTTTAAAACCCCCACAAAAACATTTTTTCATTTTGAAAATAACAGTTATTCTATGGAGTTTTCAAACCTGTCAATATAATTTTTAAACATTAATCTACACTATAATTACACTACTAATCATTTATTATTAAAAAGAAATATTTAAGCAAGACATTAAAAATGTAGAAGAAAATTAAAATAAAAAAATACTTTACAACAAAATATAGCACACTACCATCATTTTTCAATCACATTAATTACAACTACAAAATATTAAAAAATAAATGATAAAATACAGACTTATATGTCCAAACTCCTGAACAATGAAAATAACTAGATAAATGTATTTACAAACATTGCAACTAGATCTTGACTTCTAGCCATACCATTATCATCCAAAAATAATGACAAACTAATAATGCAGTTAACAAGTCCTAATGCTTACACTAGCTGTTGAAGCTAGAACAAGAATATTTAGGAATTTCTGTTACAATGAGGAGCCTTTCTTTTAATCTCTATAGCAATTACTCCAAACAACAATACCTGTTTATGTTCAATGCATCATATCAAATCTCAGGCTTACTTCACTTTCCAAATTGCAAAATTTAGGAGGACTGAAATTTGAAAAAGAAAAAAGTAAAAAAAAAAAAACAGCAGCATGCAGAAGAGATATTTAATGTAATATAAGATTCATGCCTAGATTATTACTCCACTAGCATACCAGAAAGGACCACTGACCCCATATTTTCAAGCAACATTTGAACTTTGCAAGATTGTAGCATCCCATGTCCACTACACCACCAATTCATAGAAATTAACAAAACATATGTGAAAAAGAAAATTAAACTACAGATTCATCAATCTGTGCAAACTTCAATGGCTTTTAAATTCATAGTTTTCGGCCGAATATAAGTGTTTGATCCAACAAAAATGATTACCTGTGAAACAATGACACTAGCAATGAATTCTGTCTTAATACTTCTGCCTGTAGTATTGAACCATTCTGAGGTGTGGCAAGACCCAACATATCTCTTCTCCAACCATATCTGATCTATAAGAATCAAAGTTTCTATCAATAATTTTAGCTTGATGAAAAATTAAAAACTAAAAAACTTCATCGAAAATGAAAAATATGCTTCTCAATTAAAAGGGTGGAAAAGCATAATGTCACTCACTTGGTAATCTTTTCTGGTGTATGATAACCCATGTCAAATCTCACTACATGAATATCTAACCGAAAATAGGCATATAATTAAGTTTTCTTTCACCAAAAACTAACAAAATAATAATGATAAAGTGTTCGCCACCAAGGTTGAGACATGGGAGTGTTTAAAAAAATTTTAGACTTAACTTTTTAATGTTCTTGGTTATTTTTTGTGACCAACTATTAACATGCAACTCCACTATTTCAAGAGCTAAAACATTAAAAATTTCCTTTCCCAGTAGGTAATGGTAAATCATATTTTCTCATGAGATAAAAAAAAATAGCACAAGGATATGTGCTACTTACTCTTCTTTAAGCCAGTAGACTTGACAAGCAAAACATCATTCATATTAGCAATATCACTAGTCAGAGTATCTATCTGTAAATCATATTCACCTTCGATGTTTAGACCATTAATATTGAAACATGAGAAGAAAAAGATTTAAAAATTAAAAAAATAAAGAGATAGCGGATGTATTCAAACATATATAAAAGGCATACCAATAGATTTTGAGGCTTGATATCACGATGGCAAACTCCAATACAACGATGAATATAAGACAATGCCCTAAAGATCTGCAGCATATCACACAAATTGTCACAACACCAACAAGGCAATAGCTGAACATATTAAGGGCAACAAAACATACCTATAAACATAAGTGGCATCCTTTGGTTCAACTTGTTGTAATGTTTGATAACACGAGTAGCCAACGATCCCTATAAACATAAGCATGGATAGAATGAATGGAATGAATGCTTGCAGTACTTTCTCTGTGGAATTTACTTACTGAAACCCTCATTATGTTATAAACATAACTCCATATATAAACTGCTCCAATCTAGAGATTATAATCAAAACAAAATAAGAATTATCCCCAAATTAAAATGATAATAAGAAGAGATAAGAAAGCTACATAGCAGACATCAGGATCTCCAAAAGAGCTACCTTTATCTTTGCATATAGCTGGGATAATGATTATAGGCAAGTTTCCTAAGTTTTCTGTTCAAACATTAATGAAAAATTTAAGATTTCTCAAATCCATTAGTGTTAATATTAATTAGTATACAAATTAAGAGAATTTAGAGGGTTAGTAATTACTATGCCTGCAGAACACACACCAATTATCAAACTTTCTAGGTTTTTGGGAGTCCTTGTGATTTTGACTAGGATCCATCCCAAAATTGACTCTATTATAAATGTAATGAGAATGTTCACTGGCATAAACCACTTTTAACAAAAGAAACAAAGTTAGAACACATGAATCAGAAGAAACAAAATTAAAACAACATAAATATAACTACTACTCACAGTGTAATAAAATCCTCAAATGTTATAGTATCTGCCAAACTTCCTTCAACCAGTGCAGGATTGAACACATAATGCACAAGCTGTTACCAAATAATAAACACAATTCACAACCATTAGTTATCCTCTGCATAAATGAAAAATGGTACACACTTCAAAAGTTCAAGGTGCATACACGTCCACTTAATTAATTAATTAATTAATTAATTAATTACAATACATAAGAATGTGAATGACATAAAGAAACAAGTGCTTTTAGTTAGGAGATCAGAGGACGAATAATCTGGATGAACAAATATATAGTCCAAGAAATTAATAAAATAAACTAATTAGCTAGATACAAAAATTAATTAAGAAATTTAACATTTATTTTTTAAATTATAAAAATACAAAAATTTAATTTAAATAATTTCTCGTTATTTAAATCTATACTTACTAACTCAAAGGTTTATCTTCAATTTTATTGCAGGGAAATTGCAAGATATAATTTGGCGTTTAGAGGCCTTACAAAATCCTTCATCAGTAGGAATTTGGCAACTCCTCAAAGCTCTAATCTATCCCAATAACGTTGATAAACCTGATAATATATACAGTGAGCAAATAAGACACAGTATCGGTTCACCGAACAAGAATTAATACAACGATTAAGAGAATAAACAATTCATCAAACACTTGGAGTGCTTGCGAATTTGAAATAATGTTCATCGATTAAGAGATAATAAAACTCATTGAATGTTATATCATATAGCAAAGCATTCAGAATCTAAAAATGAAAAACAAAGAAAATGAATAAAAAGGAAAAAGAGAAAGAGAACCGAAAATTGAGAATGAGTAGAACGAAGAAGAGCATGCAGAAGCGAGAGAATGCCGATGGAGAACACGAGAGTCGTTGGCGGAGGAGAGTTGACAGAAGAAGTTCTTTCTCTTGGTCTCAGAGGCTTGGACATTGTGACAAGATCTAGAAATACGTTGATAAAGGAGGCGTCTTGGCTTGATCTCAGTAGCTTTTTGGCAACAGCATAAAGGAGATGAACTTTAGTAGTGACGACGGTAGCAATGGCGGAGGAGGTGGCGACGACGGCGGAGATGGTGGTGGAGATGGCTATCGCAATGTTAGGGTTTCAGCAAGCTCTCATCCTTTGCTTTTTCTCTTCAAGTGTTTTTTTTTTTGGATTTTGAAAAGAGTTTTAATTATTTGGTAACTTAGTTATGATAAGAATGGGTTTTATTGTTAGCTATCTTGTGGGAGTTTATCAAAATGTCATAGATAAAATATATTATGGAGGTTTTTAAAACTCTCACTAAAAAACACCCACAAATATATATAAATTTTGTAGTGATAGAACATCCAAATTACAATGAAAATAACCATAAGTCTACTTAGTAAAATAAACATCTAGTCTATTTTAGTTTTTCTTTTAATTTTTTGCTTACATCAACATAATAGGACCATAAATTATACTACAAATGGTATACCCAAAATAATCATCCACTTTAAAATCAAAATAACCATTCGCAATCATAGGAAAATGAACATCTGCCTTAGTTTAAATGGTTTACAGTATAGTACATGCTTTATCTCATTCATTGATGTGAAAAAGAAAAATCAATAAATAAGAGTAATATAAACAGCAAGAATTCTTATTGTATTAGATACACCGATTAATTTGTTCATTTATTAGACACTTAATCTAATAATGACATATATTTAATAATTTTTTAATTTAAATTTTAATAAAAATGACTAACTAAAACAAAATTAAGCGTGTTAGTAAAATTTCAATTTATAATAGGCTCCATACTCACAATATTTTTAATAAAGTCTTCTAACCAGGCAAATTATGTTAAATTCAATCCAAATCAATTAAACAACCATCAACCTACCTAGTAAAATGAACATCTAACCTATTTTCTTTTTCTTTTTAATTTTTTTGTTTACATTAATACAACAGGGTAATAAATTGTACTACAAATAGTATAACCAAAATAACCATCCACTTTAAAATGGATAGAACCATCTGTAATTATAGTAAAATGAACATCCGTAATCGTTTAAACGGCTTAAAGTATAGTATATGATATATCTCAATCCCTATACAACTTTTTATTAAGCTCGCCCACATCATTCAACATCCTTATTGATCCTACAGCATTTTCAGACCTTGTTCTCTTAAGGGTCTCCGGAAAATGATTCTCAATAGGTGGCTGTGGCTTTTACTGATCTTCCAATGATGGAATTCAAAGTAAACAGCACCCCAATTCTCAAAACTCTTGGACTTGAAGAAGAAACGATTGCATTTTTACTGGTAGCTTCTGTTCTCTCTGCCACTTTCATTATGCTTTGAGATGCAAGATATAGTACAAATCCAAGTATATCAGGAAATCTTTTTTGTAAGAGTTTCTGCAGGACATGCACTAGATCTTATAAATATTGACAATCATAAGGATCAAATCTATCAAAAGACAGGAATTTGCATAATAAATCTGAATTTCAGTATTTCCTTCCACATTTCAAAAGCAACCGTAGAATCAATTAATTCACATCCTTTGGAGTTTGGATTAATAAAGCTACGGAAGCATAATCATACAATTAAGCATAATAAATAATTAAAACCATTTGGAGCAGCACAATTTACATTAAACCAGAAAATTTTCACTAAATCTTTACAAAATAGTGTCATTAATAGTTTGAACAATTTTACACGAGCTCTCAACAGAAATTGCAGGTTTGTACCTATTGCAAAATCGAAAGATCATCATTAAACCTGGCTGAAAGTTTAATTAGCTTATCCATCCCACCTTTTTCAACAATTTCACTGTTATTTTTATCACTTCCTGCCAACTGATTAATTAAACATTTAAGATACAAAGTGAGTCTTTCAACATTAAAAAAAATGATGTTACATTCAACTTTAGAAAGATATTTTGCTAAAGTTGACAATATCTTCAAAGTTGGGTGTAGTGTGAAAAATGGCAATCATGTAATATATGCAAGGACATTACGGTTATAACAGACTCAGCTCCAAGTGGTATAGCTTCCTTTTAACAAATAAAAATATAAATACCAAAATAAACTTTGGCTCAAAAGAATTATATGCAATAGGAAAACAATTATTTTTCATAGAAACACCCCCACTCTCTTCTTTTTCTCTTTTTTTTCCCTCCAGGTGCCTTTGAGGAGAAATGGTTTCGACTTATACCTTTGAAAGTAATGAGCAACACACTTTGGCCATAACTTTATTGCCTTGCTCACCACTGTCCTCTATACATTGAGTATCGCATCAATACCACCTATTTTAGAAATGGATTTACATATTTCATCCTGCAACGTAGAATATAAATACTCAACAAAAGCAACACAATAAAATGCAGAATTGTGTCTCAATTTAAAGATGTTAGACAACCTACCGTCTATGACAACATAGCAACTTCAAATAGTGAAAAACTATATAAAAATAATGAATCAAAATCAAAGCCATAAATTAATCCATGATTACGATGCATTAATTTTTATTTTTATATTGTCAAACATGCCCATTTATCTAACAAATCATCTTTTGTATTGCAATATAAATCTTTGCTGCAATTTAACAACAAAATCAGATATCAAGTTAGCAGTCTAGGTATGAAAATGAAAATCACGTATATCTAATATACATGTGTATATGCAAATTAAAATCAACCACCTCATAGTTCACATATCATTGATGAATTTTATAGAAATCTCATAATATATCTAATAAACCAAATAAATCAAAGGCATGAATCAACAATATAAGAAAAATCAGAAGAAACTTGAGCCTTGATTGATCTGGGCTTAGTAGAAGAGCCAAAAATTTGTGCTGCAAAACCCCTTCTTGCAGTGCTGAGCTCAGTTTTCATGGTGCTCAGTTTCCAAAATGAAAGAACATCTAAATCTTAGGTGTCACACAAACATACTCTATAGAGTAGAACAAGAGGACCCAAAAAGGACCCAAAGACTTTGACTCTTTTTCAATAACATCCCAAAAGCTTTGGTCTTCTGAAAGCTACAGAATAATAGTTTCTGTAAGTCTCATCCATGAAAAAAAATTCAGCATGAGTAAATTAAATATCCAACCTCATGAAAAAGAAACTCCAACATATTTAAAAAAGAAATACAAAATATCCAGCACACTTTTATTTAAACCTGGAAAGTTATTGGCACGAAGAACATAAAAATTGAAACAGCACTATAAAGAGGAGATTACCATGTTGGTGGGCGTCAGTCGGAGAGAGCAGGATCGCAACAATCTCGGTGACGAGCAGGGAGGAGGCCTTCGCATAGCTTCCTAGTGGCGAGCTTCAACGACCGCGCCTACGATGGCTGGTGTCGGGCAGTATGGTAGAGGGCGACATGAGGGAGGACGTGCCCGCTGAGGCGCGATTGATGAGGGCAACGCGAGAGGGGGGTTTGGTGCGGTGGAGGGTGGCAACACGAGGAAGGAAGAAGGAATGCCGGCGCTGAGAGGAAAGAAGAAGAAGAACGGCGCTGAAGGAGAATTAGAATTAGGGTTAATTTTAAAAAAGAAAAACTGATTCTAATATTTGAATTTAAAATAAGTAGCTATTTAATTCAAATTTCAAATTAGAAAAAATTTAAAATTAAATAATTATCTATAATTTAATTTTAATTACAATTAAATCACATTATATACATTGTACAATAAGATTATTGTCTACTCATACTTTTTCTCTGTCTTAACATATTCGCTCACATCCATTCCTTAGAGTTCTAAATAAATGACATAGCACTTCCAATATGTATATGTGTAATTGATACAAAATTTTCGGATTTTCTTCTTGTTCTCTTCTGTTATATAAATTTTCAGTAATACTAACAAGATAATATATAACATAAATCAATTTAAATTGGTTGAGTGATTTATTCATTTAGATAAATATCAAAAGTTCGAATTTCGATTCACTTTGTACATACAACTCATTATCCAATAATAAATCCTTAAATATAGTTTAGATCTATGACAAATTAATTTTTAACTTGTCAAATTAAAAACAGAATATCGTAAAAAATAACCAAAAAAAAAGACATAAGTCTTATTTAATTTACATTCATAATTTTATTCATATAATATTTATAATTATATATCTATTATATTTAATATAATATTATTTAATTATTCAAATAATAATAATAAAATGCAAAATAAATGAATGAAAACAAAATAAAATAATTTTTAAACTGCTTTAATTTGGACTAATTTTCTTTTATTTTCCGTATTTTTTTTTAACAAAACTCAATAATTCCCATTAGCTAGTTATATGTGCGGTGAAATTAAGGAGCATCGGAGAAAAATGTTAGACAAAGTTCTCACTTTTTATATTAGCTATGTTCCCTCGAGTCTCTATCAATGGAACATGCATGCATGCATATAAACCTTATTATATTATTATTATTAGTTTTTCGAACTTTTTAGATCTTTACCCGAAGCAACCTTTCTTTCTTTTTTTTTTATTTATTTTTTAAATAAGATTCATTTTCCGAGCGTTCCATCAAACATCATCAAAACCTTTACAATCAATTGACAGCTTCAATTATGTAGAAAAGTAGAAATAATACCATGATTTGTTTTCCATGATATCCCACCGTCTAAAAATAAAAATTAATTCGTCGCAATAAATTATTATATATACAAAATAAATTTTTAATTTTTAATATTTATTATTTAAATAAATTAGTGAGCCAATCACAAACTAACTCAAATTTATTAAAATAATATGATTATATTACTGTTCAAAGGTAAAATATATAAATTAAAGTCCCAATAATCAATCAACAACACAGTAGGTGTACATATTTCATACAAAATAAATACGAAATCTTCCTAAACAATCTTTTATATATATAACCCCCCCCCCCTCTTCCCCCAAACACACACACAAAAATCAAATCCAAAATATATATTCCCCACAACTCACCAATTTATTAAAAAGAAGCTAAGAAGAATGAAGAAGAATAAATTAAAGTATCTACTGTATATGCCCTAGTAGCTAGGCCACATTATTACTCCACTAAATAATAATAATATCTTGGACAAAAATATCTTTAGCCTCTTTTGAAAGAACCATTATTATTATTCCTTCCAACTCTTGAAGTAGTTCTCAGCTTTTTCTTAGCAATCTGAATGAAGTCAGAAAACTGCTGATCATTTTCCTTTTCCTTATTATCAAAATAATAATAATTGGTATTAGCCACATCTTGTTCATCAGTAGTAGTAGTTGGTGATGAAGAAGTGTTGCTAATAAATTCCGGATCAATAATCTTGGAGGCACCAGTTCTAATCTTCTGGCCAGCACGTTGAATGTACTCATTGAAAGTGTCATCATTTTGTTCTTCAGAGTAGTACACCACTCTTGGTTTGTGAACATAATATTCATCACCTTTGGTTTTGGTGGTTGGTATTGATGGATCATATGCTTGAGTTGATGAATAACCATATTTTGTTGTACTAGTACTACAATGGCCATGCACCTTATTATTGGACATTGATGAACTTTTGGAGTTTCCACAACCCATAATGGTTAATGGTTAATGGTATTATATGGTAGTAGTAGTAGTGTTTGGTGCTTGGAAGTGTTTAATTAGTGATGATTATGGGTTAATTGTAGTGTGACTTGATTGTAATACAAGAAGGTGCATAATGAGCTGCTTTTATAGTGTTAGATGGGGTCTATAATATTTGAAATTAAAGATGGTGGTGGAAAGATCCTAGGAGCTTCAAAAAATAAAGAGGAAATACAAATGTTGTCAAGCAAAAAATACTATGTTAATGTGTCTGGTTAGACACTTTTAAAAACCAAATAAAATATGAGTGTAATTTGGATATGTTCGGAGCATAAAAAAATTTATAAAATTATCCAATTATATATTCGTTTATTTAGATGTGAAATTTTAAATAATAATTTAAAAAATGAATTATTTTTACTGATATAATTAATTATAATAATAATATCTAAAGTATACCTAAGTAGACACCATTTTTTATAATTTGGTGTGTACAGTTAATGTTGTTAATGTCTACCTGACTAATTTAATATAATATATACCGAGCTTACTCACAACACCAATTAGTCACACTCATATAAGTCTATTTGTTGTAATAGTAAAACTGTATTTAAATCAATATATTAATCAATCAAATAATTAAATATGTAAGTTAATTTAATTGGTGTATATGGAAAGTGAATACACGTTAACATTACTTGAAAAGAAAACACGTTTTCAATTGTGATGATCCTTGGAATCTAACGTGTAATAAGCAGAAACTATGTTGTCGTTAATTATATATATTAATTAATTATAAGATTCCTAACAGCGACTAATCATATATAATTATATATAGAACTTTTCCAATGGAATGTGATGTGGTAGAAATTGACAGACACTACTTTAACTACTATTACCTATTATTTTTGTATGATAGGAATTGTTAAAGGCAATTTTGGCGGCGAAGTTCTTAAGATGGAAAAAACAAAAACACACACACTAGTTAAGGTTTTTCAAAGGGGGCAGCTAATAGCATCTGATTCCAAGAAAAAGAGAGGGTTTGATATAAATTTAATTGGAGAAATTAAATAAACAAAGGTTAGTTGCAAAGAATAATCACATAATGGGAAAGTTTAGGAAGCTTGGTTCCACTTGCATTGCACTTGCATCAACTAAACTAAATGCATGTATATATATAGAAGACAAAAACACAAATGACTTTCAGGTGGAAAACAACTCACTATTAATTAAAAGGTTTAACTGTTTAAGATGGTATCACAAAGTAGGGACAGATCAAATTAAAATGTTTAGTTCTGCTTATAATAAATAATATTATACATTTAAATATATTTGTTAATTAAATCTAATTAAGTTAGTTTAATATCAATAAAAATGAGTTAATAGGTAAGTTATGGATATAATTACTCAAAGTCTTATTATTTAATTTGATTAAACTGAATTCATAAAAGGACTTAAATGTGTAGTATATATTACTCGTTAAATATAATTGTTTTCTTTTTATTTTATTGTATATCGTAAGATTTTTTGCATATCCTATTTTTCTTATTTTGAGATTATACTTATTTGTAAAAAACCTAAAATGTTTAAAGTAATTTTCACATAAATATTCAAGGTAAAATATTAATACATGTTATATATACATTTGATTCAACTAAAATATTTAGTTTAGTTTAAATCTAAATAATATAAAATAAAAGGAAAAAACGATAAAAAATTGTTTGTAAAAAGAATTATTTGAATATCTTTTTATTGAATTTAACTAGATGACACCTGGCCTGTTAGTATTCAAATTTATATATTCATGTAAAAATAATTCTAAACATTTTTATGTGAATTTTTAACGTAGTTATACCAAATATGATAATTAAAAATTAATGGCCTGATTTTTATTGTTCCCTATAACAGCTAATAATGTATGTACATTATATTATGTTTGTTTTTAGGTTTTGGTTTTTGATTGTGCAAATATGCCAGACCTGGATTCTTAATTAATTTCTATTTATGTGTATATAATAGATGTTGTGTGGAGAGCACCCGAAAATTCTATAACTTTGTTGTCTCTTAAATACTTGTTTGTCAACATCATATATATTCTCATATATAATAATGATCTAATTTTTTTTATAGATGCTATAAAGTTTATAGCTAGTTAATTTTTGTCTTGGTGCATGAGTAATAGTATATACAGTAATAAGCACTAATAGATGCTGAGTTTAATTGACTAAAAATGTTTTACCACATGTTCAAATCAAATGAAGTTATTATTATATATAAATGTAACAAGCAAATGTATGTTTCTCTAGCTCTAATTCAAGAAAAGAAGAAGTCATTTCGTAGAAACATAACAAAGCATTTCCAATTTCCAAAGATTCTGTTCTACTTTGCAGTCTTAGTTTCCACCGTTGATAATGTTTATTACCATACTTATTATAAGTTAAGAGAATATATATAGATGTATTTTCCGAATTCTAGAGACTATTATTGCTGTTAATAATCATAATCATTATTTTCTTGATTATTCTCCAACGGAGAGAATTTTGACCAAGTATAAGGCATAGAAGCTACTAAAACATTTATGTAGACGAAACATAATTGTTTAGAATTTCAAGCACAAATTTTCTAATCTCCTTATTATTAGACGTTTTGTTTATTTATTTTAGTAGCTTTTAGAAAATGATACAATTTGATGAACAGTGATATTATATTTGCTACTTGGTAAAAAGGCTTCTCTATCTATATTTTCATAGGCAAACCAATTTTTTCATTTTTTTTAAATATATATTAGTCTCAAATATAATACTCAATGGCGACTTTATAGCTATGGAAATTGGAGAAATTTGTAAGTGCTGAGAGAGTAAATTAAATGTGTGTTTTTATTTTGATAAATTAACTGTTTTTCACATTAATATTATAAATTTATTATTATATTTTTAATTAAATTTTAAAATATTAATAAAATAAAAATAAAATAGATAGTATAAAAATAAAAATATTGATTTGTTCTAATAAGAACAGGCAAATTTTTCTTTTCTTAAAAATTGTTTCTTATAGAATGATGCAATTGAGATTCTGATTTATTTATTTATTTTTATGATATTTTCTAGTCTAGTAAAATAAGAATTAATTTATATTGACTAATAAATTATTGTATATGCAAGATGAATTTTTGATACTTGTTTAAGTAGATTAGTAAATTTATGATTGACTAATGCAATTTAGTTAGTGAGAGTCTGAATTTATTTTTGAGTAATATTAGGGGGTCAATAACTTTGATATCTTGTAATCATTAATTGGTTATCAATAATATTTTTAATGGTGTGAGATTATATCCAATGGTAAGAAATCATTCATTTTTCTTTTGATAGTTGAGTGTTGGCTAGAAAATATAAGAATTGCTGGCCCTAGACTTTTTTTTTTGGGTCATGCTGGGAGTCTGAATTTGACTTTGGAAAGAAAGAAACAGTAACTGTGACCCAACTAACTAAACGGTTGTTAATAGTTTTTCTCTGTCCATGTCCGAAAAAAAACACAGTTGCAAGATTTGGGCCACACGAAAATTTCGGGCCGGTGTCGGAAGCCCATCAAAAACTAAAACCCTGCAACTTCACCTCTCTGCTCACTACTCAGTACTCACTCTCGCTCCTAAAACCCTCGCCTCTCTGTTCTTCCCTTTCTTCTTTTAGGGCTTCTCCCTCTCCTCACTCACAAGTCAAAATCCTCATCAAGCTCCAATGGCTACTATTGCTCTCAGGAATTCAAGTTCTAGGCGACTCTTCCCATTTTCTTCTCAAATCTTCTCTTCTGGTTGCAGACCCTTCCCCCCTCTCTCTGAATCCCCCTTTTCAAATGACAAGCTCTCTCCTTCTTCTTCATCTTCTTCTTCTTCCAATCCTTGGTGGAGATCCATGGCCACCTTCACCAGAACGTAAGTTTTGATACTTCAATTTCACCTCTCATGGTGTTCCCAACATTGTGCTTGGTTTCTAACTTAATGCTTTATGAAAGGAAAAATTAGATTTTTACCTGTGAAAGTAGAGTTATGGTGTGATTTGTTTTTGGAAGTTGATTTGAACTTAGATGAATGGGTTCTTGGATTTGTTTGGATAGTATGTGATTCTGTGATTGTAAGGAGCCTTTTGGTTACTTCATGTCAGAAGTCTCAAGTTGTTGCCTTTTACATTTCCTCTTATTGCTCTGAGGTTTCTTTTGCTGACAGAAAACCCCATGTTAATGTTGGAACTATTGGGCACGTTGATCATGGGAAGACTACACTCACCGCAGCAATTACCAAGGTTTCAGTTCCATCTTACTCTACATTTTCATTATCATCATGTTGTTCATGTTACTCCACTTTTGTCTAGCTCGTCCTTTTCCATTCCCACGATGCTATAGTAAATTAAATTTGAAAAAAAGGATTATCTTATGGAGTTATTTCGTCTTACCTTTGATCAGGTTTTAGCCGATGAAGGAAAAGCTAAGGCTATAGCCTTTGATGAAATTGATAAGGCTCCTGAAGAGAAGAAGAGAGGAATTACAATTGCAACGGTTGGGACATAACGTTGTTCATTTTGGCAGGCCATTGTGGCCATGCAGTGAATTTAGTTCATTTTACAATTCCTGCCCTTATGATATGTACTTGCTCAATGTTTAAATTTTCAGGCACACGTTGAGTATGAGACTGCTAAACGACACTATGCACATGTTGACTGCCCTGGACATGCTGATTATGTCAAAGTAAGCTTAAAACGTTTGCTTAATGGAAAAAATGTTAATTATAATTAGTATTGCCCAACAGAAATTGCGCAACTAAGTTGTAAAAGAGTGATTGAGTTGTTACCTAGGATTGTTCCACACTTCTACTAGTATGACAAGGTGGTGGAATGAGATGATTTTTATTTATTTATTTAAGTGTGGATCACAAGATAATTTATATCCTGACTTGACTTTTAATGCATAAGTTATGCTTCTGCAATTTTGTGCATGTGGGACTATGCACATATATAACAACTAGCCATCGTGCAGAATATGATTACAGGAGCTGCACAAATGGATGGTGGAATACTTGTTGTATCTGCTCCTGATGGACCAATGCCCCAAACCAAGGAGCACATTCTTCTTGCTCGCCAAGTAGGTACCCTATTGAAGTGGTTTGTACATAATCCAAGTAAACTTTTAGCTCCTGAGTTACCTTCTGCCATATTAATATCTTGACATGATATATGCAGGTCGGTGTGCCTTCTCTGGTGTGCTTTTTGAATAAAGTTGATGCTGTCGATGATCCAGAGTTGTTAGAACTTGTAGAAATGGAGCTCCGGGGTAGGGTGATTTTCTAGGATTTTGCCTTATTTGTAAATAGTATGCGTGCATAGATTTCTGTTTTCCATGTGTTCGAACGTTTGCTTATGTTAATTATGAATCTGGCAGAGCTTCTAAGCTTCTACAAGTTCCCTGGAGATGAAATCCCCATCATCAGAGGCTCAGCATTGTCTGCTTTACAGGGTACAAATGACGAAATTGGAAGAAAGGCCATTCTAAAATTAATGGATGCTGTAGATGAATACATTCCTGACCCAGTTCGCCAACTTGACAAGCCTTTCCTTATGCCCATTGAAGATGTTTTTTCAATTCAGGTATATGGGAATGAACTTAAAGTTCCTATGGATTTTTTAAGCTGAATAAATTGAATATGGGAAGAACATGTAATAATATTCTTTCAATATTTGATTCTTTGATATTTTAGTCATGGCTAGTTTAACCTTCTTGTTGGTGGAACACTTTTTGCATATATCTTTTTTCAATTGGAATATTGGATATGATAGTTAAGGGGTTAATGTTCAAATTGGTCCTTGAAAGATTATAGATGAGTTAATTTGGTTCCTAAGAGATTCAATGCTTCAATTTGATCTTTGAAAGATACTAATGTGAGTCAGGTTGGTCCTTTGATTAACTTGCTGCTGACTTGTCATGTGGCACGTTAAGAACGTAATACATGGCAAGCTTTACCTTACATGTCAATAGTTATTAGTGACACATCAACAAGAAGTTAATGAACAAACCGAGTATGCTTGTGGATATCTTTGAGAGTACAAATTAGAATCTTTGAAGGACCAAATTGATTTTTGTGTGATCTTTTAGGAACCATTTTGAGCACTAACTCGATAGGCCGATAGTTAAATGTTGATTCTTTGTCCCCCACTCCCCCCCCCCCCCTTTTCTTAATCGGTGTCAAAATTTACTTATACATTTTTTATCAATGCTGTTTAGTGCTCATGAAAACCTTCTTTGGTTTGCTCTTGAACATTCGAAAGTCACATTGTGATTTAAGCTATGATTTCCAGAATGTTACTTCAGCTTCCTTATAATTTATTTTTTGATGAAGGGACGAGGAACAGTTGCCACCGGCCGTGTTGAGCAAGGAATCATAAAAGTTGGTGATGAAGTGGAGGTTTTGGGTCTAATGCAGGTTTGTTCACCAAGGCTTTTCCTGGGTTTTGGCATTCTTTTAATTTTAATGCATTCCATTTTATTAAAAATGACAATTGCTGAATTTTTGTCTTAATATTCTTTATTTGCAAATTTAGTGATGTAATGGTTTTTTCTTAGATGGGCATATGTAGTGGTGGGTTCTAAAACTGAGTTTTTCTGTTCAGGGTGGCCCTCTTAAAACAACAGTTACTGGAGTTGAGATGTTCAAGAAGATTTTAGACCAAGGACAGGTGAGTGATTTGCATATTTATCCACAATGACTTCTCACATGGCATTTGCGAAACCAATGAGTCTTTTTATATTTTCATAGGCTGGTGACAATGTTGGTCTTCTTCTTCGAGGTCTGAAGCGTGAGGACATTCAACGTGGTCAGGTTAGTTGCAATTATCAAACTTTTCCCTTTCTTAGTGCTTGTGTATGCAACGTGAAACCCCACATTCAACCACTTATCTGACAATGTATTTGTATTAAAAAAAAGGTTATTGCCAAGCCTGGTTCTGTAAAAACATACAAAAAGTTTGAGGCGGAGATATATGTACTCACAAAAGATGAGGGTGGGCGACATACTGCTTTCTTCTCTAACTACAGACCTCAGTTTTACTTGAGAACTGCTGATGTCACTGGAAAAGTAGAATTGCCCGAAAATGTCAAGATGGTTATGCCTGGAGACAACGTGACTGCTGTGTTCGAATTAATTTCAGCTGTTCCACTTGAACAAGGTCAGTAAAACTGTAGGTCAAGAGGAATTTATCATCGCAACCTGTTCCTGTTGCTACCTAACCACATTATCCACATGCTATACAATGTTATCCTTGCCTTTTCTTTTAGCCTTTGTAGCTCGTTTATTTACCCATTGAATCATCTAATGCATTTTATGATGGGAGCGTTAAAACTTTGCTTTGCCAATTGCTGTTTGTTTTTTCAGGACAAAGATTTGCTTTGAGAGAAGGAGGCAGAACAGTTGGTGCAGGTGTGGTGTCAAAAGTACTGACTTAATATGCATGCCGTTCTTCAATTCTTCAAAAAGGGTTGGAAGCCCTGAGACTTTACTATTATCTTCAAATTACGACGACGTCGCAATCAATTAAAATATTTAGCAGTTGTTTTGGATGAAATTGAGTAAATTTTAGAGAAGCTCACCTTAATTCATTTTTGTAGTTTAAATTTTGTCAACGTTCTCTTGGTTGCTGCAGACCATTAAAAATAATTTGTGAATCATCTTTCTCTCTTTTACAATAATGCTCATTAGTAAACCGATTTTGTTTACAAAACTGGATGAATATATTGATGTCCTATATTTTGGTTAATTGACTAAATTTATCATAAACTAAGAAAGTATCGCTTTCGCTTTTGCCATCATTCTCAATTTGTATGTGGTGATTTGCATAATACAGCACAAAAATTATCTGTTAGCATATATTTTAGCATCATTTTATGTTAATCATTTTTGTTAGACTATACCGTGGAACTTTAATTCGTCATACTAAGTTAAATTTTTTTCCTTTTTAAGTCATTCCATTACAAAAGTCACCAAAAAAAGTCATTCCATTACAAGACGTGCTCCTTTTGTATTGAAAATTTGGAGCATTGATATACCAGAGGGAGTAAACAATGTAACATAAGTAGATTCAAAGACTTGATTTTCATTGGCTGTGCAAAGCATTCATCAAACATGGTTCTATTAACACTGATCACATTCCAAAATTGTATGTTACATATAACATCAACAATAACAACCAAGTGTTGATATACATTGTTCCTTGAAGCTCTCTTACTAGAACTAACTTAAAAACCGAGCTAAGGCTTTAGCTTATTAGCTTCAACCTTCACAGCTAGGTATAAACATCAAACCAGAAATTTTGGCAGTTAAACTTGTTCAAACTACTCTTCCATGTATCTGGCAATGGTAGTTGGTCAATTCAAGCAAGCCTCAGCACTGCAACCGCTAGCAATGCTGCGGCGCTCCAGTAGATTCCCTGTATGCTCTTGTCTAGTTTCTGAATCATGTCCTCTTCTTTTGATCCTGACTTCCCTGCATTCTTGCTAATGCTGACTACTGTAGCCCTTAGCTTATTTACTGCCCAAGAAAGCCAAACCAATGCAAATCCAAACACTGTATTGAACATCTTAGATGCAGAAATGGGAATCCTTCCACATGCAAGCTCACACATAACAGATAGCAGGACAGCGAGGCCGGTCCCAGCAATACCAGCAGAGAATTGTGTCAGCAGCTCGGAAAGCTCAGGGCCAGATTTCTTCAAAGAGAGCATTGCTGTTTGCCGGCGTTGCTTCTTGTCTACCATCAATGACAGAAGGCTCTCGCATGCATGCATGCCGTTCCTCTTGTAGAGATCCCTCTCGGTGCTAAGCTTCTTTTTCTTTTTTTGAGATGGCTTCATTTTGACTTTCTCAGGACTGCTAAGCAAAAGACAACCATTAAATGTAAATATTTCTTCATCAACAATTCACCATATGGCTAAATCATAAGTTGAAGAACCTTAGAAATTATTTAATCATTGTGTGAAACATACTTCTGTTTTCTTGAGTTAACTTTTAATAGTCAAACTATCTCAGTAGTTTAAATTTAAATGCTAAACTTCCAAGGTTGGATGGTAGAGATTGATGGTTTGCCTATTGGAAAAAATCAAACCCCTTCCAAAGTCAGAAAACAGGTGCTAGGAAAAGTATATTTTACATACCTCTTTAATGGAGCAGTTAAGGCAGACTCAATCTTCAAGGAGAATTGGCCTCTGTCAATAATATTGAATATCAGCAAAAGTCAGCTTATCAGTATGAAACTAGCAATGATAGGCCATCAAATCCAGAGATTGAACATAAAGTAAAGAAATTGGTTCAAACTAATTAATATTGATTATCGAACATGCAGTGATATGAAACACCAATACTCCATAATAAATTTATATGAGTGCTACGGATTTGATGCTAGGATTTTTATCCTTCATCATTAAGCCACTCAATTTTACACATTAATGGACATAATTTTTCAACTGGTTGTAATTTATACACAATAGAGTTAACAACATTATGACTTCATCATGCAAAGACCGGTACCTATCAACATTTGAAAGGATAATATTTTAAGATTAAACAAGTTGAATTTTATACCTACTAAAGTACGGAACAAGCATAGACTTCTTTTCCCCATTATGCGAATTTTCCAATATGTATGACTCAGCCACTGCAGCAAGAAAATCTTTCATCTCAATCGCAGAACCCATAAATGTGACTTGACCATCTGGATGAACTGTAATCTTTGAAGTAATAGCTGAATCTTGAACAAATTCCAGTAAAGGCTTTGGGATGTAGAATTCACTATTTGGCCAGAAAGGAGATGACAATCGTTGCGCTTTATCAATGCCTGGCAATTGCAATTTTGTCAAGTCCAATAACAGAGATAAATTTTCTCCATCTATGCCTGGTTCAGCAGTCCTGGACTGTAGAACCTGCAAGATCTTATCACGCTTTGTGCATTGTTCAACAATGCCAGAGCTGAGAAGTACTGGATTTGGGCAGCTCTCTGCAACCATTGACAAATGATCTTACTCAGAAGCCAGAATAATAAGATAATACAAGAAAAATTAGCAGCATAAATCATCTTAAGCATCTGAAGAGTACATGCATGGTTATCAACTGAATTTTTATCATCTGCAATATAGTGCAAAATACATAATAACTGAGAGAACAAACCAATCTTGTAACTCTGATATCTAATCTGTAGTTATCACTCTCATGTCTAATCTATTGATCATTGGATTTAACATCTCATTGGTAAATTGAAATAAAGATGATACACTCCATCCCTGATGGTCAATGACACATTCAATCAAATATTGGAGGTCATCAAATCACAAGAACCACTCAGCGATGTTGAAATTTGATGTGTTTACTGGACAAGTACATCAACAAATAGAACTTTAGGTATTGTGGCTAGCCAACAGTCGACTTCGCCACATAATTAGTCTATACAAAATGAGATAGAATAATAAATTAAAAGATTAAACAGCAGTGAGCAGTTGCAACACAAGGTGGGAACGAAGTCCTGCTAACACACAAATAACTATACATCATCAAAGAAACAGCAAACAGTAAAAATGGCTGGATATATCATACGTTGGATGTCAATAAATATCGGCCTTTGAGCTGAGAACTCAACATTGATAAGCTGATTGTAATCCAGTAGCTCACTTCTAGATTTCCGTGACTCCTCATTTGGATGCGACTTAAGACAAGGATATCGATATGTGATAATGTCGGGTGCAGCTCCTAATGCAGGCAAGGATGTTTGACAAACCTACCATAAAAAGAAGATAAACAGATGAATAACTATACACAAGCACACAACTAAATGGTCATGCATATGCAATTTTCCGGAGTAATGGCATCTTAGAGTCATCCATGAAATTTCAACCCCAAATTTTTATCCCATACATCAGTTATGATTCATTATCTACAGCTGTATACAACTTCTAACACAATCATAACTACAACCATATTTGGATGGAGGAGTTTGGAGCATACATTTGTTTGCTTTGAGTAAACAATTGTTTAAAATCATATGAACCTAGAGAAAACTTATCATGTAGCCTCCAAATCAATCATCCAATCATTCATCATAGTAAAACTTGTTATAATTATCCAAACTTGAAATTAAAATAATTACCCTCCCATCTGTCCCTTCCATCAAAAATACCAAACATACCAAAAGAATTCATACAAAGTACAGAGATTTTAAAACAAAACAGCTCAAAAAATTCACAACCACCATCAAAATTTCAAAACTTGAAGAAATTCTAAGATCATAAAATGGATGTTTACTTTGGTATTAGTGGAGGAGAAGGAAAATTCCGGGTGCAATACAAGGCCTGGAGGGTAACCACGAGAAGCCATCAAACAGAGTCTCTGAAGCATTTGGTGGTCTAAGAATCCAAAAGCTCCCTCCTTTGGTTTTTCCGTCAGAACCCCATCTGCTCTATCGCTTCCTGCACCTCAAATCTCCGGAGATTTTATGCAAGTTCGTTTTTTGGTGACATCAGACCAATCAGCTGCACAAAAATTGTATTGACCAAAATAAACAGTAATAAATAAAATAAAATAAATGAAGGTGAGAGATCCACTTATTTATTCCAGAAACTTCCAAAAACGAGAGAACCAATGGCATTGAAGAGCGTCATAATCCAAATTGGACTCGGTAAATGACAACTCTAAACTCTCTCTCTCTGCCGCTCATTATTTATATATTTTCCTTAAGCAAAGATATAATTAAAATGGGTTAGATAAATTAAAATTGAAAGGTTGGTAAGATGAGAAGCAAGTAAAAATTTTTTCATTATTCTTCAATCAAAAGGTAATATGATACGGACTAAATTTCACTAAAGTAATGAAAATGAAATATAAAAAATGAGAATATATATAAGTTTAATAGTAATCAAATTTTCATTTTTAATTTTGCGAAAGATTTTTTTGTATAACTCATAAGTCATATATAATAAAATTATTTCTCTCACTTTACTAATTTTCTAGTTTTAAAAAATCTTTTTTCGAATTGATTAATTGTTAAAAGTTACAAATTTAAATGTAAAGATAAAAGCATATTTTATTAATCATTATATATTTTCTCTTTTATGATTATAATTTCTATTAGTACTCATTTTTCAATAAACATGTGAGAGTAAAATAATTATAAATTAATTAATAAATATTAAAATTTCAAACAATAATTAATTTAAAATTAAATTAAATTAAAAAGACAATTAATTTAAAATGAAAGAAGTAATTCATAATCCTATCACAACAAAATATTACATAATTCTTATTATAGATTAAGGCTTGATTTGATAACATTTTTACAAAAAATTATTTATCATTTTAAAAAATACAAGTATTTTATTTTGTATTTAGTAAATAAGAAATCATATGTTTATATTTACAAGCTTTTAAAAGTTGGATATATTTCTTAAAGATAATTGATGTTTAACAAAATTTGAAAAATCTAATATAATTTTATATATTAAAAAATTTAAATTTATTATTATACTTACATATATTATAATTTATTTAAATTTTAAAAATCATTTTACTAAACATAATTATTATTACCTATACTTATTAAAAAAATATTTATTTATGTATTCTTTTTAAAAAATTATATTTAATTTAAATTACAACATAATACTATCACTTTTAAAACACTATATTTAATAGATAATTCAAATAAATTATTTTCAAAAACTAAAAACTTTATCAAACTAACTCTAAATCCCTATATACACCTTTCAACTTATTTGTATGGAAAAAAAATTGTTATATACGTTGATTTATATTTATATTTTGTACCTTATATGACATTAATTTTTCTTTTTAATAATTAAAATTAATTAAATATTGGAATGGACAATTATATTAAATCTTAAAATATATATTAAATATGTTTAATACCATATTAACAATTTCTAATTTGTTAACCTACCACGCGAAAATAGAGCAAACATGAGAGAAAGGAAAAAACAAAGGAATTGTAACATTATAAAGAAAGATGCACTATTCAGTATTCACTACGTAAGAAATGAGCTTAAACAAAAATGATTACTACTAATAACGTTTAAAATAAACACGTGAGTCGTGTAGATGCGCGTCTTCCTAGTTCCCAATAATTCATTTTTATTATCCCTGCAAGAAATAAAAAAAAAACCTATTATTATTTAAAGCCATGCTGAGTGAGGCCTTTATTCGTCATTTCATTTCTGAGTTTCGTGTTTCTCTCTCTATTCTTTCCTTCTCTGTCTTCCCCCTCTCTTCGGTTCCGTGAACCCAAATTCGAAACCCTAGAAATTCAGCTTCCAGAATCTGACAATTCCTCTATTGGAACCCGAGATTTTCTCACCAAGTTCGTCCAATTACTCACTCAATCAAACTCACATACTGTAATCCGCGCCCCGAATTTCCCATTCCCATTTCATCCCAAAACCCTCGATCGGCGTCAATTTCCGAACAATTCGATCGATTTAGCTACGGTGGCTCTCGCGCATGGGTAAGATTTTCCGAGAAACCGCGAAGCCGTCCTCCAAGTCCGCATCGCCGTCTTCGTCTTCGGCTCCGGTAACGACGTCGTCTACTTCCGTCACCGAAACAGTTAGGGGGTCTCATCATTTCAAGATCACGGGGTATTCTCTCTCGAAGGGGATTGGGATTGGGAAGTACGTGGCCTCGGATACGTTCTCGGTTGGTGGGTACGATTGGGCGATCTACTTTTACCCTGATGGAAAGAGCGTTGAGGACAATGCCACCTATGTTTCTCTATTCATCGCTCTCGCCAGCGACGGCACCGACGTTAGGGCGCTCTTTGAGCTGACCCTTTTGGATCAGAGTGGGAAGGAGAGGCATAAGGTCCATAGCCATTTCGAGAGGACGCTCGAAAGCGGGCCGTACACGTTGAAGTACCGGGGGAGCATGTGGTATGTTCAATTTTTTGTCTTTTTTGTTTGGGGTTTGGCGATTTAGAGAAAAGGTTTTAGTCTTGATTTATTTACCTCAGCCTTTGTTTTCATTTATATAGTTGTGGATTTATATCGATTGTATACCTGTGGTTCCTGTAATTATTGTTTGGAAGTATATTTTCGGCATGTGTGGCGTTTGAATTGGTTTCGATCACTGTGCATGTATGTTAACTTGTGGTTTTTAACTGTGACTGATAGCTGTTATGTTTATTTACAATAAGTGAATTATGTTGATTTTAAGTAATTTGAGTACTTCTTCCTTGGGAAATCACCCATCTATTTTGTTTTGAATGATGCTGTTGGATTACCATTTTACGTAATCTGATCATTTGGTATGCGTTTCATATGTTTATGGGGATGGTTCAGCTGTGTGACCGGGCTATATGTGTTGATGTTATGGAAATGGTTAATGGAATACTAATTCGAGGAAGAGGTGTTTTGGGGTGGTAGGAAGAGGTAATTCGCATGTTGTTTATGAGTAATTGCATGCAAAACAATTACTTCAATAATGTGCAAATTTGTCACTAAATCAACTATGTTGAGTATGATTTTTTGTGGGCATGATGTAATAGGAACATTTGTGGCCTAATTGGGTTTTATTTTCATTTCATGTTTCTAAATTTTCTCCGCTTTTGGGGTTTGTGTTTTATGAAGGAGGCAGTGAAAACATTTTTTTTATATTTCTTTTACTGTGTTCTTCCAGTTTAGCTTACAAAATTTTGAAATAGACAACACTAAAAATGAAATAAAAACAAACAGATCCTTATTTGTCTCATTTGTGGTTTATGTGCACCCATGCACACACAAGTGCTTGTTCTAAGCCAGTCGAAAGAGTTTGGGAAATGCTGATTGATTGTTTGGTATTGTGTGTTTCAGGGGTTACAAACGGTTCTTTAAGAGAATGGCTCTAGAGACGTCTGACTACCTTAAAGACGATTGTCTATCTGTGAATTGTAGTGTTGGTGTTGTGAGATCACGCACAGAAGGCCCTAGAATCTATTCTATAGCAATTCCACCATCTAACATTGGTGAGCAATTTGGTCAACTACTGCAAAGCGGAAGAGGAACTGATGTGAGTTTTGAAGTGAATGGAGAAATTTTTGCAGCCCATAAATTGGTAATAGCTGCACGATCACCCGTTTTCAGAGCCCAACTTTTTGGTCCTATGAAAGATCAGAATACCGATTGTATAAAAGTTGAAGATATGGAGGCTCCAGTCTTTAAGGTATGATTAAATGCTTTTTGTGATTCTTTTTCAATTTGCTTTGTGTTTCCGAATGCTTGGGGTTTTGGACATTAGCATATTTATATTTTCAATGCAACTAGGTATCCTTTAAATATTCTCCTTTATTCATCCTTTAGAAGAGAGAGAAAATAAAAAACAAGTAACTTACCTGATTTTTTTTTAAAATTAGTACGTGAAAGTGGGTATTCAAATTAATTAAATAATAATAAATCCTTAAAAAGGCTGACTAAGACTGAATTTTAAAGGACAAGTAGTATTTTTCTTATATCTTTTGTTGGTGTTGCGCGCGTGTGCTTTTTTTTTTCTGAAAACAAGAGAAAAGGAAAAAAAGAGGGGGGGGGGGGATTGGATGTACATATGCTCTGGGTTATAGTCTGGCTGTCTGGGACTCGGGGTTTGTTTATTGTTGTGATTTGTGAAACGTTTTCTGCAGGCATTGCTTCATTTTATGTACTGGGACACTCTACCTGATCTGCACGAACTCACTGGGTTGAACACAAAATGGGCAACAACCTTGATGGCTCAACATCTTCTAGCAGCAGCCGATCGGTATGCCTTAGAGAGGCTTAGGATGATGTGTGAAGCGAGTCTATGTGAAGATGTTGCAATAAACACTGTGGCTACGACCTTAGCTTTAGCGGAGCAGCACCATTGTTTTCAGCTAAAAGCAGTCTGTCTCAAGTTTATTGCAACCTCCGAAAACCTCAGAGGTGTGCTTTTCTTCCCTGGATTTCTACTTCTTTGCTCACGAAATATTAGAATAGATAAATATGGTTATTAGGGATTGTAAATCGTAAGTGCCTAGTGCTGGAATTATTATGTTAAGTTAATCTGGATTGGTTTGAATAGAAATATTGATTCACCTATATTTCTTCATCAACTAATTATTTCTCCCGTTTGGGATTTTCAGCCGTGATGCAAACTGATGGGTTTGATTACTTGAAGGAAAGCTGCCCTTCTGTTCTGACAGAGCTATTGGAGTATGTGGCTAGATTCACTGAGCATTCGGACTTCATGTTCAAGCACAGGAATGATGTACTCCTTGATGGCAGCGACATAAATGGGAGGCGGGTGAAGCAAAGGCTTTAATAAGTCTGTGTACACTGTCTGAACTGAAACTGCTTTCTGTAGAGTCCTCTTTCACTCTCCCTTTTTTAAAAAGGATAGCGAGATAATCTTCTATAGGATTTAGTGGCAATTTTTAATTTTCTTAGCTAATTCATGTGTATGAGACGTAAATGTAATTTGTGATTTTACTTACTGCTCCGTTTGACTCTCTAGTTTCTGTAATATCTTAAGTTCATTTTCGCTTTCTTGTGAAAGAAACGTGTCTGAAAGTAGTGATCACTGATAAGTGCCGCGTGTGTTCACAATTCATGTATTCGTTTGCTGTTATCATCTTAAAGACGTGGGAAGGGTATTTTCTGATGACATTCTCCCTCTTTTGTCTTCTGGTTCTGGCAAATATGTTTCCAGTATCCCTCCCTTATTATCAAAGCCATTGTATAACTGTATCAATGCGTGCCAAGCATCTTTACTGCAATACCCTCGGTATTTGTGGTGTCATGATTGTTATGTTGCTTAACTAATGATTTATCTTATATAAATAAAACTGTTGTGTAACATAGTATTTAACAGCCTTCTGTGTTCCTATAAAACTATGTATGTGTTTGGATTACAGTTTACAAACGGGAGTTTGCATAAAATTGATTTTGCAAACTTGATTTTGATCAAAAGTAAGTTTGTGTTAAAGTGATTTATGTTTGGTAATTTTTGTATCAAAATGGATTATAGTAAAATAAATCCTGTTTGGTTTATACCATTTAAAATCACTTTTAGATAAAAAATTATTAAAATAGATATCAACTTAAAATTTTTTTTATATTGTCCTATTATTTTAATTTAGATATTTAAATATATCTTATTAGTTAATTTTATAATAAAATTAATATTTACTTACTAAAATAAAAATAACATATAAAAATAGATAAAATATATTTTTAAATAAAAATAAAAATTTAAATTATATATATAAAAAAATATTTAATCAAATATGTTATATTTTCTAAGTATTAAATGTTATTTTAGTATTTTTTGCATCGTACTCTTATTCTAGTACTCTCAATAATCTTATTCTTAATATTAAGGAAAAAAGACAAATAGGTCCCTGACTTTTCAAACTTTTGACAAATACATCCCTGACAAAATTTAAATATAAAAAAGTCCCTGACTTTAACAAACGGAGGACAATTTAGTCCTTCCGTCTATTTGCCTCTCATACACCTAACGGAACTGGCTGACGTGGCTGAAACGGTGTACAGGTGTCCGTTACGGTGTCACGTTGGAAGGGAAAAAAAAGTTCGAAGGACAAATAAGTCCTTGACGTCATTTTACAAATAAAGTTCGAAGGACAAATAGGTCTTTGAGAATTTTTTTTTCAAAATTAATAAATTCATTTTCTAAATTCTCTCATCTACCTCTCTCCATTTTTATATTTCTCTCTACTATTTTTACTCTATATATAATTATATTTTATATTAGTAATTTGACAAATCAAAATATGTCATTCGATATTTTTTTACAATTAAAATATTTTAAATGTAAAATTATACACATTAAATTATTTTAAATTTTAGATAACGAATGTTAAAATTAATTACTAATAAAAAATTAGACTTTTTCGTATAAAAATAATAACTAAAAATCTTATTATTTAATTTTTTATGTGCAGATATCTTGGTCTTCTTAGTCAGAAACTTTTGTCAACTTACGACTTTTTTGTAAAAGTAGTTTTATTTTATAAATCTTTTGTGTCATGCATAATTTATACTGTTAGAACAAAGTGAACTATAATTTAAAAAAAAATATTCTCGTAATGTTATTATGCATAAAAATACTAGTTCTAATATAATACACAAATGCACTAAGGCTAACTTAATACATGAATGATGCAGAAATGAACTAATGCTAACTTGATGCATAAATGAACTGATACTAACTAATGCCACTGGTATGATGAAAACTAAACTAATGCAATTTAACAAATTCTAATATAATACACAAATGTACTAAAACTAAACTAATGCAATTTAAGAAAAAGAGTAAAAACATAACTTCTACAATTTTAATACAAATAATTTAAATTGTAGAATAAAACAAGTTAACTAGATTTCAAAATATAAGCATAATTTTATCAGAAATTATTTTTAATATGGAAAGAAAATTGGTGTTTTGGTTGAATATTGACATTTGAAGTGTATTACAGTATTGTGAAAATTATTCAACACGCCCCCACGTGTTGTCTAAGATGCTGCCACGTGTTCAACACGCCCCCCACGTGTTGGCCAGAATGATGTCACGTGTTCACCACGCCTCTCACGTGTTGCACCACGCCCCCACGTGTTGATTTCCCGCAAAAAAAATCTACCCATCTATAATTACACCATATTCTCCCATTTTCAACAAAAACACCAATATTTTTTTCATACAAAAAAAAATTAGCCTAATTTTATAAACTAAATTCTCATAATAGAAGCATAATAGAAGTATAATGAAAAAAAAATTCTCAAGGACCTATTTGTCCTTCGAACTTTATTTGTAAAATGACGTCAAAGACTTATTTATCCTTTGAACTTTTTTCCCTTCCAAAGTGGCACCGTAACGGACACCTGTACACCGTTTCAGCCACGTCAGCCAGTTTCGTTAGGTGTATGAGAGGCAAATAGACGGAAGGACTAAATTGTCCTCCGTTTATTAAAGTCAGGGACTTTTTTTGTATTTAAATGTTGTCAGGGATATATTTGTCAAAAATTTGAAAAGTCAGGAACCTATCTGTCTTTTTTCCTAATATTAATTTGGAATCCAACTTTTATGATTTTATTATTATTTATGATTAATTTTTTATTTAATTTATCTTTTTTAATGGAATCATAATCTATATTATAAAAAATTACACTAAAACATAGTATACGAGAATTACAATTATAAAAGAGAATACTGAAAATAATAAAAAAATTAAATATTTACTTTATATTGATGGAAACAAATCTAAAAGTTCTTAATGATCTTTTATATAATATATTTTTAGTATTTTTGGTACTCGTTTTTTAGTATGTTATAATTTTTTACTATTATTATTATTTACAGTTAATTTTTTGTTTAATTTACTTTGCCTAATATAATTAATAAATTATATTATAAAAAGATAATAACAACCATAATACACAAAAATCACAATTATAAAAGTATATAATATCAAACAAATAGTTAAAAAAATAAAAATAATAAATAATAGAAAATAGAACTCATATAAATAGAAATAACAAGAATTTTATGAATAATATAATAACACGTATAAAGGATAAAGTTGGTAAAAGGTAAATAAATTATTAGTATCTATGGCTAAAAGCCAGTTAAGAAAAAGCTACAAATAGTTGTTTCTTGTAAACGTGGTTTTGACAGCAAAATCACTTCTGCGTTCATGAGAAAAAAAATTTGCCAAACCAAAAGTTGAAGCTTTCAAGAAATTTAAACGTACTTCTTTCCTTCAAACGGGTTTTCCAAACACACCCTATATGTTGCGACCAAGCTACTTGTTCTCATCTTTCTTTAGATTGTTGTTAACGCCCACAAAGGGGAAAGTCATTAGTTAAACATGGGAGAAGTGATTAGTTAAAGGTCCTCCTTTATCAAGGGTTGAATTTCAAGTTATTGGCATAAAGTTGAATTTCAAGTTTTTGGGAATGACGCCAATATTTTGAAAAAAGTACCTAAAATTGTGATTTAGGTCTGAACGTGAGATTCAAACTCTTCCTAAGGTAGGAGATAATACTTGCAAGAGACTTCAATATTGAAGTTAGAAAAGAATTTAAACAGGAACTTAGTAGATTAGAACGTGTATATACTTGAAAGGTGTCAGTGTATTTATATTAGAGCCGATAATTACCTTTTGGAGTAATGTCACCTTGAAAATTTGTTAGGGTCAATTTTTTAGTGGAGATAGAAATAGTAGGAAAGATTTGGGGAGGGTTCCTTTTCTAGGGTTGACAATGGGTAGGGCAAATCCTATCCTAACTCTATGCGCTGGTTGAAAATTTTATTAAAATTTATTCTACTCTATACATATTAATAAAATAAAAAATAAAAAACTAATGCTTTAAATTACTAAAATTAACAAATTAGTTTAGTGGTTGTTCACTTCTTATAAGTCTTTACACCCTAAACCTGTACTCTATCCTATTGGCAAGCATACCTGGACCGATCTCTATTCTATCAGCAGCGGGTCGAATTGCCTACTCGAACAGGTTGAGTCGAGTTCGGTACCTGCGGGTAGGGTATGAATTGTCAGCCCTATTCCTTTTATCGTGTCCAACATCTTTAAAGAAGTCGTGTACATGATAGAGGCTATTTTTTTTGGGTGAGCCTTTATTCTTATTAAACTTTAATTTATATTTTCCAGTTAGAATATCAACATTAATTATAATTTTTTTTCATTTAATACAAAAAATTTTGTAATACAAATTGAATCAATTTAAAAGATAAAATAAATATAATTAATTACCATAAAATAAATATAATTTATTACCATTTGAATCGGATGTATTCAAATTTTAAATTTTATAAATTAAAAAATAAAAAAATTAAAAAATAAAAAAAGCCCGATAGGTTTAAAAGAGGGGGGGGGGGGGGTGGAATGCGGAATTTAAAATTTGAAATCCCCGAATAGGTTTAAAAGAGGGGGTTCTTTGATTCCTAATCGTATCATATTCTATATCCTCATTCGACGCGGCCATGAGCAACCATGATCGGAAGTTGTTGAACACGGAAACGGTGCTGTCAATCCCACTGAAGAAGACTAATCCGGTGGAGCTGTACCTGCCGTTACGCAAGTTGGTAGCCTCAGCATACTCGGAGAGCGATGCAGAAAAAGTTGAAAGCGTTCTGGAAACCCTAAACAAATGCCGCAGGGACATGGTGGAGCGTAGAGGGGACCTCTCCCTTCCCATGCAACGTGACTGCCTCATCCACTACTTCAAATGCCTTTGCATGGTTGAGCCACTCTTCACCTCTCTCTCCGCCGACGCCGACGCCGACTCCATCATCTTTGTCTGGTACGACGCCTTCAACCCTGAGCATAAGGATGGGGTCTCCTCACAGCGCAACGCCATCCAATTGGAGAAGGCCGCTGTTCTCTTCAACATTGGAGCCATCCACAGCCAGATTGCTGCCTCTTGCGACCGTACCACCGCCCTTGGCCGTCACCTTGCAATGGACGCCTTTAGAGTTGCCGCCAATTTCTTCGACATACTCTGGAAGGATTTTGCCAAGGACGTGGTCTCCGCCACCCTCGATTTGACTCCCCTCTTCGCGCAGTTTCTGCACTACCTCTTCCCCGCTCAGGCTTCCGAGCTCGAATTACAGCAACAACTCAACAACAACGACGCCAGTAACGCTTTCCAAAAACACGAATGTGCCGGGGAGTTTGTATCGGTCAGTCTTGACGCTTGATTGATTTTTCATTTATTTTTAATTCTGATGATGATGATGATGATGTAGGTTTATGGGCTTTATTTGAGTGCATGTTTAGTGATATCTAAGGTTTCGGGTGCCGCTGTACGGAAACATGTCTACTCTTTTGACCGAACCTGGGTAACTCATCTTCGCCAGAAGATGAAATTCTTTCAGCCGGAGGTTCGTCAGAGGAGGAAATCATCCTTCCTACCCGAATCCGAGGGACCTGATGTATACTCATGGGTCACATCTTGTGCTCCTGATCATGATGCAGAATGTGTCACTGAGATATTAGTTAGAGGGTTTTGCAGGGGCTCGATGATGCCCGTGCTACCAAAAAATGAACAAATATGCATTGACCTGATCCTCTCAGAGTACAACCCTTTCAAGCTTATGTAGGATGGAAAGCTAGTGGCTTACCCATGGGACATGCCTCCTCCTTATCCAACAAATTCGGCAATTCTCTCATCTTCGGTGTCTTCTTCGCCGTTCTCACATATTCATGCACTCCTTCCTTTGAAGAAGAGTGAGCCCTTGAATCTCTATGAGTCCCTGCGCAGTTACTTTGTCCTGAAATACTCTGAGAGCATGGCAAAGAGAGTAGAAGGCCTTGTCGCAATGGTACACAAATTGCGCAATCAGATGCTGCGTGATGACCTTTCTTTGCCCTTTCGCCGTGACTGCCTCATCCGTTATTTCAAATGCCTTTGCATGATTGAGCCTTTCTTTCCTATGAATGGCTCACCCAACCCACATATCTTTGTTTGGTACAATGCAATTGAGCCGTAACAGGACTCTTCTCAACATAACATCCATTTGGAGAAGGCCTCTGTTCTCTTCAACCTGGTAGCCCTCTGCACCCACATTGCTCTCTCCTGTGATCTCTCCACCAACCATGGCCATCGCCTTGCCATGGACGCCTTAAAGGATGCTTTAACTTGGATCTTTGGACTGTGGTTGAATTCTAACAATGTATCTGCCACGTTTGACTTGTCCCAACAATACACCAGTATGATAAACAATGAGATTGACAAGTTGAAATTGAAGTTTTGTCATCCCCAATCTGATGTATCATCATTAGCTGGATACCCTGTATGTATAATCATCTACCTTTTCAGTTGATCTTTTCATTGTACGATTGACTGATGTCAATCTTGATTTGTTAAGTTGTTTGATTGAAATGATGCAGGCTTCAACTTATGATCCGTCGAGTGATGTCACCGAACAGTTTCTTTTAGGGTATTGGAAGGCTCACTCCCTGCTTGGAGTGTTTTGTGAAGCACCATGCTTGGACCTTCTCTCTGAGGTTAGCCCTGTCAAGATTAAGGATGGAAATCTTGTGGCCAATGCAACCTGGGAGGCACCAAATTTGGCATTGGAGAACATGAGCTTGCAGGAGACACAACATTAACATTCCCGTTGAGAAAAACTAAACAAGCTTTAGAAATGAACTTTTTTACTTTTTTTTTTTAATTGGATGTTGGAACTTTGTTTGTTGATGCTAGAACTCTTCTTATGAAATATTATCCTCGTGATTTTGTTGGTTGATGTATGAATATATTCCTTTTTATTCATCACCAAGCAGCGATTTGAATGCCTCTGATATCATCTTGTAGCTATTGTTAGATATTGTTACATATTGGTAAATTGAGCTTGTTCAGTGTTTCCAATCTTCCATCGATCTAGGGCTAAAAATTTTAAACAAGCAGATAATATAGTTTCATTTAAAATCATTCTTATTTTTTGATGAACAAATTCTTATTAGGAAAGTTATACCGTACAGATTTAAATATGTACAGATATGCAGATATTTTATTTCTATCACAAAAATACTGGCACATGGTATGAAGTGTAGTTGAGAAAGAGCTTGAGAATGAATTCTAAAAGTGGTTCAAAAAATTTGCTCAAGAGGCAATATGAATAATGAGCTGAGCTTGAACTTTCCTTATCAATGTGTATAATGAAAGTCAGTTTTTTTTTCCCTCATAGAAATGGTGGAATAATAATGGTGAAATTTGAATATAACTGTTTTGTCGATTTTTAACAAATCGATGGTGGTTTGAATTTTAATGGTCTGGGAACGAAACCAATTCCTCTGTGCGAGTACCAATTTTCTAGAAGTGCATCAAAGCGTCTTTGATTAGACACATTTTGACAATGAAAAATAAAAATAAATTTGTAAAATTAATAAATGCAATTCGGAAATTAAAATTCTTGAATAAAGACTAAATAAATTATGAAAAGGAAGATTTACTTGAAAATTAAAAGAAAAGCAATAACGATAATTTAAATTAAATTGAAAGATTAATCAAACAGAATAAAGTGTAGAAAGGTAAAATAGACAAAGAAGATAAAGAACACTTGAAAAATAAACTTAATTGAAATGTTAAGTTTTATAGAAAAGAAAATAAATTAAAGAAGAAAGTGGGAGGAACCTTACAGAAAGTGTAACTCGATTGCAAACTCAGGGAATCGCTGAGATGTGAGAATGCTTAGAGTGTTTTTTTTTTTTAAGTGAAAGTTCCAATCCTTATTCCCTAACACTTCACAGTATTTGATACATGCTCGGAAAGACAATAGGGACATTCTAAGAAAAAAGGGCAGAATGGGAATTTCACACTTCCAGGACCAGAAGGCCCCATCACTAGAGCACGTGCAAAGAAGCTCAAGGAGAGTTTTGGGAACCTCGCAGCGCTTGTGCATATGGAGTTATATCAAGTTCTAACCAAGGAAGAATGGGCAAGGCCCATTGGGCTAAGTCAGGACAGTAAGAAGCCCAATAATAATTTCCGAATTCAGTGGGAGGCATAATTTATCTTTAAATTTTGAAATTCTAGACTTTTATTTTAGTTTGTTATGTGGTCAAAAGTTTGTTAGAGGACTTATTTTAAATTTGCTATGCTTAGTAGTATTTTTAGGGATTTTAAATTTAAATCAAATCTGATCTAATCTAATAAGATCAAATCTGATTTAAATTATTTATCATATCTTTAGGATTTTAAAATTTAAATCAAATCTGATCTAATCCAATAAGATCAAATCTGATTTAAATTAGTTATCTTATCTTTTAGTTAGTTGTTAGGTGCCTATTTAAACACCTTTGGTGAGACAATTTACATAACTTTGATGAATAAATTTCAGTTGCTTTTAAGCACGTTTATTGTGTGAGAAGTGAGGTGAGTGATTTGCTTCGCTTGTTGCATGAGAAAGATTGAAGGATCCAACACTAAGGTGATATGCGTGGTGGTTTCTTTCAGTTTTCGTCCCTCTGATCTAGGTTGTCAAGGACAAGTTCTTTGAAGGTCTAGTAGGGAATCCTTTCCGGTGCATAGGTTGCTAAGAACAGGTATCTTAGAGGTCTAGTAGGAAAAACCTTTATTTATCTTTTATGTTTCGGCTGTGTCTCCTTATGCCAATATATTCCTCTTCTTGATGTCATTCTTATCTTGTCCCCCTTCCATTAGGATTTTATTACTTTGAATGTATTAAACCCTTAAACCCCAACATAATTCTTATCAATATTTATAGGCTATTTTACATAACGGTTAATTAAATTTACAATTAATTACAATTAAATAAGAAATTATAAATTTTGAAATACAATCACTTTTGGTAACTGTTTTCGCTACGTGATTGTAGATATTCCCCATGTTTTTCCTAACGTAATAAAAGTTACTAATCTTCTCGCTTTCACTTTTATTCAACCAACTCTTCGAAGACTTTGCTCGATTCTTTAAATCGATTTCCTTGCTCTATTTAATCCTCAATCGATTCAACAATATAATCGAAACCCAAGTCGACATTGACTTCTTCCCAAACTCGCACTTAGGTACGCGTCTCCTCGGAAAATCAAACTTAATTCACATCGATCTGACAACTCTCTTCAATCGAAAATATTTTTGACCAACAATAACCAAAGAATAAAAAATGTTGTTGTGAGTCCATGAAAAACATTAAATTGAACTTCTTGTACTAAAATCAAATTACTTTGACATTGTATATTATGTAGTTAATTCCAAGAATTTTTTTTAAATGTTTTACTTGAAAGATCATAGAAAAATATTAATTTTTATTTTTAAAATAAAAAAATTTAATTTTAATATTTTTCAATAAAATATGCATGACACATGTTTTTGTTATAATACTAAATTTTTTATTGTAATAAAAATAAAATTTACAATAAAAGAAGATTTTTGCGAATAATAATAGTAAAAAAAGTTAAAATTATAATATATATCTATATGAAAACACATAAATCAATATTTTAAGTGGTATTCGAATACATAATTTCATTTATTTGGCACTGAATTACTAGTTAAATGTTTATTATAAAGATAATAAATTTTTCGGATAATTTGACTTTATTTTAGAATGATGAATTACGACTTTATTTTTAAATAGTTGAATTGTTACTTTAGTATTAATCATTATTGAAGGTAGAAAATATTCACAAATATTCTCCACATACAAGTCATTTACATATACAAGTCCATACAAGTCTCTTTAACTTAATTCATCTCACACGCTACTATCTAACCAACATTTCAATAAATGCGCGAATATATAACTGCCTTTTTCAAAAGAATTTCGTTTTTTTTTTTCGAATTTCCTTAACATTTTTGATCTACGTTCTCTTCTATATTTGTGTTTCTCTTGGTTCGTTTTCTGTGTTTTTTTTTTGCAATTTTCTTCGTTCTTTACATTTTTGAAATCAAGCTCTAAAATTAGTTTTGACAGTTATCTCATTGTTGAAGATAATAAATGATTTAAGTTCAGATTGTCAATTGAACCAGAGTAAAGTGGATTATTGTTTTGAATCCAATCAAGTGGCTGAGGTATGGTTCGATTTTAGTTAATGTTTTCGTTAGTAGTTTATGATTCGGTAGGTGAATGATGTAGTTTTTGTTTGTGAAAATTGTTGTTCATCGTTGATGGTTTGAATTGAATGTAACATAGGAATTCTGCATCAAAGAAAATATTTTTATGTATTTGCAGCAAATTTCAGTGTAAAACTAAGACATTTATGTGTATTGTTTAAGAATTTTTGGTAGATTTATACTGATAGATTCTGCATAATTCAAAACTCTTCATCTTCCTCCTCCTCATCTTTTGCTGCTTTTTCTTCATCTTTTCATCGTCATCACCATCTTCTTCTTTTTTTTTCTTATTCATCTTTCTTTAAATTGTTTTTACCTTCTAGAATTTTTTTCTTGTTTTACTCTCTTAATAAGAATAAAAACAAAAAAATCAAACAAAGAAGAAGAAGAAACACATAATGCTACAAAATTACTTGGAGGAGAATGAACTTACATTCATTCAATTAAAAGAAAGAAATAAGAAAAAATATAACATTAGAGAAAATATTTTTGTGTAATTGCAGCAAATTTTGGTGTAAAACTAAGACATTTATGTATATTGTTTAAAAATTTTCAGTGAATTTGTAAAAACTTGTATGACAAAAAGAATTGTACGTGTAGTAGATCTGAAATATTTATTGTTAAAAATTATAGTTAATACAGTGCATTGTGAATGATATTTTCTATAATTGGTAAAAAGTTTAAAGTAATTAAGAAAAAGTTAAATAAAATTGAATAGTTAATCTTTTTATTTGAAATTTTTTATTAATCATATAAATGTTAGGTATGAAAGTATAAAATATTAAAATAAATCTAAAATTTATTATTCCATAAGTACAAAATATTTAAGAAGAGGTAAATTGATAAGGATGAACAATTTTAATAAGTTTTTTAATATTAAAATAAGACAAATGAAATAAATTTAATATGACACAATTAAATAAGAGATAAAGATAGAAGGAATTGAAATAAATTAAATATGACACAAATAAGTTAAAAAGGTTATCAAACTTATGAGTTTGTGAACAATAAAAAAATATTAATTTAGCTTTTAAAACACATAGAATTTCACTAATAAAATAATTCTCATTTAAAGAAATGTTATATGATAATTATTTATTATTAGTAAAAAATTTTAAATCACAATTATCATTATAATTACTTATTTTATTTAAATGGCCGAATAGGTTCATAAATGGTCTTTTTGATAATTACTTATGTGATCTAATGATTTTAAAATAGAGCACAAATTGTCAAAACGTTTTTATTTTAAAAATGTTTTATACACAATTTATAACTCAATCAAAAGAAAATGTAAATCACGTTACAGTGTATATTCCAAACAAAATAATTAGGCATCCCAACATATACTGCCCAAAAAGAAAATGAAAATCACGTTACAGTGTATGTTTTAGGCTTTCAGCCAAGCCAGTTTTTTCATAACCCATGATCATGATCACAAACTCTAATCACTACAGAAAAGAGCAGAGGCACGTGTCCTTAAATAAAAGCATTAAGAAGAATATCTGTATCTAGCATCTGTATCGTAGTGTTCCCCTTATTATTATTATCAAATGTGTACTTTATCTTTTTTAGAACAAATTAATAAAGAAACGATGTTATGATATGAGATGAAGCAAAATAAATGAAAAAAAACACACTGCATTAATATAATATATGATAATGATAATGCATACATAATTTGATAAATTTTAAATTCTATATTCGATATGAGATGTATGAACACAATGTAAATTCACTAAATTCTATATTCTATATGAGATGCATGCCATGAATACATATTATGTAAATACATTAAGTGGTATTGTACTTTCTTGAGAGCTTCTTTTTTGACCATTAATTGTTCTCTGAAGAACTAGGTTTCTTTCTTGACCATTAAATGTAATCTGGAGAGCTAGGAGAGGGGGGTATTCTCCGGAGAGTTAGGAAGGGTGTTCTCCCCAAGAGAGCTACGGGATGTTCTCTCGAGAGCTGGTGGAAATATTCTCTGGAGAGCTGGGAAGGGGCAGGGGGTTAAATTCGAAATGCAGAGTCCATTCACCCGCTAAAACAATCTCCAACATGTAAGTATATGGTGAATCATCTAGTGCCTCCTCAACAAGGTTATCACTCATGTCCACAAACGATCCTCTCAGAACTTCTATGTTATAATTGTGGACTATACCCACACACACACACATACACATATATCATGATTATCTGGAGTGATCACCCTATGTTCGGGGCCCGGGAAGGACTGTCTAGCAATCAGCTCGAAATGCAAAATATGTTGACCCCGTGAAGTAGTCTGAAGTAGCCTCTGATCATCTGGTACTGGGCTAAAAGAATGTGGATCATTCTTAGGCTTCAACCAACCTCTTAAATCTTCTTGTCTATATGATCGTATTATTGCTACGACATATTTCACCTCGTGTACTTCGGTAGTGGTTGTGACCTTATAATTTAAGGTCGAGTCTCCTAGAATCTCCACCAACAAATTAGCCATTGTTCTGCACTTTTTTGATAGAATAGAATACTCAGCTATTGATATGACAATTATGCTCCTTTATTAGTAGCTATTAAAAAATTCATACACAGAGACAACTCAGTATTCTAGCCTTTTATTAGTATTGGCAATTGCCATATTTTCCTTTTAATTTCATTTTGCCATGCAACAACCTGTGTTGCTGTCATGGGGAGGGAGAGGGGGAGGGGGTTAAATTCGAAATGCAGAGCCCATTCAACTGCTGAAGCAATCTACAATAGGTAAGTATATGGTAAATCATCTGGTGCTTCCTCAACATGGTTATCATTTATGCCCACAAACGATCCTCTCAGAACTTCTATGTTATAATTGTGGACTATACCCACTATATTTTTCAGGTATTCTACATCCATTATCATCTCTGTTATCACCACATGTATATCGTGGTTATATGGAGTGATCACCCTAAGTTCGGGGTCCGAGATGGCCTGTCTAGCAATCAGCTCGAAATGCAAAACATGTTGACTCCGTGAAGCAGTCTGAAGCAGCCTCTGATCATCTGGTGCTGGGGTAAAAGAATGTGGATCATTCTTAGCCTTCAACCAACCTCTTAAATCTTCTTGTCTATAGGAGCATATTGTTGCTACAACATATTTCACCCCGTGTACTTTGGTAGTGGTTGTGACCTTATAATTTAAGGTCAAGTCCCCTGGAATCTCCACCAATAAATTAGCCATTGTTCTGCACTTTTCTGATAGAATAGAATACTCAGCTATTGATATGACAATTATGCTCCTTTACTAGTAGCTATTAAAGAATTAATACACAGAGACAACACAGTATTCTGGCCTTTTACTAGTATTGGCACTTTCCATATTTTACTTTTAATTTTATTTTGCCATGCAACAACCTGTGTTGCTGTCAGAGGAGGGGGAGGGGTTAAATTTGAAACGCAGAGCCCATTCAACCGCCGAAGCAATCTACAACAGGTAAGTATATGGTAAATCATCTAGTGCCTCCTCAACATGGTTATCACTCACGTCCCCAAACGATCCTCTCAGAACCTCTATGTTATAATTGCGAACTATACCCACTATAATTTTCAGCTATTCTACATCCTTTATCATCTCTATTATCACCACATGTATATCATGGTTATCTGGAGTGATCACCCTAAGTTCGGGGCACGGGAAGGGCTGTTTAGCAATCAGCTCGAAAAGTAAAATATATTGACCACGTGAAGCAGTTTAAAGCAGCCTCTGATCATCTGGTGCTGGGGGAAAAGAATGTGGATCATTCTTAACCTTCAACCAACCCCTTAAATCTTCTTGTCTATAGGAGCATATTGTTGCTACGACATATTTCACCTCGTGTACTTCGGTAGTGGTTGTGACCTTATAATTTAAGGTCAAGTCGCCTGGAATCTCCACCAACAAATTAGCCATTGTTCTGCACTTTTTTGATAGAATAGAATACTCAGCTATTGATTTGACAATTATGCTCCTTTATTAGTAGCTATTAAAGAATTCATACACAGAGACAACTCAGTATTCTGCCCTTTTACTAGTATTGGCACTTGACATATTTTCCTTTTAATTTTATTTTGCCATGCAACAACCTGTGTTGCTGTCATGGGGAGCGGGTGGTGGTTAAATTCGAAATGCAAAACCCATTCACCCGATGAAGCAATATCCAACAGGTAAGTATATGGTAAATCATCTGGTGCCTCATCAACATGGTTATCACTCACGCCCCACAAACGATCCTCTCAGAACTTCTATGTTATAATTGCGGACTATACCTATTATATTTTTCAGGTATTCTACATTCTTTATCATCTCTGTTATCACCACATATATAACATGGTTATCTGGAGTGATCACCCTAAGTTCGTGGACTGAGATGGGCTGTCTAGCAATCAGCTCGAAATGCAAAATATGTTAACCTCGTGATGCAGTCTGAAGCAGCCTCTGATCATCTGGTGCTGGGATAAAAGAATGTGGATCATTCTTAGCCTTTAACCAACCTCTTAAATCTTCGTGTCTATAGAAGCGTATTGTTGCTACGACATATTTCACCTCGTGTACTTCGGCAGTGGTTGTGACCTTATAATTTAAGGTCAAGTCCCCTATAATCTCTACTAACAAATTAGTCATTATTCTGCACTTTTTTTTTATAGAATAGAATACTCAGTTATTGATATGACTATTATGCTCCTTTACTAGTAGCTATTTAAGAATTCATACACAGAGACAACTCAATCTTCTGGCCTTTTACTAGTATTAGCAATTGCCATATTTTTTTTAATTTCATTTTGTCATGCAACAACCTATGTTGCTGTCATGGGGAGAGGGTGGGGTTAAATTCAAAACGCAGAGTCCATTCAACTGTTGAAGCAATCTACAATAGGTAAGTATATGGTAAATCATCTAGTGCCTCCTCAACATGATGGTTATCACTCACGTCCACAAACAATCCTCTTAGAACCTCTATGTTATAATTGCGAACTATACCCACTATATTTTTCAGGTATTCTACATCATTTATCATCTCTGTTATCACCACATGTATATCGTGGTTATCTGGAGTGATCACCCTAAGTTCGGGGCTCGGGATGGGCTGTCTAGCAATCAGCTCAAAATCCCCGAGAAGCAATCTGAAGCAGACTCTCATTATCTGGTGCTAGGGTAAAAGAATGTGGATCATTCTTAGCCTTCAACCAACCTCTTACATCTTTTTGTCTATAGAAGCATATTGTTGCTACGACATATTTCACCTTGTGTACTTCGGCAGTGGTTGTGACCTTATAATTTAAGGTAAAGTCCCCTGGAATCTCCAGCAACAAATTTGCCATTGTTCTGCACTTTTTTTATAAAATAGAATACTCAGTTATTGATATGACTATTATGCTCCTTTACTAGTAGCTATTAAAGAATTCATACATAGAGACAACTCAGTATTCTGGCCTTTTACTAGTATTGGCACTTTCCATATTTTCATTTTAATTTCATTTTGCCATGCAACAACCTATGTTGCTCTCATGGGGAGGGGAAAGGGGTTAAATTCATAACGCAGAGCCCATTCAACTGCTGAAGCAATCTACAATAGGTAAGTATATGGTAAATCATCTGGTACCTCCTCAACATGATGGTTATCACTCACGTTGACAAACGATCCTCTCAGAACCTCTATGTTATAATTGCGGACTATACCCACTATATTTTTCAGGTATTCTACATCCTTTATTATCTCAGTTATCACCACATGTATATCGTGGTTATCTGGAGTGATCACCCTAAGTTCGGGGCACGGGATGGGCTGTCTAGCAATCATCTTGAAATGCAAAATATGTTAACCTCGTGAAGTAGTCTGAAGCAGCCTCTGATCATATGGTGTTGGGGTAAAAGATTGTGAATCATTCTTAGCCTTCAACCAACCTCTTAAATCTTCTTGTCTATAGAAGCGTATTATTGCTACGACATATTTCACCTCGTGTACTTCGGCAGTGGTTGTGACCTTATAATTTAAGGTCAAGTCCCCTAGAATCTCCACCAACAAATTTGCCATTGTTCTGCACTTTTTTTATAGAAAAGAATACTCAGTTATTGATATGACTATTATGCTCCTTTACAAGTAGCTATTAAAGAATTCATACACAGAAACAACTCAATCTTCTGGCCTTTTACTAGTGTTGGCACTTGCCATATTTTTCTTTTAATTTCATTTTGTCATGCAACAACCTTTGTTGCTGTCATGGGGAGAGCGATGGGTTAAATTTGAAACGCAGAGCCCCTTCAACTGCTGAAGCAATCTACAACAGGTAAGTATATGGTAAATCATCTGGTGTCTCCTCAACATGATGGTTATCACTCACGTCCACAAACGATCCTTTCAGAACCTCTATGTTGTAATTGCGGACTATACCCACTATATTTTTCAAGTAATCTACATCCTTTATCATCTCTGTTATCACCACATATATATATATATCGTGGTTATCTGGAGTGATCACCCTAAGTTTGGGGCACGGGATGGGCTGTCTAGCAATCAACTCAAAATCTCCAAGAAGAAGTCTGAAGCAGCCTCTGATTATCCGGTGCTGGGGTAAAAGAATGTGGATCATTCTTAGCCTTCAACCAACCTCTTAAATCTTCTTGTCTATAGAAGCGTATTGTTGCTACGACATATTTAACCTCGTGTACTTCGGCAGTGGTTGTGACCTTATAATAAAAGGTCAAGTCCCCTAGAATCTCCACCAACAAATTAGTCATTGTTCTGCACTTTTTTAATAGAATATAATACTCAGTTATTGATATGACTGTTATGCTCCTTTACTAGTAGCTATTAAAGAAATCATATACAGAGACAACTTAGTATTTTAGCCTTTTACTAGTATTGGCACTTGCCATATTTTCCTTTTAATTTTATTTTGCCATGCAACAACCTGTGTTGTTGTCATGGAGAGGGGGAAGGGGTTAAATTCGAAATGCAGAGCCCATTCAACTACTGAAGCAATCTACAATAGGTAAGTATTTGGTAAATCATCTGGTGCCTCCTCAACATGATGGTTATCACTTACGTCTACAAACGATCCTCTCAGAACCTCTATGTTATAATTGCGGACTATACCCACTATATTTTTCAGGTATTCTACATCCTTTATCATCTATGTTATCACCACAAGTATATTGTGGTTATCTGGAGTGATCACCCTAATTTCGGGACTCGGAATGGTTATCTAGCAATCAGCTCGAAATACAAAATATGTTGACCCCGTGAAGCAGTTTGAAGCAGCCTCTGATCATCTAGTGCTGGGGTAAAAGAATGTGAATCATTCTTAGCCTTCAACCAACCTCATAAATCTTATTGTCTATAGGAGCGTATTGTTACTACGACATATTTCATCTCGTGTACTTCGGTAGTGGTTGTGACCTTATAATTTAAGGTCAAGTCCCCTGGAATCTCCACCGACAAATTAGTCAATGTTCTGCACTTTTTTTATATAATAGAATACTCAGCCATTGATTTGACAATTATGCTTTTTTACTAGTAGCTATTAAGGAATTCATACACAAAGAAAACTCAATATTCTGGCATTTTACTAGTATTGGTGCTTGTCATATTTTCCTTTTAATTTCATTTTGCCATACAATAACCTGTGTTGCTGTCATGGGGAGGGGGAAGGGGTTAAATTCGAAACGCAGAGCCTATTCAACTGCTGAAGCAATCTACAACAGGTAAGTATATGGTAAATCATCTGGTGCCTCCTCAACATGATGGTTATCACTCACGTCCACAAACGATCCTCTCAGAACTTTTATGTTATAATTGCGAACTATACCCACTATATTTTTTAGATATTCTACATCCTTTATCATCTCTGTTATCACCATATGTATATCGTGGTTATCTAGAGTGATCGCTCTAAGTTTGGGGCTCGGGATGGGCGGTCTAGCAATTCGCTCGAAATGCAAAACATGTTGACCCCGTGAAGCAGTCTGAAGCAGCCTCTTATCATCTGGTGCTGGGGTAAAAGAATGTGAATCATTCTTAGCTTTCAACCAACCTCTTAAATCTTCTTGTTTATAGGAGCGTATTGTTGCTACGACATATTTCACCTCGTGTACTTCGGTAGTGGTTGTGATCTTATAATTTAAGGTTAAGTCCCCTAGAATCTCCACTGACAAACTAGCCATTGTTTTGCACTTTTTTGATAGAATAGAATACTCAGCCATTGATTTGACAATTATGCTCCTTTACTAGTAGTTATTAAAGAATTCATACACAAAGAAAACTCAGTATTCTGGCATTTTACTTGTATTGGCGCTTGCCATATTTTCATTTTAATTTCATTTTGCCATGCAACAACCTGTGTTGCTATCATGGGGAGGGGGAGGTGGTTAAAATCAAAATGCAAAGCCCATTCACTCGATGAAGCAATCTTCAACAGGTAAGTATATGGTAAATCATCTGGTGCCTCCTCAACATGGTTATCACTCACGCCCCACAAACGATCCTCTCAGAACCTCTATGTTATAATTGCGGACTATACCCACTATATTTTTCAGGTATTCTACATTTTTTATCATGTCTGTTATCACCACATATATATCATGGTTATCTGGAGTGATCACCCTAATTTCGGAGCCCTGGATGGACTGTCTAGCAATCAGCTTGAAATGTAAAGTATGTTGACCCCGTGAAGTAGTCTAAAGCAGCCTCTGATCATCTGGTGCTGGGGTAAAAGAATGTGGATCATTCTTAGCCTTCAACCAACCTCTTAAATCTTCTTTTCTATAGACATATTTCACTTTGTGTACTTCGGCAGTGGTTGTGACCTTATAATTTAAGGTCAAGTTCCCTAGAATCTCCACCAACAAATTAGCCATTGTTCTACACTTTTTTAGAATAATATAGTTTCATTTAGAATCATTCTTATTTTTTGATGAACAAATTATTATTATTATTATTATTATTATTATTATTATTATTATTATTAAATGTGTACTTTATCTTTTTTAGAATAACTTAATAAAGAAATGAGATGAAGCGAAATAAATGAAAAAAAAGCACATTGCATTAATATAATATATGATAATGATAATGCATACATAATTTGATAAATTCTATATTCTATATGAGATGCATGAATACAATGTATATTCACTAAATTCCATATTCTATATGAGATGCATGCCATGAATACATAATATGTAAATTTACAAAGTGGTATTCTACTTTCTTGAGGGCTTCTTTCTTGACCATTAATTGTTCTCTGAAGAGCTGGGCTTCTTTCTTGACCATTAATAGTAATCTGGAGAGCTGGGGAGGGGTGTTCTCTGGAGAGCTGGGGGGTGTTCTCCTGAAAGCTTGGGGGTGTTCTCTGGAGAGTTATGGAGGGTGTTCTCCCCCTGAGAGCTAGGGGGTGTTCTCCCGAGAGCTGGAGGAAGTGTTCACCGAAGAGCTGGGGAGGGGAGGGGGTCAGTTTCGAAACATAGAGCCCATTCACCCGCTGAAGCAATCTCCAACAGGTAAGTATATTGTAAATCATCTGGTGCCTCCCCAACATGGTTATCACTCATATCCACAAATGATCCTCTCAGAACTTCTATGTTATAATTGCGAACTATACCCACTATATTTTTTAGGCATTCTACATCCTTTATCATCTCTGTTATCACAACATATATATATCATGGTTATCTGGAGTGATCACCCTAAGTTCGAAGCCTGGGATGGGCTGTCTAGCAATCAGCTCAAAATGCAAAATATGTTAACCTCGTGATGCAGTCTGAAGCAACCTCTGATCATCTTGTGCTGGGGTAAAAGAATGTGGATCATTCTTAGCCTTCAACCAACCTCTTAAATCTTCTTGTCTATAGAAGCGTATTATTGCTACGACATATTTCACCTCGTGTACTTCGGCAGTGGTTGTGACCTTATAATTTAAGGTCAAGTCTCCTAGAATCTCCACCAACAAATTTGCCATTGTTCTGCACTTTTTTTTATAGAAAAGAATACTCAGTTATTGATATGACTATTATGCTCCTTTACTAGTAGCTATTAAAGAATTCATACACAGAGACAACTCAATCTTCTGGCCTTTTACTAGTGTTGGCACTTGCCATATTTTCCTTTTAATTTCATTTTGTCATGCAACAACCTGTGTTGCTGTCATGGGGAGAGGGAGGGGTTAAATTTGAAACGCAGAGCACATTCAACTACTGAAGCAATCTACAATAGGTAAGTATAAGGTAAATCATCTGGTGTCTCCTCAACATGATGGTTATCACTCACGTCCACAAACGATCCTTTCAGAACCTCTATGTTGTAATTGCGGACTATACCCACTATATTTTTCAAGTATTCTACATCCTTTATCATCTCTGTTATCACCACATATATATATCGTGGTTATCTGGAGTGATCACCCTAAGTTTGGGGCACGGAATGGGTTGTCTAGCAATCAGCTCAAAATCTCCGAGAAGAAGTCTGAAGCAGCTTCTGATTATCTGGTGCTGGGGTAAAAGAATGTGGATCATTCTTAGCCTTCAACCAACCTCTTAAATCTTCTTGTCTATAGAAGCGTATTGTTGCTACGACATATTTAACCTCGTGTACTTCGGCAGTGGTTGTGACCTTATAATTTAAGGTCAAGTCCCCTGGAATCTCCACCAACAATTAGCTATTGTTCTGTACTTTTTTGATAGAATATAATACTCAGTTATTGATATGACTATTATGCTCCTTTACTAGTAGCTATTAAAGAATTCATACACAGAGACAACTCAGTATTTTGGCTTTTTACTAGTATTGGCACTTGCCATATTTTCTTTTTAATTTTATTTTGCCATGCAACAACCTGTGTTGTTGTCATGGGGAGGGGGAAGGGGTTAAATTCGAAATGCAGAGCCCATTCAACTACTGAAGCAATCTACAATAGGTAAGTATTTGGTAAATCATCTGTTGCCTCCTCAACATGATGGTTATCACTTACATCTACAAACGATCCTCTCAGAACCTCTATGTTATAATTGCGGACTATACCCACTATATTTTTCAGGTATTCTACATCCTTTATCATCTATGTTATCACCACAAGTATATTGTGGTTATCTGGAGTGATCACCCTAAGTTCGGGACTCAGAATGGCTGTCTAGCAATCAGCTCGATATACAAAATATGTTGACCCCGTGAAGCAGTCTGAAGCAGCCTCTGATCATCTAGTGCTGGGGTAAAAGAATGTGAATCATTCTTAGCCTTCAACCAACCTCTTAAATCTTCTTGTCTATAGGAGCGTATTGTTGCTACGACAAATTTCACTTCGTGTACTTCGGTAGTGGTTGTGACCTTATAATTTAAGGTCAAGTTCCCTAGAATCTCCACCAACAAATTAGCCATTGTTCTACACTTTTTTAGAATAATATAGTTTCATTTAGAATCATTCTTATTTTTTGATGAACAAATTATTATTATTATTATTATTATTATTATTATTATTATTATTATTAAACATGTACTTTATCTTTTTTAGAATAACTTAATAAAGAAACGAGATGAAGCGAAATAAATGAAAAAAAGCACATTGCATTAATATAATATATGATAATGATAATGCATACATAATTTGATAAATTCTATATTCTATATGAGATGCATGAATACAATGTATATTCACTAAATTCCATATTCTATATGAGATGCATGCCATGAATACATAATATGTAAATTTCAAAGCGGTATTCTACTTTTTTGAGGGCTTTTTTCTTGACCATTAATTGTTCTCTGAAGAGCTGGGCTTCTTTCTTGACCATTAATAGTAATCTGGAGAGCTGGGGAGGGGTGTTCTCTAGAGAGCTGGGGGGTGTTCTCTGGAGAGTTAGGTATGGTGTTCTCCCCCTGAGAGCTAGGGGGTGTTCTCCCGAGAGCTGGAGGAAGTGTTCACCGAAGAGCTGGGGAGGGGAGGGGGTTAGTTTCGAAATGCAGAGCCCATTCACCCGCTGAAACAATCTCCAACAGGTAAGTATATGGTAAATCATCTGGTGCCTCCCCAACATGGTTATCACTCATATCCACAAATGATCCTCTCAGAACTTCTATGTTATAATTGCGGACTATACCCACTATATTTTTCAGGCATTCTACATCCTTTATCATCTCTGTTATCACAACATATATATATCATGGTTATCTGGAGTGATCACCCTAAGTTCGAAGCCTGAGATGGGCTGTCTAGCAATCAGCTCAAAATGCAAAATATGTTAACCTCGTGATGCAGTCTGAAGTAACCTCTGATCATCTGGTGCTGGGGTAAAAGAATGTGGATCATTCTTAGCCTTCAACCAACCTCTTAAATCTTCTTGTCTATAGAAGCATATTGTTGCTACGATATATTTAACCTCGTGTACTTCGGCAGTGGTTGTGACCTTATAATTTAAGGTCAAGTCCCTTGGAATCTCCACCAACAAATTAGCCATTGTTCTGCACTTTTTTGATAGAATATAATACTCAGTTATTGATATGACTATTATGCTCCTTTACTAGTAGCTATTAAAGAATTCATACACAGAGACAACGCAGTATTTTGGCCTTTTACTAGTATTGGCACTTGCCATATTTTCCTTTTAATTTTATTTTGCCATGCAACAACCTGTGTTGTTGTCATGCGGAGGGGGAAGGGGTTAAATTCGAAATGCAGAGCCCATTCAACTACTGAAGCAATCTACAATAGGTAAGTATTTGGTAAATCATCTGGTGCCTCCTTAACATGATGGTTATCACTTACGTCTACAAATGATCCTCTCAGAACCTCTATGTTATAATTGCGGACTATACCCACTATATTTTTCATGTATTCTACATCCTTTATCATCTATGTTATCACCACAAGTATATTGTGGTTATCTGGAGTGATCACCCTAAGTTCGGGACTCGGAATGGCTGTCTAGCAATCAGCTCGAAATACAAAATATGTTGACCCCGTGAAGCAGTCTGAAGCAGCCTCTGATCATCTAGTGCTGGGGTAAAAGAATGTGAATCATTCTTAGCCTTCAACCAACCTCTTAAATCTTCTTGTCTATAGGAGCGTATTGTTGCTACGACATATTTCACCTCGTGTACTTCTGTAGTGGTTGTGACCTTATAACTTAAGGTCAAGTTCCCTAGAATCTCCACCAACAAATTAGCCATTGTTCTACACTTTTTTAGAATAATATAGTTTCATTTAGAATCATTCTTATTTTTTGATGAACAAATTATTATTATTATTATTATTAAACGTGTACTTTATCTTTTTTAGAATAACTTAATAAAGAAACGAGATGAAGCAAAATAAATGAAAAAAAGCGCATTGCATTAATATAATATATGATAATGATAATGCATACATAATTTGATAAATTCTATATTCTATATGAGATGCATGAATACAATGTATATTCACTAAATTCCATATTCTATATGAGATGCATGCCATGAATACATAATATGTAAATTTACAAAGTGGTATTCTACTTTCTTGAGGGCTTCTTTCTTGACCATTAATTGTTCTCTGAAGAGCTGGGCTTCTTTCTTGACCATTAATAGTAATCTGGAGAGCTGGGGAGGGGTGTTCTCTGGAGAGCTGGGGGGTGTTCTCCTGAAAGCTTGGGGGGTGTTCTCTGGAGAGTTATGGAGGGTGTTCTCCCCCTGAGAGCTAGGGGGTGTTCTCCCGAGAGCTGGAGGAAGTGTTCACCGAAGAGCTGGGGAGGGGAGGGGGTCAGTTTCGAAACGCAGAGCCCATTCACCCGCTGAAGCAATCTCCAACAGGTAAGTATATGGTAAATCATCTGGTGCCTCCCCAACATGGTTATCACTCATATCCACAAATGATCCTCTCAGAACTTCTATGTTATAATTGCGGACTATACCCACTATATTTTTTAGGCATTCTACATCCTTTATCATCTCTGTTATCACAACATATATATATCGTGGTTATCTGGAGTGATCACCCTAAGTTCGAAGCCTGAGATGGGCTATCTAGCAATCAGCTCAAAATGCAAAATATGTTAACCTCGTGATGCAGTCTGAAGTAACCTCTGATCATCTGGTGCTGGGGTAAAAGAATGTGGATCATTCTTAGCCTTTAACCAACCTCTTAAATCTTCTTGTCTATAGAAGCGTATTGTTGCTATGACATATTTAACCTCGTGTACTTCGGCAGTGGTTGTGACCTTATAATTTAAGGTCAAGTCCCCTGGAATCTCCACCAACAAATTAGCCATTGTTCTGCACTTTTTTGATAGAATATAATACTCAGTTATTGATATGACTATTATGCTCCTTTACTAGTAGCTATTAAAGAATTCATACACAAAGACAACTCAGTATTTTGGCCTTTTACTAGTATTGGCACTTGCCATATTTTCCTTTTAATTTTATTTTGCCATGCAACAACCTGTGTTGTTGTCATGGGGAGGGGGAAGGGGTTAAATTCGAAATACAGAGCCCATTCAACTACTGAAGCAATCTACAATAGGTAAGTATTTGGTAAATCATCTGGTGCCTCCTCAACATGATGGTTATCACTTACGTCTACAAACGATCCTCTCAGAACCTCTATGTTATAATTGCGGACTATACCCACTATATTTTTCAGGTATTCTACAACCTTAATCATCTCTGTCACCACAAGTATATTGTGGTTATCTGGAGTGATCACCCTAAGTTCGGGGCTCGAAATGGCTGTCTAGCAATCAGCTCGAAATACAAAATATGTTGACCCCGTGAAGCAGTTTGAAGCAGCCTCTGATCATCTAGTGCTGGGGTAAAAGAATGTGAATCATTCTTAGCCTTCAACCAACCTCTTGAATCTTCTTGTCTATAGGAGCATATTGTTGCTACAACATATTTCACCTCGTGTACTTCGGTAGTGGTTATGACCTTATAATTTAAGTTCAAGTCCCCTGGAATTTCCATTAACAATTCAGCCATTGTTCTACACTTTTTTTATAGAAAAAAAAAGAAGAAAACAATGCAGTCAATTTTCCAACTAGAAGAAGATACATTAAGAAACAAAGCACCACCACTTATAAAAAAGTTTAATATGAACGAGAATGCAGAATAGTGATGATGGAATTAGAAACTCATATGAAGAAAGAAAAAAAACATCTAACATGAACAAATAAATAAATAAATAAATTAAAAAAGATAGAAAACAATGAAATCAATAATTTAAAAAGAAGAAGATACATCATGAAAACAGAGCTTACATGTATTCTTCGAAAGACTGGAGTTTGAATGAGGTATATGTGTGACAACTCTAATTTATAGGAATTACTAATCTTATAGTATTTATTTTTTTCTTAATAAAATCATGTTTATAGAATACTAAGCCATTGATATGATAATTATGCTCCTTTACTTGTAGCTATTAAAGAATTTATACACAGAAACAATTCAGTATTCTGGATTTAGCATTTGCCATATTTTTCTTTCAGTTTCATTTTGCCATGCAGTTGTTGTCATGAGATCACAACTTTATATATACCATGTAACAACTTTATATACAAATTTGGTGACTAGTGAAGTTTTTATTTATGTCTCTTTATTTTTTCTTTATATATAATAATAATAAAGGTTAACAAGTTAATAAGTTCCTAAACTGACATTAGATGGTATTATTGTTGATCTTCAACTACTTTTATACTATAAAATAGAACTTTAAAGATATAAGACTAAGATGTTTATATCATTGTGATGACATAATATATCATTCTTTTATATATATAATAAAATTATTTCTTTCTATTGCTATGTGAAATGAACATATTTACAAGAAAATATATCTTTAATTAATATTTATTTTTTATTATTCTAAATTTATAATAACAATTTATTATCTAAATTGTTTGTCTTAATAAAAAAGTATTTAAGAATTTTATTTTACCAAACTCGTCGTCTTCACTCCAAATTCTATAAAAAAATAAATCAATGAATCTTCACAAAATTTAATTATCGTATGTTATAACTGAAAAAAATAATTATTGTAGCTCAATTTTAGTATCAATCTCTAATAATACAAAAATTAAATTATAATCTCAATTATATTAAAAATTATTGTGATTATTATAAAACATTTATACATTAAACAAAAATTTAAATTCTCCTCGCAGTTTGATGCTAGTAATAATAATAATAATAGAAATGCTACTCATTTGTTAACAAACCATCCTTTAATCACCCTTTGAATCTAATTAATTAACTATCATATTTTTTTAATACAACTACCTCCCTATTTTTTAGAAAAATGCTATCCGATAAATTTAATTTAACTTGTATTTTTAAATTTTCTTAGTTTCTTATTATTATCATTAAGTTCAAAATTTCTACTAATACAATACGTCATTTTTATTCTTTTAAAAATATTCTTTTACATAATTGAATAGAACGTTCAAATTTTATATTATTTTATATTTATCTAATATATCCCTAAATAGGAAGCAATGAAAGAGGTCCTAACTCACATAGCCATGCATATAAATGTGAAAATTCACCAACACAGGTTAATAATAGTAACATGGCACAGGATTCGGTGGTCCAGGAACCTTTGGACCACTTAGTGGTCCAAGTAGAAAACATGTTTTTAGAATTTTTTTATCAATTGCTACGTAGTCCTTGAACTAATTTTAATTACAAATCAACCTCATATATTTTATTTAATTATAAAAATAATTTTTTATTTTATAAATTATTATTTTATCAATTATTTATTATATTTATTAACAATCAAATACAAAAATAACAACCAATTATATCCTCCATTCATCCTAATAATTCCAATTGATTAAAAAATTAACTTTGATCTCGTTACGTTCGTCCATGGCTTCCAAATCATGTTTCCTTGAAATTCAATCGATTGGTTTTTCAAAACAATCGATTGAAAGATAACTCAATCGATTGGTTTACACTATATCACAAAACAATCGATTGAAAGTTGTAAGGTAGAATGGTAAAAAGCTTATACCAATCGATTGTTTATACTTTCCAATCGAATGAATGCCTCAAAACAATCGATTGTTGTTGTTACTCAATCGATTGGATTCACGAAAACAACATGGATTTGCCAAATACAATCGATTGGAAAGTGATGACATTGAAGTTTTAGCCAAATTCAATCGATTGGTAATGTAATCCAATCGATTGGAAGGTGATGAAGTTGAATGTTTTGCTAATTTCAATCGATTGGTAATGGTACATAAAATTAATTTATAGATTGGTAATTTATAAAATTAATTTTGCCGATCAATAGTACCTTTTGCTTTTATTCAAGTAAGGCAGAGTAAAAAATACAAAAAGTATATGATATTGATAAGGTAGCAGAGTATCAAGTAGTAAGTATGCTTAATTTATTTATTTGTGTTATGTACAAATTTAGTTTCGTTAAAATATTAGTAACCAGTGCTCTAATTTTTGTAAATATGTTTTGGGATAAGTGTTTGCAATTAGTTAAATGTTAGAATATATTGAGTAAATTTTTTTAATATATTTAGAGTTAAAATAAAATTGAGGTTAAAAAACGCATTTAAGCCAATGAGAGAAGTTTATTACGCATATAAGCCAAACAAGAATCTGATACAAGAATTCACCAAAGTACACTTTAATGTAATTCGAAACAACTTTATTCGAATTACATTCCTTAATAATTCAAATCAATACAGCTCCAATTATTCCCAACCATTGCATACAAATAATTCGAATCAACTTAGAACGAATTATAAAAGCATAATTCGAATTGTATCAATTCGAATTAGTAGGAACACGTGAGTAGGAGGAAGTTCGAATCAAATTGATTCGAATTACTCACATTTCGAATCAAATGGTAATTCGAATTACACATTGTACAATAAGATACTAGAAAAAATACTATATAATATAAAAAAATATACTAAAAGAAGTATAAAATAAGATTATAGTAAATTAATTTTAGTATAAAATTATTAAATATAAATTAATTTTAACTCCTATTAGTACATTGAATTAAAAATAACATATAAAAATGTACTTGTATTTATTAAATTTTAATAACATATAAAAATTTAATGACTTTTTAAATATTTTTTTATAATAGGAGTACATTTTTATATACTTTAAATACTTTATATAAAAATGTACTTGTATTTATCATACAAAAATAAAGTGTTGTGCCAATATAATAACATTATAATATTTTAAATCAATTTTTTTCTAGGATTTTAGATTAAAAGCAGCACATGAAAAAGTATTATTGGTATTTTAAAGCTAACTTAATTAAATAAGATAGAACTGTATTCTTTAGGATTTTATGTACATAATTAGGCTAATTTTTTTTTAATATTGATCAAAGATGTGTGTTACACTATGTTATTTGGTTTCAGGTAAGTTTTACTCTACTATAATTTTTTTTTTACTTTTCAGAAGACACAAATCTAAAAAATTTTATAAATTAATTTAAAAGAAAATATCATTGACGTTTTATAAATTTTATGTACCATTACCAATCGATTGAAATTGGCAAAACATTCAACTTCATCACCTTCCAATCGATTGGATTACATTACCAATCGATTGAATTTGGCTACAACTTCAATGTCATCACTTTTCAATCGATTGTATTTGGCAAATCCATGTTGTTTTCGTGAATTCAATCGATTGAGTAACAACAACAATCGATTGTTTTGAGGCATTCATTCGATTGGAAAGTATAAACAATCGATTGCTATAAGCTTTTTACCATTCTACCTTACAACTTTCAATCGATTGTTTTGTGATATAGTGTAAACTAATCGATTGAGTTATCATTCAATCGATTGTTTTGAAAAACCAATCGATTGAATTTCAAGGAAACACGATTTGGAAGCCATGGACGAACGTAACGAGATCAAAGTTAATTTTTTAATCAATTGGAATTATTAGGATGAATGGAGGATATAATTGGTTGTTATTTTTGTATTTGATTGTTAATAAATATAATAGATAATTGATAAAATAATAATTTATAAAATAAAAAACTATTTTTATAATTAAATAAAATATATGGGATTGATTTGTAATTAAAATTAGTTTAAAGACTACGTAGCAATTGATAAAAAAACGCTAAAAATATGTTTTCTACTTGGACCACTTAGTGGTCCAAAGATTCCAGGATCACCGAATCCTGTGCCTAGTAACATGCAACTACTAACACACACATGTTTGAACAAGGTTTAAGTTACTTACTAATCCTAAGTCCTCTTATGAATGAAGGAAAATAAATAATGAAGCATTAAGTGTAGAACTAGAAGTTCCTTGACATAGGACTGCACATGAATCGGATCGGATTGAATATAGCCTAAAATTCTATCCGATCTACACTGCATTTATCGAATCGGATCGGATACGATATCTGCATTTTTTCAGGCTGGATCCGATCCGATCCGATCCACATACTTGTGGATCAGATCGGATCGGATATCGGGTATATCCGCATAATTCAAAAAAACTATTTTAAAATTTTGTTTGGCTGTTTTTACAAAAAAATATCCAGAAAATTTATTTTTCACCTTTTTATGCCTATTTACTTCTAAAATATTATCAATAAAAGTTCTCTTGAATAACAAAAACAAAATAATAACACAAGATTTAAGTTTTATTATTCTAAGTTGAAGTACAACATAAAAAATTAAAAACAAGATATCATAAAATTCATAAAATAACACACTAAAATGTATATCACATTAAGGTTTACTTTCTTAAACTATGTTATTTATATCATAATTATATGAGATGTGCGGATATGCGAATTTGCAGATCGAATCCGCGGATATCACTGGCAAATCCGCAATCCGATCCAAACATAGTGCGGATCGGATCTGATCCGATCCGATGACTCTGCGGATCGGATAATATCCGCAAAATTCAGATCGGATGCGGATAATTACCGTGGATATGCGAATATTATCCTATCCATGTGCAGCCCTACCTTGACATTCCTTCTTTTCATAGTGATTTTATTCCTTCTTTTTATAGAAGTTCCTTGACATTCCTTCTTTTAATAGTCATCACACTTTTTTTTATCTTTATTTTTTAATTATATGTCTGATTCATTTTTTAAATCTGTTTTTAGAATTTGACTGAAAAAAAAAGAAAAAAAGGGTAAAACAATACTATAAAAAATAACTAAAAATTTATAATAATACTTGTACCTTCCCGGTATCCTCGGCCAAATATCCCAATATCCTCAGCCAACAAACCACAAAACCAAGACTAAGTCCACCAACTTAAACCTTGCCGATATCCTCGCATAACAGAATTCAGAATTCCAATCCTAATAACAACAAAGCCGAGCATTACTCGAATATCCACTTATTTAAATAGACGAACATAATTCGTCAAGGCAAGTGAAAAAGAGAGCAGTGAGTAATCGGCGGTTCATAAGAGATACCAACAATTGTCCGCACTCTTCGTTTCTCAGTTTTATTTCTTAACGTTTTGTTTTTAAGATTCTTATACCCTTAACTAACTTGGGCATCAGAATCTTTTTTGCACGGTCCACGCTGAGGTCAACGGTTCACAGGAGCAAGCTTCCGAGTCCACTCCTAGCCGTGACACCGACAACACTTCGGAAGCACACTCTGGACAGAACAATTGGCGCCCACCGTGGGGCTTCGATTTTTCTTTTACTTTTGAGTTTAACCCCATACACCTTGTGCTCTTTTTTACTTTTTTAGGAGCTGAAGCATGACGGATCAATCGAGCACTCATCAACATGTGGGTCCCGACCTCGTAGCAGTAAACGCAGCGCTGCTCGCAGAAAATCAGCGAATGGCCGAGTTACTGGCCACATTGCAGAATAAATGTGAAAGGAAAAATGTCAGTAAGGAAGTGAACACTGACCAACAAGACGAACACCAATCAGAGTCCAACGCCAAGACAGAGGAGAACACCCCGAAAACAGGGAGGCGGCGAGCTAATCCCTTTTCTTGCGAAATTATGAGCTTTAAGATGCCTCAGAACTTTACACTCCCCATGACGCTGGTACCTTATAAGGGGATCGGAGATCCTAAGATTCATGTTACTAAATTTGAATCCATGATGTTCCTCAATAGTGACTCTGATCCCATATTATGTCGTTCCTTTCCTACTTTTTTAGATGGTGTTGCGCTGTTGTGGTTTTCCAATTTGCCTGCAGGTTTGATAACGAGTTTTGACGATTTCTCCAAGCTGTTTATTAATCAGTTCGCGGCCTCCAAGATTTACGTATGGGACTCAGACTACCTCAGTACTATTAAGCAAGGACTGCACGAGAGCCTGAAAGACTATATGACCCGCTTTACAACGGCGGCCATGGAGATTCCTGACCTTAATCCCGAAGTCTAACTGCATGCCATAAAAAGCGGCTTGCGACCAGGAAAACTCCAAGAAGCCATAGCAGTAGCAAAGCCGAAGACACTAGAGGAGTTCCGAGAAAAGGCAACCGGTCAGATAGAAATAGAAGAGTTGCGAGAAAATCGGCGGAGTGAAAGGCAGCCAAACAAAAGGGATGAGGATAAGCCAACGGCCAAAGACACTAAGAAACCTTTCAGGCTGATACCTAAGTACGATTCGTACACAAGATTCAACACCAGAAGAGAAGACATCATCAAGGAGATACTACATAACAAACTAATAAAGCCACCAAGCAGAGCCGGCTCATATTAAGACCAGTGTTATGTGGACAAATCCAAACACTGCGCTTTTCATCAGAAGTTTGGCCACACCACTGATGAATGTGTGGTCGCAAAAGACCTTTTGGAAAGACTAGTACAACAAGGGCACCTGGACAAATACATCAGTAACAAAACGAGGACGACCTTAGACGACCCTAACGATCGACGCCAAGAACGAACTCCACACACCTTGGACAAAGCCAGAACCCAACCCCCACCAGCCAGGGGAATTATCAATTGCATCTCAGGAGGATTCGCGAGCGGGGATCAAACAAGCTCGGCACAAAAGCGCCGATAGAGGGACATGTTAACACTCCAGCGGACAGCCGAGGCGTTAACCATAAAACCAAGAATACCCAACATATCTTTCAAACAGTTAGATTGTCTAACCAACTCTGATAATCTGGATGACCTTGTAGTAATTTCTATCCAGGCGGGTGACCTCCTAGTAAAGAAAGCCCTCCTCGACCCTGGCAGCAGTGCTGACGTCCTTTTCTATTCAACTTTCAAAAGGATGAAACTCAGTGAACGAACTCTGCTACCATCCTCAGGGGAGCTAATTGGATTCTCAAGGGAGCGCGTGTCAATCCTAGGCAGCATCTGGCTGAAAATGACCTTAGGAGAACATCCCATGAGCAAAACAAAGGATGTGCAGTTCCTCGTAGTCGATTGCATTAGCCCATATAATATCATTCTGGGCAGGCCTTTCCTAAATTCCTTTGGTGCCATTGTTTCCACGCTCCATTTATGTGTCAAATTTCAGGTACAAGAGGACCAAATAGCCACCATACATTCCGACCACATTGAAGCTCGCAGGTGTTACAATGAAAGCTTGAAAATCAGAGCAGACATCCGACAAAGAGCCAGACCGACTCACAGAACATACAACGTTGCTAATATCTTGGGCATTGCCGAGCTCGATCCAAGAGGAGACCTCCATGACAAACCAACACCAATCGACAAACTTGAAAAGGTACAATTAGATGACAACGTTAACCACTACACTCACATTAGCTCTTCTCTCCTTTCAGGAACAAAACAGAAGATAACAAGCCTACTTCGGCAGAATGCCGACCTTTTTGCATGGACCCCGGCGGATATGCCTGGCATTGATCCGAGCCTCATAGCCACAAATTACAAATAGATCCAAGGGCACGACCTATTTCCCAAATGAAGCGCAACATAGGATACGAGAAACGTGCAGCATGTCTCGAAGAAACCGAGAAGCTCCTCCGAGCAGGGTTCATAGAAGAGCGTCGATTCACAACATGGCTATCAAACGTAGTTATGGTAAGAAAAGCCTCAAGTAAGTGGCGAATGTGCGTTGATTTCACTAACTTGAATAAAGCGTGCCCCAAAGATGCTTATCCACTCCCATGCATAGACAAATTAGTAGATAATACATCAGGATATAATGTTTTAAGCTTTTTAGACGCATATTCTGGTTACAACCAGATATTAATGCATCCAAAGGATAAGGACAAGACAACTTTCATAACTGAATTGGGAAATTACTGTTATACTGTTATGCCCTTCGGACTTAAGAATGCAGGGGCTACCTACCAACACCTCATGGACAAGGTCTTCAACAAGCAAATAGGGAGAAATCTGGAAGTATACGTTGACGACATGGTCGTCAAAACTCAACAAGAGCACACCCATGATGTCGACCTAGAAGAAGTGTTTGGTCAATTAAGAAAACACAACATGCGACTCAACCCGGAGAAGTGCGCCTTCGGAGTTAGAGGAGAGAAGTTCCTGGGCTTCATGCTGACATCAAGAGGCATCGAAGCCAATCCCGAAAAATGTAAAGCAATCATTAACATGAGAAGTCCCCGAACAATAAAGGAAGTCCAACGACTAAATGGAAGGCTAGCCGCACTCTCTCGATTCCTACCAAGTGTATCAACACATTCTCAGCATTTTTTCAACATACTCAAAAGACAAACAAAGTTCAACTGGAACACGGAGTGTGAAACAGCCTTTCAAAAATTGAAATCAATAATCTCGTCACCACCGATCTTACAGAAGCCGAACTTTGAAAAACCACTGTTACTATACTTATCAGTATCCTCAAAGGCCATCAGTTCGGCGCTCGTCACGGAGGTACAAGATAAACAAGAGCCAGTCTACTTCGTCAGCAAAACACTGCAAAATGCCGAACTTAGATACCCGCCAATGGAAAAGCTGGCATACGCACTAATACGGACGGCAAGAAGATTAAGGTACTATTTCCAAAGCAATAAAGTCATCGTTAAGACAAATCATCCCCTGCGGCAGATCACCCGACTCGAGGTCTCGGGAAGACTCACCAAATGGTCGATAGTATTATCCGAATTTGATATAACATATGAGCCGAGGACAACAACAAAAGTGCAGTTCTTAGCAGATTTTCTAGTCGAATTAACAGACCAAGCAGATCATGAGCACACTTGCGAGCTCGATGTAGATGGGGCATCAAACTCAGAAGGATCAGGCGCAGGCGTATACATAACAGACAAATCCGACCTCCAAGCGGAACAGTCAATCAGGTTCTCATTCCAAACAAGTAACAATCAAGTCGAGTATGAAGCTCTACTCACCGGCCTTCGACTTGCACAGTCTTTAAATGTAACACACCTACAAGTATATTGTGACTCACAACTGGTGGTACAACAGGTAACCGAAAATTTTTAGGTAAAGGACCAATTGTTAGAAAAATATCACTCTTCTCGCACGGTAAGAACCTAACCCTCAAGCTTTTCCCACCTCTGACCTGCCTCGCGCTATTCAACTGCATCAACATATCAGAACTACTAAACACCGAAGCCCGTGACTTAACGTCGCTATCAACCCAACCATAAGGGTCATTTTCATCTACAACAACCCCCTTCTTACCCATGCAAACCAGTAAGAAACACTAACAAAATGACAAAGAAAACTAAAAAGTTACCTTTCTTACTCATCATGCCACTCAAAAACAAGATCCAAACTTGCAGAAGCCTAACGGATAGGGGGACAAGGAGTTACTTCGACACATTACCCCACGAAGCCCCCTCCACTTCCCATTAACTACACCTAGCGTCACCCCACTTTCCGCCATAAAAAAAAAACATTCCACATAAATCCCAATTTACAAAGCCCAAAACAAATAAACTTGGCAGGAGGAACACGTTGAACTTGGGAGTTTCCTAGGCAACAAATCCACCTCAACCAAAAGCTCCAACATCTACAGGCCGAGGATATAGAAAGCTCAACATGTTCTTCATGCCGAGCTTGGGGGCTATGTACCTTCCCGATATCCTCGGCCAAATATCCCAATATCCTCGGCCAACAAACCACAAAACCGAGACTAAGTCCACCAATTCAAACCTTGCCAATATCCTCGCATAACAGAATTTAGAATCCCAATCCTATTAACAACAAAGCCGAGCATTACTCGAATATCCACTTATTTAAATAGACAAACATAATTCGTCAAAGCAAGTGAAAAAGAGAGCAGCGAGTAATCGGCGGTTCATAAGAGATACCAACAATCGTCCCCACTCTTCGTTTCTCAGTTTTATTTCTTAACATTTTATTTTTAAGCTTCTTATACCAGTAACTAACTTGGGCATCGGAAACCTTTTTATAGGGTCCACGCTGAGGTCAACGGTTCACAGGAGCAAGCTTCCGAGTCCACTCCTAGCCGTGACACCGACAACACTTCGGAAGCACACTCTGGACGGAACAATACTGACTAATTATTAGTCACACTTTGAGCTTAGAAGATAAACATTTTTTCAATAATTGATAGATTGGATAATTATGTTAAATAAAAAATTTCTTCTATTCATAAGTTAGTCTATGTGATAGTATTAATTATACTGTTAAATTTGAAAAAGCTACAGATAAAGACAAATGTCATAACAAAATTAAATGAGTATAATATGTTCAATCAAATAGATAAATATTAACAGCATTCTATGGTTTTCATTTCAGTTAGATATATTTTTCATGCTTTGAATACAATGTGAAGTAGACAAATTAAAGCTTGTTAATATTTTTTTTCCTAATTGTTGAATTGTTATAAAAAAAAAAGTGTGTTGATTACATAACCATTTTTCAGATTTGGAGGTGTATGTGGCATCAGGTTGGTCTTTATTTAGACTTAAATCAATTTCATTAATCTATTAATCCCTTTAAGTACTAATTATATTTTCTTATTATCTTTGGATGAAAATATAATGGGAGATAAACTGCACTTAATCATCCTTATTCTTCTTGCTGCTCTTGTCTTGTACGTGTTCTAATGACTTATTTGTCATTATATCTTTCTCTATTTCAAGAGAGAAATGTCTTACTTTGTTACCTCCATAAAGTTGTGTGAGAATATTGGTTGAAAAAAAAATAATTTAATCAACAGTTTAAAAATTCGCTCTTCAAGATAAATAAAATCCAATTATCATATATAGAATAAGCATTATTTAAGCTATTGAAGCAATTCAATTGTATGAAATAAAAAAGACATTTATTATCAAAAGTTAATTATTATTATTTTAATCGGTGAATAAGATTGTACACCACTATATTTTAATGATGTAGTGAATTGTTGAAAATTTGTGCATTATATTTTAAGAGTTTGAATGATAATTGTCTTATATGTCTAATATTGTTCATATAGTTTATTAAGTGAATTATTTTAATAATAAAAGAATAATCTTTTTTAGGTTAATACTATTATTGTGTAGGTTGTGCTAAAAAAAAAGAGGTGCTTGAATTGGATTGCTTGATATAAATGACAATGACACTTTTAATCTCAATGACCCAAATTAAAAATTATGACGGCATTAAGATAAAAAGTACAAAGAAATTGAACATTTAAGTGTATATAATTTTTATAGGTATATGAGCATTTAAATAAAAAAAAACGTCAAAACCACCATCTGATTTGGTGGATTATATTATAAAGAAAAAGCAACTGTAAATATGGAATAATACTTTGTAACCAATGTTGTTATAACAATGGATAAACTCAAAGAACTTAAAATGGCATAAAGAATTAATAATTATCTTGCTTTGCATTTTGCCACAGAAAATATTTTACTGTCACAAAAATTTAATAATTATCTTGCTCATTTCACTAATTCCATTACTATCCATTCATAACTGTATCGAATCAAATTTATGTCCTTTCCATATGTATTGTACGGTAAAAATTTTCGTTTTAATTATTAGTACCTTTGAGTTAGTACTTCACAAATATTATTGTAATATTTAAACCATTTTTTTTGTTAAAAATTATTTTTCATTATTGATATTTCATTAAAAAAAATCAAATTTTACTCGATGATAAAAATAAATAGCAGAAAGTCCAAAATATCATTCATATCTTCACAGCCTCACTTATAAATAACAATAACATAATGCTTTTTGACTAATCTTTTTGCTTAATAGAAAACGGTCCTGCTTGCTTAAAATTTTTTATATATTTTTTCAAATAATAACGATGCTCCTTATTTTTTACACCAAATAATATTTAATTACATTGTTTTGTTTTGGATATAAGAAAAAAAATAAAATAAAATAAAATAAAAAATTAAAAAAATAAAATTATTTATATATTATTTGGATGAAAAAAAAAAATAAAAATTTATTTGAATAAAAAAATTATAATAATATAAAATTATATTAATATCCTTATCTATATTGCGGTTTTTAATTTCTATATGGATCAAACGGGTGTGCTTTACTGGATTATGGGAACCGGGAGGGGTTAACAAGGATGTGGTGTCAGGCCTTTCAGAAATCGGACCGTGCGACAATAGATTCGCAAAACCGAGGGTCCGATTTGGTGCCTAGAAAACGGATGGTCCGTTTTGTTGCATGGTGGCCACGCGTCGAGCAGTTGTAGCTCCCCAAGAAGTTGCCCCACAGACGAAAGTGATAGATGCATTAAGGGGTCTCACCCACCATCCGAGTTATTTCATATACAACTATCATTTTGAACCTCAAAACTCCATAGTTGTGCTTTCTTCCTCTGCTGCTGGTGGGTTTGCATGGTGAAGAAGAAAACAAAATGCCAAAAAAAATAAATCTAAAGATGTTGATCGCTCTGAACTTCATATAATGCACTATCTTAGTCATTCTGAATATGTAAGTTTATTTTAATTTTTTTAAATTTTATTATTATAAATATTATTGTTAAAATTTAATTATTGTTATTATTGTTAATATCTGAACTTAGAATTAAGCATAGAATGGTTAGGACTATTTCTAATAATTTTCTTTAAATTTTTCATGATTTTCGGATATAAAAAAATTATTGTTAGTATGTTCATTATTATTATTGTTAGTGTGTTGATGGTATGAACATTGTAGGAGCATGTGGGCAGAACATATACAATAAATGTTGCAGTTTAAAAGAAAAACGCAATAGTTTATTTTTATTTTTTTAAAATTTTTTATTATAATTTTGAAAGAAGGAAAAATATGAAAATATGTAAAAAATAAAGTACAAAATGTTAACGGAATTGTTATTAATTTTTGTATAAAAAAACTTTTTTTTTGAAAAATTTGATGAATATTTAATTATTTATAATTATTAGAACATTAAATATTATTGTTGTGGCTTTGCAAATGTTAACGGAATTGTTATTAATTTTTGTATAAATAAATTTTTTTTTGAAAAATTTGATAAATATTTAATTATTTATAATTATTAGAACATTAAATATTATTGTTGTGGCCTTGCAAATTGGAATAAATAAAAAAACCGAATGGTTATTATTAATTTTTAAAAGTGTGCTACTTTATTCGTAGTTAATTGTAATTATCGTTCTTAGATAGTTAATTATTATTGTTATTAGAATATATTTTAAGAAGGAAATGACAGAAATTATTAATATTTTTGGAAATTTAGTTATAGTTATAGTTATAGTTATAGTTAATAAATAATTGATATTACAAATGATAATAATGTTAAGATTTGATTAGGAAATTCTTTTCCATATCGCAAATAGATAAACAAATACAACATCTCAAGTTTACTAATTTTGTTAAGATTTCATTAGGAATGTATATATATGTATTATGAATCTATTTTTATCTACTTATTAGTTAATGTTATTAATAATTAATTGACTGAAGCACCAATTATTTGTTTTAGTCGAATTATGTTAAAAAATCTATGACACTGGTTTGAAGTAATATTTGTTATTGAGTTAGATGGGCAGATTTTGTTAATGAGTGGCCGTAGCTTAAAAAATGTTGTCCTCTAATAGTAAGTAATATAATAATAGTAGTTAATGAGATGACTAATAATTTATTATATTTCATGCAGAAATTAAGAATGTTGACCTGTGATCATCCAGTTCCGCCAGATCGGTACAACGATCGAGTGGAGGAGCATTTACGAGTTACTGGATTTTATCATGCATCTCAAATTGGTGTCGTACAGAATCAGAAAGCACTCGTGAATGCTCTAATCGAACGCTGGCACCCTGATACACATACGTTTCACCTTCCAATTGGTGAATGTGCTGTAAGTCTTGAAGATGTTGCTCTAATTCTTAGTCTACCGACGGATGGTCTTCCAGTTACTGGGATGACAATGAGTAGCTTCCCAGCGTTGGAGGCGGAGTGTTTGCATCAGTTTGGAGTTGCACCGAGTAAGTCGGAGTGTAGAGGATGCTGCATAAAACTAACTTGGCTGCGGGATCTAAAAGAAAACATTCAGTTGACTGATGAAATAAGTATACAGAGGTATGTGAAGTGTCACATTATGTTGCTGATCGGCATGATCTTGTTTGGGGATAAATCTGGGGCATGTGTGCACTGGAAGTTTCTACCCTTGCTTCGTGATTTTGCCAGTATTGGACAGTATAGTTGGGGATCGGCATGCCTAGCGCACCTCTACAGGGCATTATGCAGGGCATCTCGTTATAACTGTAAGGAAATGGATGGTCCAATAACATTTCTGCTCGGTTGGGCTTGGATGCGAATGCCATACCTATCGCCGGTTCCTAGGGAACCCCACAGTTTTCCACTAGCCAACAGGTAATATTACGTTACAATCTACCTGTAACTTTATATTTAAAATGCAGTTTTGCTAATTGCAAATATGATATTAGGTGGCGTAATTGGGAGCGTGGTGACAGACGATATAGATATCTTAATCTAGCTCACTTTAGGAAGGCCTTTGATGACCTGCAGGAAGGCCAGGTGTGTTTTAATTAAAGAATTCTTAGTTTCGGTTTTGGTGTCCTGAGACATAATTATAAAGCTCTCTTGCATTGTTGTTGTTATTGATATTCTTGGTTGTAATCAGTAGTTTCTTTTTTCTTTATTCCCAGTTTGTGTGGGTTGCATATGCTGTGGATCGCGTGGATCCGAACATCATTCCTGCTGAAATATATATGCAGTCGGTTGTGTGGACCGCTACTGTTCTGTTGATGTCATTTGAATGTGTCGAGTAGCATGCTACCGATAGGTTTAGGCGACAGTTCGGTTTCGTACAGGGAGTACCTTCTGAGGAGCGGAGTTTGGATAAGGCCCATAGAGAAGTCCTGACTGGTCCTAAGAATCTTAACTGGGCCACAACACCGACTCATTCAAGTTGGGTAATGCATTGGACAAACAGGTATAACTACATTCTTTCTGAGCTTCCCATTAATTCACCGCATCCATTGGAAACTTACATGCAGTGGTACCGGTCAAAATATGGGGACCGGTTGAACTTGTCGAATCTTGTGAGTCAAGACAGTGATGAGGATAATCAGGATATCGATGAGGGTAATGAGGTTATGGATGAGGATAATGAGGGGATGGATGATGACAATGAGGAACTGGATCCACAGTTGCCCCAAACATCTATTTCGTATCCACAACCACAAGAACAACCTCAGTTCTCAAGCCAGTACGTACCTCAGACACAGTTCTCCCCGTCATTTCCAATGCATCAACAATATTGGGGTATGTCACAGTTTGATCCCGGAGAAGGAGGTTCTTTTAGCCAATTGCTTGGGTTCATGGCTGGAGATGCCGGACAGTCACAGTATGGCAATGAAGCTGAGTTCCTGGTGGGTAGATATTCATTGGATGCCAGGCTCCCTTGCCATACCTCATCGGTCGCTTCTGGAGGGTTCGTATCTGTTGACTCTAGTAGAAGTGAAGGTGGACACGGAGTACTTAATAGTCAAAATCCTAACCGTGTATCCATGGGACCTGTTCAAGAAGATGCTAACACACCCGAGGATGACACGAATGCGTACATAGTAAATGAAATGGAGGAGGACGTCGATGATGAGGAGGATGAAATAGAGGAGTTCGATGAGGATGAGGAATCCCGCAATGATGGTATTATGTTTTGTCTTGTGCTTTACATGTTTGATTAGCAATGAGAATTTGTCTTCATAAACGGTATATTTGTGTAGTTTTGTTAAATGATATGTTGTTTCCGTATTGGTTTTACTACTTAATGTCACAGAATTTAATTGTTTTTATTATTATGTATACAGGCCAGGCACACACTCCGGATGACAAAGGCAAAGGTTACAATCTGAGGATTGATCCACCACGTCGCAGCGCTAATCGATACACTCCATCTGTATTCAAAAAAGCCGCAAAGAAGTGCAAGAACTTCGTCAATGATGTCAAGTGGGCATTGAGAAAGTAGTTCTGGTGTAATAGCTTTATTTTTGTCTTAAATGTAAGGACTATGATTAGGTAACTTTGCATGTGATGGACATTATGTTCTAATGACTTGGATTACTGTATTCATAATGATGTGGACTATGGTATGTTTATAGAATTTATGTATCAATAATGTGAACTATGATATCAATAGTATGTATTATGGTATGTTTAGAGATTTTATCTATGAATAATGTGAAATATGGTATCAATAATGTGTATTGTGGTATGTTTATAGATTTTATGTATCAATAATGCAAACTATGATATCAATAGTATGTATTATGGTATGTTTAGAGATTTTATCTATCAATAATGTTTATAGACTTTATGTATCAATAAAGTGAACTATGATATCAATAGTATGTATTATGGTATCTTTAGAGATTTTATCTATCAATAATGCGAAATATGGTATCAATAATGTGGACTATGGTATGTTTAGAGATTTTATTTATCAATAATGTGAACTATGATATCAATAATGTGCACTAAGATATGTTTATAGATTTTATGTATCAATAATTGATGTCATATTATCAAATGGTTCATATGGAGGTTCTTTCATATGAGAATTGATGTCATATAATGCAATATTACATATATCATACATTGTTAACTCAAATAAATAGCTCCTGACAAAAGGAATAATGCGACATATATAATATCATCTCAGAATAAGAATCTACTGGCGATCTCTGTCAGCATTTGCCCCACCTGCCTGACGGCATCTGCTGCGGCTGTGTCCTTCAGCTCCACATAGCGTACATCGCCTGGGCCGACGTAACATTCGTGTGTCCATCTCATTCAAAAAACGCGTCATTTTGGGGCGACCTTTCGTAACTCGTCTCAGGAACGGATTCGGGATAAATCGAGGTCCGTTGTAAGCAGGCCATGTGGTGGGGTTACCAAGTGGCCTAAATCTTGCTCGGTACACCCGACGAACTTGGTCCATCTTATACACATCATGAACATACACTTGCCAATCCAGTCTCTGGTTGGCACAACATGCAAACACATGTCGACAGGGGATCCGGTCAACCTGAAACTCACCACAGTCACATCGAAGGCCACGTAGGTCCACTGCAAACTCTAGTCCGCTTGGCATGTCACGCACCTCAAAGACCTCATTCTGCCGGTCAAAGCAACTAACATGAATGTTTCCTGATGCAAGTTGGTTTGCATGCAACTTCGAGGTCACGACATCAGAAAAGACATGGCCAGCATTAATCCGGGCTTCCGCCTCCGCTCTTTTTCGGGTAAACAACTCGTTGAGCCTGTAGAATGTGGCCTTTACAAGGGCAGTCACGGGGAGATTGCGTGCACCCTTCAACACTGAATTGATGCATTCTACTAGATTTGTCGTCATATGACCCCATCGATAACCACCGTCAAAAACCAACGCATACTGTTCTCGGGGGATTCTGTTTAACCAGTCAGTGTAGGCCTCGCCTCGTTCTCGTAAACGCTGGTAACGCACCTCGTACTCCCGCACCGTCCTCGAATATCCTGAAGGATCAAAACAAAAATTTGAAACAAAAGAGGTAAACACACTTATTGAAGAGAACTCTGTTACAAAATTAATTAGCTATAGTGAGAGCTACCTATGTTGATGACCAGTTTCTGCAAGTACGGCGCCTTGAATTTTCTCAGAAAGTTCGACTCTATATGCCTGATACAAAACATATGAAAAGCTCTAGGAGGTGACCAAGCCCCGTTACTCCTTTCCACAGCTTCATTTATGGATTCGTGACGGTCGGATATCAGTCCCACACCATCTCGAGTGACAACATGCTGACGAAGGTTACTTAGAAAAAAGTGCCACGCATCTGAAGTCTCTCCCTCCACAATCGCAAACGCAATTGGGACGATATTGTTGTTGCCATCCTGTGACACTACCACTAGTAGACAACCCTTGTACTTTCCGTACAAGTGAGTCCCATCTACCTGGACAACTGGCTTACAATGTCTGAATGCTCTAATGCAGGGGTAATAACTCCAAAAGACACGATGCAACACTCGAATATCAGTCACCAACTCATCGCCTTGATATGCAGGCATAGTCTCAAAATGAACAACAGCTGACGGCTCCTTGTGACACATGGCCTTAAACCAAATAGGCAACGCTTCGTACGATGCTTCCCAGCCTCCAAATATTTTTTCCACTGCCTTTTGCTTAGCCAACCATGCTTTCCGATAACTAACAGTGTAGTTGAACTTCGATTGCACCTCTGCTATAACCGACTTTACCTTTAAGGCGGGGTCAGCCTCAACCAACGGCTTAATTGCTTCTGCAATTGTGCTCGAATCTAGCTTCGAATGATCCTGAGAAATTGTGGCTCTGGTACATGTGTGACTGCCATTATACCTCCTTATAACCCAACAGTACTTCCGGCTGATCATGCTAACCCGGATAAGCCAATCACACCCTAACTCATACTGTGTACACTTCGCATAAAATGTCAACGGCTCAGATTCATACACCCGATAGTCTACGCTTCTTCGAATAGTATACTCTTTTATCGCTTTAATAACAGCTTCCCTGAAACTGAATTCCATCCCAACGGCAAATTCACCATCTGCGACAAGAGAAATTCCTACCACCACGACAACCATAAAACCAATTTTAGAAACACAAATATTTAAATACTAATTTATATTAACATAATTGACAAATTCACTAATAAATATTAGTAAATACCAATTTATATTTACTTAACTCACAAAATTACCTCATAAGTACTAACATATATTTAATAAATTAACTTCATAACGAATAAATTTTAATTTATACTCAACTAATACAATAACTCCCAACTAAATTTCCTATCTTAAAGTTAAATACACAAACTGGTGAACAAAATTAAATACTTGGTACAACTAACTATCAATATATATTAATAAATAATTTCAATCCTTCTTATGAGTTTGGAGAATTACGTACCTGAACTGATATAATCTGGGAACTTCGGAACATGCATGGCTTCCAAATCCAAAACTCGCATGAATGATGGCTCCTCAAACGGCACATTGTTTGCCAGTGCAGTTGCCACGTCAGACACATCCGGAGCTATAGCTCCCTCACCTGCAACCCCATCTCCATCTGGACCAACAAATTCATAGTTGCTTTTGAACTCTTCTTCACTGTCACTATTGTAATCTTCCCGTAAAATATTCTGGTCGGCCTCAGATTGCTCAAACTCAAGATACAGCTCGATGAACAAGAGTTGACTCCGATTTTCAATATACATGGAAAACATTTCTTGCATGCTCGCTTCATCCGTTACATATTTCGTTTGAAACTGGACGAATCCACCAAACACTTGTATAGGATATCTATACAGAATACAAGATATTCTTCTTGCCCTCTGAGAATTAATCTGTTCATAGATCACACCTTTGAGCTCTTCAAATGAGATTGTGAAAGGAATCACAACATCTAATGGATTTTCACAAACAAATCTGACTCCTTCAGATGTTTGTAACAAAATCTGACCAAAATAATACACCTTTAATAATACTCTGTCACTCATTTCTCTCAATCACATTAAGAAACTCATAAACTTTGGTTTTGGCTTTCTAACTATCATGCGCAACTAGTAAAGGATACAGGAACTAAGAATCAGACTAAAGAGACGTTGAAGAAGAAGAAGAAGAGGATGCGAGTTGTTCTTAGGGTCAGATCCGGTTTCACCAACTTTTATTTAAAGCCCGAACGAAATCGGACCATGTGATTACGTGTTTTGCATTCAAAAAATTAATAAAAAAAACATATCGGACCCTCCGATTTCTCAAGCCAACAAAAAAAAAATTTCTCCTCCATCAACTCGGACCCTACGATTTACTTCATTTGGATTTACAGCATCTCTTCCTTCACAAATCGGACCTACCGATTTGCTATGCCAAAATTGAAATTCAAACAACTCGGACGGTCCGAGTTGTTGGGCCCAAAAGTAATGAAAAAGATGCCCCACATCCTTGTATTGCACCCCAATGCCTCCATATCCGGATAAAGCACACACAAAACCACCATATCAAAAAAATTGAGCCTCTATATTATATGTAAATTATAACTTATTAATAATAAGAGATAAATGTATGATTTTATTCATGTATACTATATTTTTCTTTATTTTCATCTCATTTTTAAAATAAAAATATTTTAGTAAGTTTTATACTATTTTTTTTTCATTTTATTTTTTCTTTTCATTCGTTAGACAAAATTTTCATCAATTTTCTTTTCTTTCAAATTCTCTCTATCTAAACAATGTTGTCATCGCGGTCTTCATTTGTCTTTCCCACATAGCGTGGGTATATTGCTAGTATATAATCGATAACCGTATTCTACGAAAGAGACACTAATACAAAGGCATTTTGTATGTGCCAAAGTTTTTTTTTTTTCATTATAAGACAACAAAAAATTTTGCGGTACGATTTGGATAAATATAAAAGATAAAATAAATATAATTTGTTATTACATTAGTTATTTGATTTAATTTAACTGAAATAAATGAATTACTTTTATTTTAATTTGTATTAATTTTTTATTTTATGTATTTTGATGAATAATTTTTAAAAATGTTGTAATTAATCATTTATTTAATTTGATTGAAATAAATATTAGATTATTTAATATTTTATTTGACCACATTAACTATAACAATCAATTATATTAATTATTTGATTTGATTAGAATATATTATTAAAATCAAATTTCTTTAATTAATAGTATAATTGACGTAAGGTGTTTCCTAATTTTTTTATTTGATTTATTTAAATACATTAATTAATTAATTTGATTGAAATAAATATTAAATTATTAAATATTTTATTTGACTATATTAATTATAACTAATCAATTATATTAATTATTTAATTTGTTTGAAATAAATTAATTAATTTTGTAAAACATTTAAAAAAATATACTGTAAATAAAATATATATATATATTTATTTCGTTTATAATATAAACAAGATAAATAATAGATCTAAATTGATAAATATTTTTAAATTATGTATTTTAGTAAATAAAATATTTAAATTATTTATTTAAAAAATTCTTAAAATCTCACTACCTTGATTCAAGAGTAGTTAGACTCTCAAATTTTCTTCACTAACTTTCTTATTTTATATAATATTAATTCTTAGTGTTAATATTATTTTTTTTAATAGTTATAAATAAGTTAAAAAAGAAATCGTATTGCACTATATGTAATGTGTTCACAATTCATATATTCGTTTGCTGTTATCATCTTAAAGACGTGGGAAGGGTATTTTTCTATGATACACGGACACTGACACGGACACGGAACACGATACGATACGGGATATATCGACACGCGAATTTTAAAATTTTATATGACACGGGAACACACATACATAGAAAATATAAAGTCTTTTTTAGATAAATCCTAATGATATTTTAATATTTTATTGATATTAAAATATAAATTAATTTTTTAAATATTTTTTAATATTTTATTTTAATTATATCAAACATTTAAAATATTTTTTGTTTTAATAAATAATAATATATACTATATCTAAATTTATTTTAAAAATATATATTAAGAATAAGATCGGACACGCTGACACGTGATGATATTTAGGTGTGTCCAAGTGTGTTCAGAGAAAAATTTTTTATTTTTTATTAAGACACGGTTTGGACACAGCAAATACGTGTATCGAACGAGTGTCGATAAATATCGTATCCGAAATGTATCCGACACGCACGACAACTCACCAAAGTGTCCATGCTTCATAGGTATTTTATGATGACATTCTCCCTCTTTTGTCTTTTAGTTCTGGCAAATATGTTTCCGTATTTGTATTATCATGATTGTTATGTTGCTTAACTAATGATTTATCTTATATAAATAAAACTGTTGTGTAACATAGTATTTAACACCTCTATTCTATGTGTGTGTTCCTCTAAAACTATATGTTGTGACCAAGTTAGTTGTTCTCATTTTTTTTCAGATTGTTGTTAACAGTTAACATCTAAATCTATCGTCTCTTAAAATTTGTATTTGACATCATCAATAATATTATTTTTAACTATGTTAATACTAGATTCTATTTTTCCAACCTCTTGATAACTCCATAATCTGAAGTAGAGGCTTGAAGATCTAAAAAGTTTTTTTTAAATATCTTTATAACTTCTATCACTACTAAATATAAGAAAGTCAAACTCTCTTCTACCTTCAAGTGTATAAATAGCACTCGTAAAGATCCTTTTCATTTTATAGAATTCATATAGTGAATTACTTTTAATATATATATTACAAGAAATAATTTACTCTTTATTTTAGAGAAGATAGAATAGAATTCACCTAAGTTATTATGATGTTTCTTTTCAAAGAGTTTTTCATTTTATTAATGTTCGAGTTATTTTGAAAATTAAAAATCTATTCTTACTAAAATATATGTATCCTAATTGAAAACATAAAAACTAATTTTCAACTATTTATAATACTAGATAAATATTTTTTTTTTACAATACTCTCAAATATAATATTCCTAAAAATATAATTTATTACAATATTCATCTCTTTTAGGAAAGATTAGGATTTTTTTATCACAAGGATTGGGTATTTGAGTGGTGAGCCCTTGAAAAGTAAAAAAATAAGCTCACCATGTTCGTGACTCAAACAGCTCTCATCATAAAGTTTCGGGCTCTGGGTAACAACAGAATGAGGCCTATACAGTTTACGGTCATTGTATAAGGAATCTTTGAACCAAACAAATACTGAACAAAAAAAAATAAAAATTAATAATAATGAGAGTAATAATGGGCCGAAGGAGTCCAAATTGGGAATCCAAAAGTATTGCCCTATTTTAAATTAGTATTTTTCAGAAACCTAGAAGGCACAACATAACCCTAGAAAAATAGTTAGGAAAACTCCAAGGTCCAATTAGCTTCTTGAGATCGTTCCAACAAGCCCAATCTTCATTTCTCTCCGGTGAGCCCTCTCCCTCCCTCTCTCTCTATCTCTGTTTCTGCAAAACCCTAGATCTCACTCCGACCGCCCTGAAGCTCGGATTCCGAGCTTCTTTTCGTTCCAGATCAGCGCTTTCTTTGTCAGATTCCCTTTGCGCAGCTGGTAGATCGCGAACCCTAACTTTTCTATTGGTTCGTATTTTGTACTTTTCTTTAGCTGACGCTTCTTTTGCTCGTTACTCTCTCACGAAATCGGTTGTTTCGTTTTCCTCGTTAATCATTTTTCTCTATCTATTATGGTTTCGGAAAATCGAAGCTTTTCTGTTTTATTGTCTCGTCTAGTTTCAGTGAGTAGCTGGATTTGTTTGTTTCTGTGATTAAATTCTTGGATCTGGTTGCTCGAGACCGCGATTTCGTTTATTTGAAAATTTGTTCATACTGTTTTATATATGTATATTATATATACTTTTTCTTCATTAGTACTTGGTAGCCCAGTGAAGATCTAGTGTTCCAGTTTTAAAGTTTGACTATTTTGGGCTGTGTGTGTAAGATTCTGCAATGGACCTCTTACAGTAAAGTTTGCTGGGGTTGTTGTGTTCGGATTATTCTTCTTTTTTTTTTGGTCTTGTGTTCGTATTGTTCTTAATGTTATATATATGTTTCTATGGGCCGACCCAACTATGGGCCCAAGTATACTTGGGTTCGTAGATAGTGGTCAAATTTCAGTGTATACCAGGCTTAATGTTGTTCTCTTCTGATGTTTGAAGCTGGGATTTAGTTTCTGACCACATTTGACCTACTTTAAGCTTTTATCAAACATGAAGATAAACTTAAAACTTTTGACCAAAAAAAAAAAAACTTAAAACTTGAATAGAGGAGGGCATGGATTTTTAGTTCAGTAATACCCGTTGGGCCTTCTTGGCAAAGTAAAGATGAAGTACATGTCATGAATAATATGAGGAAGTATCTTTATCCTTCCTCGTGGTTCATGATAGCAAAGTAATGATGCTCTAAGTGCATTGCCAATAGGCCGTTTTGTCCATCTTGATATTCCTGTTTTTGGTTTTTGTTTGTGCACACCTCATTTGGACTTGTCCATTTTCTGAAATAGACTTACACGAGTACACCTGCACATGCCAGAGCAAACTTCCAGTACTTGTTTGCACTATGCAGGAATGGTTTTATGAATCACTTATAATATTGAGCAGTTTGTATTATGCCTTGTATTTTTAAGATATGGGTGAATACATAATTACTATTCATTTTTATTGTTAATTCAGTGGATAGGATGTATGTAAAATTGGTCTTTCTTCCTTTTCCTCAACCTCATCTTCCTCCAATCTGCATCAGAGTTGTTAGCATCTTGCATAAATTGTGATGCATGGTTCTATGCTAAAGATGTACATGTGGTGCTAATTAGCTTTTGGGTTGATTTACACTTTCCTGAGCAAACATGCGTGCTTTTTATTTCATTACTCATATGCCGGAGTTTTGATCCCTGATGCCCGAGTGAAATAATGATAATGCCGCCTTCATCTCTTCACTACCATAAAGTATTAACTATGCCCACCTTTAATTAGCAATTCTTTCTTATTGGTAATGCAGGGAGATACCTGTCAGGACAAGATGACAACTCTTGAAAAAGACAAAGTGGCGGAGACCCCTGATGTGAAAAGTGAGTCCGTCAATGCTGATCCTCAACCTACCAATGATCTGGCTAAATCTAAAACTCAGCCTAAAAGCAATGTGGAAGATTCCGAGCCTCAGCCCAACAAGGATCTTTCGGATTCCGAAACAGAGCCCGATAAAGTACTTCCTGCATCCGAAAGCCAGGTCACTAATGATGATGCAAATACAGGAGTATTGCCTAACCCTGAATTGGACAACACCAAAGAACCTTTGAACGATGAGCCTGAGAAAACTGAAGCACTACCCAACAACCAATCGGGTGATACTGGGCCCCGGACACTAATCAACTAGTAGACACCCAGGTATCACTTAACAATACATCAGTCAACTCTGAAGCTACTCCTGAGACACCAACCACAAATGAGCAGGTTGATTCTGAGGCAATTGCAAGCAATGGCGTGGCTCATTCTGATACACAGACCAGTAATGATGTCACTGAAACACAGCACACGGAGGTTATTTTTTTGAGACTCAGCAAAGCAATGAAGTTGTCATTTCTGAAACTCAGCCCTGCAGTGAGGTTGTTATGTCTGACACGCAGCCTAGCAGTGACTTAGTAGCGCCTGAGACACAGCCCAGCAATGAGGCAGTCATTCACGAAGCACATGCTGGCCATGATGTGGTAACGTCAGAAGCTATATCTGAACATGAGTTGGCCAATTCCACAACTGATCCTAACAATCAGCTCTCCCTTCCAGAAAATCTTCCTGATCATCATCAATTCACTGATCTCCATGTGATTCCAGAAGGCCAGTTGCCTCAACCTGAACCACTACCACATTCCGAACAACTTCCTAGTTCTGAACCACTGTCAGACAGTCATCTTGCAGACATCAAACCAATACCTGAAGATCACCTGGCCCAGTATGATCGGGTAGTCGGTTCTCAAGCACACTATGAGATTGTTAATGTTGAAACTCCACTGAACCATGAGGAACATACGCCGGAAACACAGCCAAGCAGGAGGAGGAAAAAGAAATCTATAGTCTGGGAACACTTCTCAACATAACATCCAACCCACATATCTTTGTTTGGTACAATGCAATTGAGCCGTAACAGGACTCTTCTCAACATAACTCCATTTGGAGAAGGCCTCTGTTCTCTTCAACCTGGTAGCCCTCTGCACCCACATTGCTCTCTCCTGCGATCTCTCCACCAACCATGGCCATCGCCTTGCCATGGACGCCTTAAAGGATGCTTTAACTTGGATCTTTCGACTGTGGTTGAATTCTAACTATGTATCTGGCACGTTTGACTTGTCCCAACAATACACCAGTATGATAAACAATGAGATTGACAAGTTGAAATTGAAGTTTTGTCATCCCCAATCTGATGTATCATCATTAGCTGGATACCCTGTATGTATAATCATCTACCTTTTCAGTTGATCTTTTCATTGTACGATTGACTGATGTCAATCTTGATTTGTTAAGTTGTTTGATTGAAATGATGCAGGCTTCAACTTATGATCCGTCGAGTGATGTCACCGAACAGTTTCTTTTAGGGTATTGGAAGGCTCACTCCCTGCTTGGAGTGTTTTGTGAAGCACCATGCTTGGACCTTCTCTCTGAGGTTAGCCCTGTCAAGATTAAGGATGGAAATCTTGTGGCCAATGCAACCTGGGAGGCACCAAATTTGGCATTGGAGAACATGAGCTTGCAGGAGACACAACATTAACATTCCCGTTGAGAAAAACTAAACAAGCTTTAGAAATGAACTTTTTTACTTTTTTTTTTTTAATTGGATGTTGGAACTTTGTTTGTTGATGCTAGAACTCTTCTTATGAAATATTATCCTCGTGATTTTGTTGGTTGATGTATGAATATATTCCTTTTTATTCATCACCAAGCAGCGATTTGAATGCCTCTCATATCATCTTGTAGCTATTGTTAGATATTGTTACATATTGGTAAATTGAGCTTGTTCAGTGTTTCCAATCTTCCATCCATCTGGGGCTAAAAATTTTAAACAAGCAGATAATATAGTTTCATTTAGAATCATTCTTATTTTTTGATGAACAAATTCTTATTAGAAAAGTTATACCGTACAGATTTAAATATGTACAGATATGCAGATATTTTATTTCTATCACAAAAATACTGGCACATGGTATGAAGTGTAGTTGAGAAATAGCTTGAGAATGAATTCTAATAGTGGTTCAAAAAATTTGCTCAAGAGGCAATATGAATAATGAGCTGAGCTTGAACTTTCCTTATCAATGTGTATAATGAAAGTCAGTTTTTTTCCCCTCATAGAAATGGTGGAATAATAATGGTGAAATTTGAATATAACTGTTTTGTCGATTTTTAGCAAATCGATGGTGGTTCGATTCTAATGGTTTGGGAATGAAACCAATTCCTCTGTGCAAGTACCAATTTTCTAGAAGTGCATCAAAGCGTCTTTGATTAGACACATTTTGACAATGAAAAATAAAAATAAATTTGTAAAATTAATAAATGCAATTCGGAAATTAAAATTCTTGAATAAAGACTAAATAAATTATGAAAAGGAAGATTTACTTGAAAATTAAAAGAAAAGCAATAACGATAATTTAAATTAAATTGAAAGATTAATCAAACAGAATAAAGTGTAGAAAGGTAAAATAGACAAAGAAGGTAAAGAACACTTGAAAAATAAACTTAATTGAAATGTTAAGTTTTATAGAAAAGAAAATAAATTAAAGAAGAAAGTGGGAGGAACCTTACAGAAAGTGTAACTCGATTGCAAACTCAAGAAATCACTGAGATGTGAGAATGCTTAGAGTGTTTTTTTTCTAAGTGAAAGTTCCAACCCTTATTCCCTAACACTTCACAGTATTTGATACATGCTCGGAAAGACAACAGGGGCATTCTAAGACAAAAGGACAGAATGGAAATTTCACACTTCCAGGACTAGAAGGCCCATCACTAGAGCACGTGCAAAGAAGCTTAAGGAGAGTTTTGGGAACCTCGCAGCGCTTGTGCATATGGAGTTATATCAAGTTCTAACCAAGGAAGAATGGGCAGGCCCATTGGGTTAAGTCAGGACAGTAAGAAGCCCAATAATACTTTGCGAATTCAGTGGGAGGCATAATTTATCTTTAAATTTTGAAATTCTAGACTTTTATTTTAGTTTGTTATGTGGTCAAAAGTTTGTTAGAGGACTTATTTTAAATTTGCTATGCTTAGTAGTATTTTTAGGGATTTTAAATTTAAATCAAATCTGATCTAATCTAATAAGATCAAATCTGATTTAAATTAGTTATCATATCTTTAGGATTTTAAAATTTAAATCAAATCTGATCTAATCCAATAAGATCAAATATGATTTAAAATAGTTATCTTATCTTTTAGTTAGTTGTTAGATGCCTATTTAAACACCTTTGGTGAGACAATTTACATAACTTTGATGAATAAATTTCAGTTGCTTCTAAGCACGTTTATTGTGTGAGAAGTGAGGTGAGTGATTTGCTTCGCTTGTTGCATGAGAAAGATTGAAGGATCCAACACTAAGGTGATATGCGTGGTGGTTTCTTTCAGTTTTCGTCCCTCTGATCTAGGTTGTCAAGGACAAGTTTTTTGAAGGTCTAGTAGGGAATCCTTTCCGGTGCATAGATTGCTAAGAACATGTATCTTAGAGGTCTAATAGAAAAAACCTTAATTTATCTTTTATGTTTCGGCTGTGTCTCCTTATGCCAATATATTCCTCTTCTTGATGTCATTCTTATCTTGTCCCCCTTCCATTAGGATTTTATTACTTTGAATGTATTAAACCCTTAAACCCCAACATAATTCTTATCAGTATTTATAGGCTATTTTACATAACGGTTAATTAAATTTACAATTAATTACAATTAAATAAGAAATTATAAATTTTGAAATACAATCACTTTTGGTAACTGTTTCCGCTGCGTGATTATAGATATTCCCCATGTTTTTCCTAACGTAATAAAAGTTACTAATCTTCTCGCTTTCACTTTTATTCAACCAACTCTTCGAAGACTTTGCTCGATTCTTTAAATCGATTTCCTTGCTCTATTTAATCCTCAATCGATTCAACAATATAATCGAAACCCAAGTCGACATTGACTTCTTCCCAAACTCGCACTTAGGTACGCGTCTCCTCGAAAAATCAAACTTAATTCACATCGATCTGACAACTCTCTTCAATCGAAAATATTTTTGACCAACAATAACTAAAGAATACAAAATGTTGTTGTGAGTCCATGAAAAACATTAAATTGAACTTCTTGTACTAAAATCAAATTACTTTGACATTGTATATTATGTAGTTAATTCCAAGAATTTTTTTTAAATGTTTTACTTGAAAGATCATAAAAAATATTAATTTTTATTTTTAAAATTAAAAAAATTTAATTTTAATATTTTTCAATAAAATATGCATGACACATTTTTTTGTTATAATACTAAATTTTTTATTGTAATAAAAATAAAATTTACAATAAAAGAAGATTTTTGCGAATAATAATAGTAAAAAAAGTTAAAATTATAATATATATCTATATGAAAACACATAAATCAATATTTTAAGTGGTATTAGAATACATAATTTCATTTATTTGGCACTGAATTACTAATTAAATGTTTATTATAAAGATAATAAATTTTTCGGATAATTTGACTTTATTTTAGAATGATGAATTACGACTTTATTTTTAAATAGTTGAATTGTTACTTTAGTATTAATCATTATTGAAGGTAGAAAATATTCACAAATATTCTCCACATACAAGTCATTTACATATACAAGTCCATACAAGTCTCTTTAACTTAATTAATCTCATGCGCTACTATCTAACCAACATTTCAATAAATGCGCGAATATATAACTGCCTTTTTCAAAAGAATTTCGTTTTTTTTTTCGAATTTCCTTAACATTTTCGATCTACGTTCTCTTCTATATTTGTGTTTCTCTTGGTTCGTTTTCTGTGTTTTTTTTTTTTTGCAATTTTCTTCATTCTTTACATTTTTGAAATCAAGCTCTAAAATTAGTTTTGATAGTTATCTCATTGTTGAAGATAATGAATGATTTAAGTTCAGATTGTCAATTGAACCAGAGTAAAGTGGATTATTGTTTTGAATCCAATCAAGTGGCTGAGGTATGGTTCGATTTTAGTTAATATTTTCGTTAGTAGTTTAGGATTCGGTAGGTGAATGATGTAGTTTTTGTTTGTGAAAATTGTTGTTCATCGTTGATGGTTTGAATTGAATGTAACATAGGAATTCTGCATCAAAGAAAATATTTTTATGTATTTGCAGCAAATTTCAGTGTAAAACTAAGACATTTATGTGTATTGTTTAAGAATTTTCGGTAGATTTATACTGATAGATTCTGCATAATTCAAAACTCTTCATCTTTCTCCTCCTCATCTTTTGCTGCTTTTTCTTCATCTTTTCATCGTCATCACCATCTTCTTCTTTTTTTCTCTTATTCATCTTTCTTTAAATTGTTTTTACCTTCTAGAATTTTTTTCTTGTTTTACTCTCTTAATAAGAATAAAAACAAAAAAAATCAAACAAAGAAGAAGAAGAAACACATAATGCTACAAAATTACTTGGAGGAGAATAAACTTACATTCATTCAATTAAAAGAAAGAAATAAGAAAAAATAAGAAAAAATATAACATTGGAGAAAATATTTTTGTGTAATTGCAGCAAATTTTGGTGTAAAACTAAGACATTTATGTATATTGTTTAAGAATTTTCAGTGAATTTGTATAAACTTGTATGACAAAAAGAATTGTACGTGTAGTAGATCTGAAATATTTATTGTTAAAAATTATAGTTAATACAGTGCATTGTGAATGATATTTTCTATAATTGGTAAAAAGTTTAAAGTAATTAAGAAAAAGTTAAATAAAATTGAATAGTTAATCTTTTTATTTGAAATTTTTTATTAATCATATAAATGTTAGGTATGAAAGTATAAAATATTAAAATAAATCTAAAATTTATTATTCCATAAGTACAAAATATTTAAGAAGAGGTAAATTGATAAGGATGAACAATTTTAATAAGTTTTTTAATATTAAAATAAGACAAATGAAATAAATTTAATATGACACAATTAAATAAGAGATAAAGATAGAAGGAATTGAAATAAATTAAATATGACACAAATAAGTTAAAAAGGTTATCAAACTTATGAGTTTGTGAACAATAAAAAATATTAATTCACAATTTTAAAACACATAGAATTTCACTAACAAAATAATTCTCATTTAAAGAAATGTTATATGATAATTACTTATTATTAGTAAAAAATTTTAAATCACAATTATTATTATAATTACTTATTTTATTTAAATGGCCGAATAGGTTCATAAATTGTCTTTTTGATAATTACTTATGTGATCTAATGATTTTAAAATAGAGCACAAATTATCAAAACTTTTTTATTTTAAAAATGTTTTATACACAATTTATAACTCAATCAAAAGAAAATGTAAATCACGTTACAGTGTATATCCCAAACAAAATAATTAGGCATCCCAACATATACTGCCCAAAAAGAAAATGAAAATCGCGTTACAGTGTATGTTTTAGGCTTTCAGTCAAGCCAATTTTTTCATAACCCATGATCATGATCACAAACTCTAATCGCTACAGAAAAGAGCAGAGGCATGTGTCCTTAAATAAAAGCACTAAAAAGAATATCTGTATCTAGCATCTGTATCGTAGTGTTTCCCTTATTATTATTATTATCAAATGTGTACTTTATCTTTTTTAGAACAAATTAATAAAGAAACGATGTTATGATATGAGATGAAGCAAAATAAATGAAAAAAAACACATTGTATTAATATAATATATGATAATGATAATGCATACATAATTTGATAAATTTAAAATTCTATATTCGATATGAGATGCATGAATCCAATATAAATTCTCTAAATTCTATATTCTATATGAGATGCATGCCATGAATATATATTATGTAAATACATTAAGTGGTATTGTATTTTCTTGAGGGCTTCTTTTTTGACCATTAATTTTTCTCTGAAGAGTTAATTTCTTTCTTGACCATTAAATGTAATCTGGAGAGCTAGGAGAGGGGGGTGTTCTCCGGAGAGTTAGGGAGAGTGTTCTCCCCAAGAGAGCTACGGGATGTTCTCTCGAGAGCTGGTGGAAGTATTCTCTGGAGAGCTGGGGAGGGGCAGGGGGTTAAATTCGAAACGCAGAGTCCATTCACCCGCTAAAACAATCTCCAACATGTAAGTATATGGTAAATCATCTGGTGCCTCCTCAATAAGGTTATCACTCACGTCCACAAACGATCTTCTCAGAACTTCTATGTTATAATTGTGGACTATACCCACTATATTTTTCAAGTATTTTACATCCTTTATCATCTTTGTTATCACCACACACACACACACACACACACACACACACATATATCGTGATTATCTGGAGTGATCACTCTATGTTCGGGGTCTGGGATGGGTTGTCTAGCAATCAGCTCGAAATGCAAAATATGTTGATCCCGTGAAGTAGTCTGAAGCAGCCTCTGATCATCTGGTGCTGGGCTAAAAGAATGTGGATCATTCTTAGGCTTCAACCAACCTCTTAAATCTTCTTGTCTATATGATCGTATTGTTGCTACGACATATTTCACCTCGTGTACTTCGGTAGTGGTTGTGACCTTATAATTTAAGGTCAAGTCTCCTAGAATCTCCACCAACAAATTAGTCATTGTTCTGCACTTTTTTGATAGAATAGAATACTCAGCTATTGATATGACAATTATGCTCCATTATTAGTAGCTATTAAAAAATTCATACACAGAGACAACTCAGTATTCTAGCCTTTTATTAGTATTGGCAATTGCCATATTTTCCTTTTAATTTCATTTTGCCATGCAACAACCTGTGTTGCTGCCATGGGGAGGGGGAGGGGGAGGGGGTTAAATTCGAAATGCAGAGCCCATTCAACTGCTGAAGTAATCTAAAACAGGTAAGTATATGGTAAATTATCTGGTGCTTCCTCAACATGGTTATCACGTATGCCCACAAACGATCCTCTCAGAACTTCTATGTTATAATTGCGGACTATACCCACTATATTTTTCAGATATTCTACATCCATTATCATCTCTATTATCACCATATGTATATCGTGGTTATATGGAGTGATCACCCTAAGTTCGGGGTCCGAGATGGCCTGTCTAGCAATCAGCTCGAAATGCAAAACATGTTGACTCCGTGAAGCAGTCTGAAGTAGCCTCTGATCATCCGGTGCTGGGGTAAAAGAATGTGGATCATTCTTAACCTTCAACCAACCTCTTAAATCTTCTTGTCTATAAGAGCATATTGTTGCTACGACATATTTCACCCCGTGTACTTTGGTAGTAGTTGTGACCTTATAAATTAAGGTCAAGTCCCCTAGAATCTCCACCAACAAATTAGCCACTGTTCTGCACTTTTCTGATAGAATAGAATACTCAGCTATTGATATGACAATTATGCTCCTTTACTAGTAGCTATTAAAGAATTAATACACAGAGACAACACAGTATTCTGGCCTTTTACTAGAATTGGCACTTTCCATATTTTACTTTTAATTTTATTTTGCCATGCAACAATCTGTGTTGCTGTCATAGGAGGGGGAGGGGGTTAAATTCGAAACGCAGAGCCCATTCAACCGCCGAAGCAATCTACAACAGGTAAGTATATGGTAAATCATCTAGTGCATCCTCAACATGGTTATCACTCACGTCCCCAAACGATCCTCTCAGAATCTCTATGTTATAATTGCGAACTATACCCACTATAATTTTCAGCTATTCTACATCCTTTATCATCTCTATTATCACCACATGTATATCATGGTTATCTGGAGTGATCACCCTAAGTTCGGGGCACGGGAAGGGCTGTCTAGCAATCAGCTCGAAAAGTAAAATATATTGACCACGTGAAGCAGTTTAAAGCAACCTCTAATCATCTGGTGCTGGGGGAAAAGAATGTGGATCATTCTTAGCCTTCAACCAACCCCTTAAATCTTCTTGTCTATAGGAGCATATTGTTGCTACGACATATTTCACCTCGTGTACTTCGGTAGTGGTTGTGACCTCATAATTTAAGGTCAAGTCGCCTGGAATCTCCACCAACAAATTAGCCATTGTTCTACATTTTTTTGATAGAATAGAATACTCAGCTATTGATTTGACAATTATGCTCCTTTATTAGTAGCTATTAAAGAATTGATACACAGAGATAACTCAGTATTCTGCCCTTTTACTAGTATTAGCACTTGCCATATTTTTCTTTTAATTTTATTTTGTCATGCAACAACCTGTGTTGCTGTCATGGGGAGCAGGTGGTGGTTAAATTCGAAACGCAAAACTCATTCACCCGATGAAGCAATCTCCAACAGGTAAGTATATGATAAATCATTTGGTGCCTTCTCAACATGCTTATCACTCACACCCCACAAACAATCCTCTCAGAACTTCTATGTTATAATTGCGGACTATACCTATTATATTTTTCAGGTATTCTACATTCTTTATCATCTCTGTTATCACCACATATATAACATGGTTATCTGGAGTGATCACCCTAAGTTCGGGGACTGGGATGGGCTGTCTAGCAATCAGCTCGAAATGCAAAATATGTTAACCTCGTGATGCAGTCAGAAGCAGCCTCTGATCATCTGGTGCTGGGATAAAAGAATGTGGATCATTCTTAGCCTTTAACCAACCTCTTAAATCTTCGTTTCTATAGAAGCGTATTGTTGCTACGACATATTTCACCTCGTGTACTTTGGCAGTGGTTATGACCTTATAATTTAAGGTCAAGTCCCATATAATCTCTACCAACAAGTTAGCCATTATTCTGCACTTTTTTTTATAGAATAGAATACTTAGTTATGGATATGACTATTATGCTCCTTTACTAGTAGCTATTAAAGAATTCATACACAGAGACAACTCAATCTTCTGGCCTTTTACTAGTATTAGCAATTGCCATATTTTTTTTTAATTTCATTTTGTCATGCAACAACCTATGTTGCTGTCATGGGGAGAGGGAGAGGTTAAATTCAAAACGCAGAATCCATTCAACTGTTGAAGCAATCTACAACAGGTAAGTATATGGTAAATCATCTGGTGCCTCCTCAACATGATGGTTATCACTCACGTCCACAAACAATCCTCTCAGAACCTTTATGTTATAATTGCGGAGTATACCCACTATATTTTTCAGGTATTCTACATCATTTATCATCCCTGTTATCACCACATGTATATCGTGGTTATCTGGAGTGATCACCCTAAGTTCGGAGCTCGGGATGGGCTGTCTAGCAATCAGCTCAAAATTCCCGAGTAGCATTCTGAAGCAGCCTCTGATTATCTGGTGCTAGGGTAAAGAATGTGGATCATTCTTAGCCTTCAACCAACCAATTAAATCTTCTTGTCTATAGAAGCATATTGTTGCTACGAAATATTTCACCTTGTGTACTTCGGCAGTGGTTGTGACCTTATAATTTAAGGTAAAGTCCCATGGAATCTCCAGCAACAAATTAGCCATTGTTTTGCACTTTTTTTATAAAATAGAATACTCAGTTATTGATATGACTATTATGCTCCTTTACTAGTAGCTATTAAAGAATTCATACATAGAGACAACTCAGTATTCTGGCCTTTTACTAGTATTGGCACTTTTCATATTTTCCTTTTAATTTCATTTTGCCATGCAACAACCTGTGTTGCTCTTATGGGGAGGGGAAAGGGGTTAAATTCAAAATGCAGAGCCCATTCAACTGCTGAAGCAATCTACAACAGGTAAGTATATGGTAAATCATCTGGTACCTCCTCAACATGATGGTTATCACTCACGTCGACAAACGATCCTCTCAGAACCTCTATATTATAATTGCGGACTATACCCACTATATTTTTCAGGTATTCTACATCCTTTATTATCTCTGTTATCTCCACATGTATATCGTGGTTATCTGGAGTGATCACCCTAAGTTCGGGGCACGGGATGGGCTGTCTAGCAATCAGCTTGAAATGCAAAATATGTTAACCTCGTGAACTAGTCTGAAGCAGCCTCTTATCATATGGTGTTGGGGTAAAAGATTGTGAATCATTCTTAGCCTTCAACCAACCTCTTAAATCTTATTGTCTATAGGAGCGTATTGTTACTACGACATATTTCACCTCGTGTACTTCGGTAGTGGTTGTGACCTTATAATTTAAGGTCAAGTCCCCTGGAATCTCCACCGACAATTATCCATTGTTCTGCACTTTTTTATATAATAGAATACTCATCCATTGATTTGCCAATTATGCTCCTTTACTAGTAGCTATTAAGGAATTCATACACAAAGAAAACGCAATATTCTGGCATTTTACTAGTATTGGCGCTTGTCATATTTTCCTTTTAATTTCATTTTTCCATACAACAACCTGTGTTGCTGTCATGGGGAGGGGGAAGGGGTTAAATTCGAAACGCAGAGCCTATTCAACTGCCGAAGCAATCTACAACAGGTAAGTACATGGTAAATCATTTGGTTCCTCCTCAACATGATGGTTATCACTCACGTCCACAAACAATCCTCTCATAAGTTTTATGTTATAATTGCGAACTATACCCACTATATTTTTCAGATATTTTACATCCTTTATCATCTCTTTTATCACCAGATGTATATCGTGGTTATCTAGAGTGATCGCTCTAAGTTTGGGGCTCGGGATGGGCTGTCTAGCAATTAACTCGAAATGCAAAACATGTTGACCCCATGAAGCAGTCTGAAGCAGCCTCTATCATCTGGTGCTGGGGTAAAGAATGTGAATCATTCTTAGCCTTCAACCAATCTCTTAAATCTTCTTGTTTATAGGAGCGTATTGTTGCTACGACATATTTCACCTCGTGTACTTCGGTAGTGGTTGTGATCTTATAATTTAGTCAGTCCCTGAATCTCACAACAACTAGCCTTGTTTTGCACTTTTTTTATAGATGAATACTCAGCCTTGATTTGACATTATGCTCCTTTACTAGTACTATTAAGAATTCATACACAAGAAACTCAGTATTCTGGCATTTTACTTGTATTGGCGCTTGCCATATTTTCATTTTAATTTTATTTTGCCATGCAACAACCTGTGTTGCTATCATGGGGAGGGGGAGGTGGTTAAAATCAAAATGCAAAGCCCATTCACCATGAGAATCCT